>NW_022900939.1:1239602-1248125 GCF_012274545.1 Fukomys damarensis | reverse complement strand
AAACCCCAAAACAAAAAAAAAAAAAAAAAAAAAAAAATTCAACAGAAAATCTGAGCGGCCGGAAAATGCTGAGTCAATCAAAATCATCAAATCTATGGACCAGATGAAAAGAAATGAAGAAAAAGGAACAGAGACTCAGGAAGACGTCTCTGACACAACTGCCAATCAGCCTCGGGTTCTTTTGCTCAATTCTGATGGAAATTACAAATCGGCTAAGTGCAGCTCTGTGGCAGTCCTGGTGTCACCACCTAACACTGGGTACCAACAGCTGCACAGACCTGGCCACTCACTGCTGAGCCAGCCATAACCGCCCAGTCCCAGCCTGTGCTGGCCACCGCAGGTTGACTCTGCTGGTTGCTGGTCTCCATTGCTGGGCTCCGCTGGCTGCTAGTCTCTGGAGCTCTTCCTGCCCACAGCTCTGAGTGTTACTGTTCTTTCTTTCGAAACAACTGTTCTGCGCGTACTACTTAGGACAAGAGTCCCAAGTAGATTCACAGGACTTCTGAGCCCACACAATTGGAGAAATAATTCACAATTAGGTTTATGGATCACCAAAGTGAGTCCTTTTTTAAATAGGGCTTGCGCTGCAGCACACAGGACAGTGCACAGGAGGGAGCACAAACCCTGAGAAGTGGCTGGGAGTGCTGCTTGTAGAGCAGCTTCAGGGCTGGAACTACAGAATCTTCTTGAAGGCTTGCTGTGAGTGCTGGCATGCAGGTCTGGGGCCCAGATCTCTCCCTCCCCACTCTGGCCACACCAGCACGCCCCTCCCTTCTTCAAAAAGGCAACAGTGGTGACTGGTGTGGCAAGAGTGGGGGGCTGACATCTGCCTGCGCTCGCGTTGGAGAGGAGAGTAGCAGCTTGGTGGCCAGGAAGAACACAGCGGCAAACTGTTCCGGACCACTGAGGGGAGGTGGGGAGAGCAAGCAGCCACTGGCCAGGCCACGCCCCCTCCCCAGCTGGGCAGAGAAAGATGGGAGAGTCCGGCTGTGACTCAGAAATACCAGCAAAGCAGCCAGTGTGCACGGTGAGGGCTACTCTGGAGAGAAAGGGGAGGAGGGGGGAAGAGGCACAGTGAGCTACCAAGAAAATGCGGTATGAGAAAATACTACATGTCTCAAATCAGAAACCTAACTTTACATCCTAAAATCTAAAAAAAAGGAAAGAAAACAAAACCCAAAGTGAGAAGAATGGAAATAACAAAGACTAGAGTGGAAATGAATGAAATAAAGAATAAAAAATGAGAAAAATAAAGAAACCAAAAGTTCATTCTTTGAAAAGAAAAAAAAAAAGACAAGGCTTTAGTTACATGGACCAAATAAAAAAGATTTAATTTACTAAGTATGAATGCAAGAAGGGATGTCATTAACATTACAGAAATAAAAAGACTAAAGTCTCTTATGAAAAATTACATGCTAACAAATGAAATAACCTACCTGAAATGGGAACGTTCCCAGAAATGCACAAACTAGTGAAACTGATTCAAGAACAAATAATCTGAATAGACCTCTCAATAGCTTAATAATAAAAATTATCCATAAAGTATAGCCCAGTCCAAATAGCTACATGGTGAGTTCCACCAAACATTTAAAGGATTAACACTAATCCTTCACAAATTCTTCCAAAAATTAGAAGAGAGAAAACAGCCAACTCATTCTATGAGGTTAACATCAACCTCGCATGAAGATATGATGAATGTTTTGTATGTGTACATGCACGCAGCCTCAAAAACTGAGTACTTCTTAGCCAAAAAGAATCCCATGGCATATTTAAAAATTCTGCATCAAGACCAATTAGTGCTTCCCTCCCTCAGGGGCATGGAGTTGGTTTAGGGTCTGACTGCCAGCCTGTGTTGTAGGCCATGCTGAAAGAACAAAGGACCACGATCATCTCAGCAGATGTGGAAGAAGCATCTAACAAAACCCTATACAGTTTCTGACTGAAAAAAATTAACAAGCTACAAACACAGTGGGATTTCCTCAACCTGCAGAAAGGCATAAATTTAAAAATCCACAGTTCACTTAATACTCGATGGAGAGACTGAATCCTTTTCTTCTAAGGGTAGCAACAACATAAGGGTGTCTGCCTGTCCCACTTCTACTCTGCATTGTACTGCACAGCCTGACCCAGGAAATCAGGTTACAAGAAGAAAGAAAAAGATAGAGTAAGATGTCAAGAAAGAAATAAAATGAACTCTACAAATGACTTTGTCTTATGCATGTAAATTGCTAAGAAATTCACAAAAATGTCCTAATTAGTGAATCCAAAGAGGTTATAAGATACAAGATCAACTATAAAAATCAACTTTAGGACCGGGGATTTACCTCAGTGGTTCCACCACCTGCCTTGCAAGTGCAAGGTCCCAAGTTCGATCCCTGGTACCACCAAAAAAAAAAAAAATCAACTTTATACAAGATATAAAAATCAACTTTGTTTCTATACAAAATAAAACAATTACAATAATATCAAAAGCGATAAATACTTATACACTTTATATTCAGAAATAAATTTAATGAAAGAAGTTAAGAATAAGATTTGGCCATCATAAGCTAGAAAACATTGTTGGAAGCAATTTTTAAAGATTTAAACCAATCAAATGTGCTGGTGCACAGCTGTAATCCCAGCACTCTGGGAGGCTGAGGCAGGAAGACTGCAAATTTGAGCCAGGCCTAGGCAATTTAGAGATTTAATGAGCCTCTGTCTCAAAATAAAAAATAAACTTTAAAAAGGGCTGGGGACATAGCTCAGTGTGAAAGCCCTAGGTTCAATTCCCAGTACTTCATAAAACATTAAAAGAATGGAGGCCAGGGATTTAGCTCAGTGGTTCCACTGCCTGCCTCACAAGGGCAAGGTCAAGAGTTTGATCCCCAGTACCACAAAAAAATAAAAAATAAAATAAAATAAATTAAATGAATGGAAAGGTTTCCCATGTTCATGAATCAAAAGACTACCTGAGATGGTAATAACTTCCAAAATAATCCACAATTCAATACAATGCCTATTGATTTTCAGCCTTTTCATAAGTCCATAAACTCATACTGATACACATATGAAAATGGAAAGGAATTCAAGTAGCCTTATTGAAAGAAAGAAAGTAAAAGATTGAAAGAAATCCAAGTTGGAGGATTTACACTTCCAAACTTCAAAACTACAAAGTTATAGTTATCAAGATATTGGGGGACGGGCACAAGAGTTGACAAAAATCAATCCAATAAGAGTCAAGTCCAGAAAAAAGTCCTTACAAACCAACCCTCAGATGGCTAACTGATAATTGACTAGAGCACCAGAGCACTGCAGTAATAAAAGCATCTCTCCAACAAATGCACTGGAGCAACTGGATACCCACAAGGAAAGCAATGGAGTTAGACCACTGCCTTCCACAGTGCACACAAACCCATTCAAAATGCATGAGGGCCTAGAATCGAGGGCTAGTCCTACAGGACTCTTAGAAGAAAATAGAAGCAAAATTCTGTATAAGTATGTTAGCCATTGATATATTAGATATAACATTGAACACACAATCACAAAAAAAAAAAAATTTTAATAAATTGACCAAGAAAACTACAGACCAACATCCCTGATGGAAATAGCTACTTACAAAAAGTGAAAATAGAAGGAAAAAGTGGAAACAAAGCTTTTGTACATAGGGAGGAGAGGGAGTTTGGGGGGATGAAATAAAATAAAATTTATTAATTAAAAAAAAGAAAATAGTTACAAAAATTCCAAACAAAAAATTAGCAGACCAAATCCAGCATCACTTGAAAAAGATTATATACCACGACCAAGTGGGCTTTATCCTAGGAATTCAAGGTTAGTTTAACACAAAAATAATTAATACAGTACACTGTATTAATAAAGGACACAAGCGTAATCACTGAAAAATGAGGAAGAGAAAATAGACTGTAACGGCTGACAATATTATTCACTTATATATCATTTGCCTGATTGTTTTACAAAACAGATTGTTAATCTCAAAAAATATTTGTATTGTTGTGTCAGCTTAAAACTCTGCCTGCAGTCCAAAGGATGACTAAGACTGGAAAAGAAAGGCGGACGAGACCATACCTAATGGGGCTTAACTGCCTTGTTAAAAAAATTTTTTATTGAGTTAGTAAGCAACACGATGTCTTTGAAGTGTCTCTAACAGCAGCGTGTCAGGATCAAAAATGTTGTTTATGTAGTTTTTGTTAGAATATTTTTCGCAGCAAATTAAGAGACCTACCCCACCCCACTCCGACAACGAAATCCCTCCGTAAATACGTCCGTCATCTCCTGGAACAGCAAGCCCAAAGCCGGAGGACTTCCAGCTTGCTGGACTCAGCAGCTTGGTGGAGTCAGCAGCGACCCAGACGGGTTCCAATGGGTTCCAACTTCCTGCACTCACCTACTCACGTTCGCCCTGGGCCCTCTCGGGCGCAGACTGCACAGCTCCTGGCTCACATTTAGCAGAGCAATCGGCTTCACCTCCTTGTCCTCAAAAGCTTTACAGCCCATTTTCACAGTCACCACAGGCCTGGCTCTGAGCTCCATGCTGGCAAAGGGGGTGGAGATGCTGGAGGCAGAGACCAAGCCTCCGTGTCAGGGGCTTTTCCGGGGGCTGGACGTCTGCCTTACTGCCCTGTCCTCCCGGCGGGAGGGTGGAGGTGAATCAGAACAGGAAGCAGACTAGACATGGGGATCACTAGGTCAGCAGGTCAACCGCAAGCTCAGTCTAAACTCACACAGTGGAGAACAGAGGATAAATCTGGAGGACACTTGGGAACTCTGGTGACTCCATATGTACTGATGAGTCTGGCTCTCGTTGCTGAATGGCTGAGATCTTCCCTTCATCGTGCCGTATTTCTAATTCCCAGACTACTCACGAGCTGTTGGCTGTGGCATTAAACGCAGATCGTTTCTCACCATCTCATTTGATGAGAAAACTATTTTCAACACGTTCCTAACTTCTAAGATTTCTGTGTGTTTATCCGACATAATATTCTGTAGTGGACTCACAATATGAAAAACAAAACCCAAGAGTTTACGCAGGAAGAGAATGACGCTGTTCCCATTAGAAAACCCTGTAGCCCACAACCAATGGCTCCACACCATGGCCTTTTGTATAACCCTCTTCTGCCCAGACATGCAGGACTCAAGGGGATCTTAGGACTCACCAGAGTCCGGCAGGGGTTTATAGTTTTGAGAAGAATGGTGTTTCCATTTCATATGGTTGTGGCTCATTCAGACCTCTGGTACCTCGTGGGTTGTGGGCATGCGTCCTTAACTGGAACCTCAGGACAGAGCAAGTGGTACTTCTCAGCAAGCTTTCTTTCTGGTCACATTCTAGGCTAACATATTTGTTGGTTGTTTTGTCTCGTTTTGACTCAGTGGCTCAGGACACAGCTCTTACATTACAGAGCGTAATGACCATCTCCCCCCTCCCCAGGTCGCGCGACTTCCTTGGAAACCTCATTTTCAGACGAGTCATGAAGAACCAGTGTGACTCCAGTCCAAACTCAAAGATTGTGAATCAAGAGAACTCTGTGATTTTTTTTTCAATAAGCCTGGTAGAAAATGCATTTTAATGAAATCTTTTCCAGTTCTCTCCTTCCTAGGTCTTCAATAAAAGTCACAGTTTGATCACAAGTTGAGTTTTTTCTTTCTAAAAGCCAAAATGGATCGACATAGATTAACACAGTTTCCTCCACCCTGAGATCTGAGTTCGTGCCCACCTCATCTCAGGCTGGAGAAGACAGATGTGACCAAAGGGACTCCTTACCTGGGAGGAGAAAATGCTCCAACTTTGGAAGTAGGCACAATGTTGACACAGCAGTATGAAGACTTTCAATTTCTCTGTTTCTGTTTCTTCAACAAGAAAACATAAATCACTGTCCTCGGCCCACAGAGTAGACCAGAGGATTAAATGATGGCACATCATTAAAAGAAGAAGCTGGGCGTCGTGGCGCACGCCTGTAATCCCAGTGCTCGGGAGGCTGAGGCAGGAGGATCGCTGTGAATTCGAGACCAGCCTGGGCTATATAGTGAGTTCCAGGTCAGTCTTAACTACATAAGTGAGACCCTGTCTCAAAAAAACAAACCAAAAAAAAAATGACTCAAGTGGTAAATTTTTGTGTTATGTGCTATGTCACAATAAAAATGAATGTGTAGAGCTGAAAACAAATGTACAAATGTACAGGATTGAATGAAGTAAAAATTACCTGTACCGATTTAACCCTTAAAGACTTCTAGAAGGAGCATCATAGCATCCTTTCCTGTGTGGGGTTCACTGGGAAACCCTGGGCCAGCGCCTCTCTCAGGATGCTGAGGTCGGCTGTGTGCAGGAGAGAGCTGAAGGCTGTGTAGAGGGGCCTGAGCCTTCACTGACCAACCTGAGGTACAGCCCTCAGGAATGAACTGAGTTTGTAAGTCAAGGGTCCACTGTAGGACGAGTTTGTAGAGAAATGTAGAGTATGTTATTTAAAACTAAGGGGCAAAGACTAGAAACCCAGTAGACAAAAATGGCCAAAGCACAGGGCTGGACTCCATCTTTTTATCCTTGTTACTCTCACTACTCCTCAGTGTAGCTGTACCCAGAATACCTCCACTGTCTCCTCCCGGCTCTGCCCGCTTCCACCACTACCGTAATAACTTTCCTTCCACCAACCATCTTGCAACGTCCTGGCCACCCAGCAGCCACCTTGTGAAGTCAGTAAGGTTTTACTGAGGAAGGCAAGGCCCGTGTGTATGGACTCGACCAGCAAGGGACAGCTGTGGAGCACGATGTGCCGTGTACACGTTGCCCGTGTGATTCTCGTGGCGTGTGTCACGGATATGCCGGGTGCCCTCCTGTAGGGGCTTCTGGTTTTCTACAGGCTCTGTTAGATAAAAACAGATCATCACTGATGACGTCTCACTTCTCTTGCTGTGACTCCATCCTTTCTCATTGCAGCTCAAGGATTTCAAATGCCTGATCTCTTCAAATCCAAACCATCACTTCCTCCTCCCTTCTCCTGGGGACCCTGGTCTCTCTCCCGTGGTGTTTATGTCATTCTGGCTTGCGTTACAGCTCAAAACATCATCTCCTGCTTGCTCAGATCATTCCCCTGTCTCCCAGGGCACCAGGCACAACAGATACCATCAAACACTGGTCAAACAGAACTGTATTTCATTGTTTCATTGATCAAACAGGAAGCTGAGCTCTAAAAAGCCAGTGGCATGGCATGAACCCACAGGACAGAAGAGAGGACCTTGGACCCTTCCCAGTACATCACCATCTGCCCCGAGGGTGTTCATTTTCCAGGAAAACAAGCAAAGGACTGGGAACAGGCAAGAGACTCAGCAGATGGCAATGCAAGGTGAAACAGCTTAAACCTATCAGCTCCAACAGTCACCGAGGGACAGCAGGACACTCGTCCTCCCTCCCTCTTCTCATCTGTGAAGCTGGGCAGAGGGGGAGAGGGGGGCAAAGGAGAAGGGTTTGGGAAGCTTGGCTGCCTGGCGCCGAAGTGCCTGCGTGTGTGTCTGCTGTTGTCTCTAATTTGGGGTTCACAAACGGGGGATGAGGTTTGCAATGACCCAGTGAAACAAAGTCCTCCCCATTTGTTCTCAAAGTTCTTCTTGTGTAAGCACGAGAGCATAAAGGAAGAATGACTCTACCACACGTATGTTCTCGCAGCGTGAATCTGATGGCTTCAGCGCCTGCGGCACCTCATGGTAATCCTGTGACCCCGGGAGGCCCGTCTCCAGTGCCCAGCAAGTCCACATCATTCCTGGGGGCCCCTGGTCCGGTGCCTGCCCAGAGGGCCTTGAGGGAAGTCACAGTCTCAGGGGTACATGATACCTCACCCCGCAGCCTAGCAGGGCCCAGGCTGGAGAGGGCAGGGGAAGGGCTGGGAAACGACCTCAGATCCAGCAAAAATGGCCTGGCCTTGCCAGACCCAGGTGTATTAGAAAGTTCAGCGGGGAACGTCACCAGGGGCCGCAGGACAGGCCTGGCTTATTTTCAGTAAATGTTTAATAAAGCCTGCAATCAATCGGAGGAACTGGTGCGCATACACCAAATGGTGATCATTTCTGATCCTTTCCCCCATCTTGGTCCCCTTCCCCCGCTCCTAAACGTCTGCCTCTCTGACTTCCACCATCTCGCCTCTATTTTACTTTTTTAATGTATTTATAGTTTGACTTCCCCGTGTAAGAGAAATCGTGTGACTCTTTGGTTTTCTGCGGCTGACTTACTTCACGTACCACGAAGGTCTCCAGAGCCGTTGCTTCTCCTGCAGAAGACTGGGGTTCATTCTTCGTGTCTGAACGCCTTGTGTTCTCCTCAGTTCACCTGCAGACCTGCACCGCGGCAGCCACCGGAGTGAGCTAGCGTGAGCTGCTCGGCTTTAAGCATGGATGTGCACACGGCCCTACAACACGAAGACTGCAAGGCAAGCTCCCAGAAAACCAAGAACAACCCAAGGCTTGCATTTTGTGATTTAGGTGTTTTAGGAAAAAGGAAAAAAAAAAAAAAAAAAAACAGAAACAGGGGTACCTAAATGT
>NW_022900939.1:1228663-1239591 GCF_012274545.1 Fukomys damarensis | reverse complement strand
CCCAGAAAACCAAGAACAACCCAAGGCTTGCATTTTGTGATTTAGGTGTTTTAGGAAAAAAGAAAAAAAAAAAAAAAAACACAGAAACAGGTGTGCACCTAAATGTAGCACCATGGCCGACCTGCGTGCTGATGTCTACAGGCTCGGGATTAAACTGAGCCCGGCAAGGACAAAAACCGGACACAGGCGGCCTCAAAGCATGGATGGGCAGTTCTGGTCCAGGCGGGGTGGCAGTGGTCCCAGGGCAGTGTGAATCTGAGGTGCTGAACCATACACTTGAAAACGGTGGGGATGGTAAGTTATAGGCCGCACTTACTTCATCACAGTGAAGGGTAATGAACAGTGTCTGCGAAGCAGTACCAAGTTTTTTGTTGGTTTTTGTTTGGGGGTTGTTTGGTACCGGAATCAAACTTGGGACCTTGCAAGGCAGGCAGCGGAACCACTGAGCTAAATCCCCAGCCCAACATCACCAAGTTTTAAAAGCCCCGAGTGCCCCTGTTCCTGTTCCCACGGTGGCCACGATCCCGTGTGATGCTGATTACTCCCTTGTCTTTGTAGGCCAGTCGCACATCCCTGCACCTAAACAAAAGGGAGGCGTTCACAGGGCTGCTGGGCCCCACACTCATCCTCGTCGGACAGGGCAGAGGCCCCCGGGTGGGGGCGCCTTGCCCACACTGCCACAGTCTTGGACAAGGTGAGAGAGAGACCTGCTAGAGAAGTGCGTGCGTCTGTGTGACGTCACTCGGGTGTGTGTAGAACAAGCCGGAAGTACCTCCCCTGAGAGGATCACAAGTTCTAGGCCCACCTGACGACCCACAGCAGAGGAGGAGCATGGCAGGGAAGGGTGCCTACCTCATGAGGGCCAGGATGCTGAGCGGGGGGATGGGCACCCAACATGCCCTGTACCCGAGCCCTCTGTGGCACACCCAGAAGTGGGCTGCACCAGTCCCCTAGGTGGACCCCAAAGCCCATCAGGGTCAAGCTGACCCAGTGGGGTTTAAGTGCCACGTGGGGGAAGGTGTTCTCAGCCCACATCACAGATGAGGGACCCCGAGGGAGCCCTTCTGGGAAACATACTCACTGCTCAGTGGGTGCGGGACTGACTCCCAGCCTCCCGACGCACAGCCCAGCTCTCCTACCACACGGTGCTGGCCCGCAGAGCCTCCCTTCTACCTGGATGGCTCTAACACCCTTGCTACACCTCAGGCAGGAAAAGGCAAAGACAGTGCTTTGCTGGCTGGGGGCAGCCTGTGCTGGGCTGGTCCCTGGGAGAACAGCGGGTAGGGATCCTGAGGGGACGTAATTTCCTCCACCAGCAGGAGAGCCTACAGTGTTTTATAATAAAGATGGCCGGGTGTGGTGGCACCTTTGTAATCCCAGCATGGAGAGGCTGAGGCAGTGATTGCCGTGAGTTCAAGGCCAGCCTAGGCTGCATAGTGAGTTCAAGGAGAGTCTGAACTACAGAGCAAGACTCCGACTCAGAAATAAATAAAATAAAATAAAATCTATTATTAAAAAAAGAAGAAAAATGAACAAAGTTCCCATATAGTAATCTACTGCCCTTCTCTCTCTCTCTCTCTCTCTCTCTCTCTCTCTTTTTTCCCCCCCCCTAACTTTTACTGGTTATAAGTGTGCGGCGTTAACTAACAGGAAAAAGGTATTCAGAGTAGCTTAGAATGTTAAAGAAAATACCATTATGGTTTATATAAGGAAAATGCACTAAATGATACCCCCCAAGGGAAAATTCTGACTGGTCTATATGTATAAACCTAAAACTAAAAAAACTGTTAAAAATTAACATCTCAAAGTGAGCTCTGATTCCATGTAACTGTTTTGTGTCATGCATGTTTTGTCTTCCTGATAATCTAGTTTTTTAACAATTGGTTAAAGTATCTATAGCTGCTTCATTTAAAATTTTTTTCTTGAGCTCATCTTTATTTCTTTTTTATCTTTGCCCTCACAGATTTCTGGATCTGTTAAGGCCTTTCATTAAAAAAATAGTTATACAGATATTCAAAGATTACCAAACCCACTTAAAACAGGGGGTGAAATCTACTAGGCTCATCAAGACTTATGTAAAATCTGCAAATAAGAATCTTAAATTTCAGTAACATAAAGGTTTTCTGATTTAGGAGAATATGTGCATTTCTGCATGTTCGTCATCAAAATTTTTAAGTTGGCTTATAGATAAGTGATGTATATTAACCCAAGTGTTCTTTGGTCCCATAATTTAAAGTGAGCTGGCTCAGATGGGTTGGGAAGATGAGAGTACAGCTGTCTTTAAAGCTGGTGACATATTTCATCCAAGTCATTAGCAATCGAGAGGCAAGAATCAACCAGTGTGCAGTAGTTTTGCTGCCTGCCCCACAAGTGCAAGGTCCCTAGTTCCATCCCTGGTACAAAAATAAAAAAGAGTCAGCAGTGTGCACTGTGCCAAAAGGAGGGTTACTAAAGAGAAATCCCCCCAATTCATCCATGGGAAGCCACTCGCCAAACAAGATCATAACCATCCCGACACAGCTGGTAGAAGAGCTAAGAGGTTTCACAAAGGACCCAAGAAGTAATCGCTGAGGAACCTTAACAGAAGTTGACAGATAGACCTTAATAGATGATAGATAGATACATACATACATACATTCATACATAGACAGACAGCAGTAGGTGGAAATTTGGATTGGCATGGGTTTTACTTTGATTTGGTCTTAAGTATACAACAACAAAGTATAACAAAAAGAAGAAAGATAGTAATAACAATATTAAACAAAAAGCTAGGCTAGATGTTGAAAGAGATTCCAAATTCTGCACCACCCCCACTGGCACTCCAGCTTCACTTTCAACATTTCGGCCCACAGCCATAAGAAATAATAATCCCCAGTTGTTGAGGGCTGATCAGACCCCAGGATACTAGTGAGGGGTCAAGAGGGTATAAAGGCAGAAACAAATTTCAAAGCCTAGGGTGGCTGGGAGGAGATATGCCTCAGTGGACACTCTCAACAATCTCCACAGTTGACCCACTTTTATTAGCCAGCAAGAAACAGAGATGGAAGGGGTTGTGTGTCATTCATGGACCAATAGTGGTAAGAAAAGTATTTTCAAAAACACAGAACAGGTTACACTTTTACAGAGGGAATATATGAGAAAGGAACACTAGGGGACCAAGTTAATGAGGAAGTCGTTCTTTGCTTTTCTGTAAATTTACAAGAGCCTCAGTAGGTGCCCAAGAATTCACCAGTCATTGGTTTGTCTCTCTCAGCCAGGAGACACACTGCTGCCCGTGTGCCCCAGCTGTGCAGGCAAGGTTCACCACCCTCCATTCTGTGGCCCTTTGACATAAGTGATGTATATTAACCCAAGTGTTCTTTGTTCCCATAATTTAAAGTGAGCTGGCTTTAAATTTAAAGTGAGTCAGATAGCCCTAGCACCCAACAGTCACACTTTCTATTTCCTGGTAACCGTGAGACCCAGGCCCCAACATCCAGTCTCCCTACCCATTCCAAAACCTGTCCTTCAGCCTCTCCTAGTTTATTCCCACTGTGTCATTTTAGAATACCTTCAAGCACCTCTCAGGTAAAGAGTTAGCTTCTTGAGTAGGTGAGCTTATAACACAAAAGTAGTGATATAAATATTCTAGCTACTCATCATGATTGCTTTCATGGTGTAAATTAACTGTGTTGTCTACATCGGGCTTTGTTCATATTATCGGGAACTAATCACCATAAAGAACTTCAGGTCTACAAAATAGAGGTCAGACACAGACTCTAACCCTATAGTATAATAAACACCTCAAAAAAAATAAAGGTTGAGCCTGGTGTGGTGGCACACTCCTCTAATCTGAGCACTCAGGAGGATCACTGTGAGTTCAACACCATCCTGGGCTACATAGTGTGTTCCAGGTCAGTCTCAACTACATAGTGAGACCCTATCTCAAAATACCAAGAAAGAAAGAAAGAAAGAAAGAAAGAAAGAAAGAAAGAAAGAAAGAAAGAAAGAAAGAAAGAGAGGCTAATCTTAAAAGGCTTATGCCAAATACTACCTAATTTGGTTTGACTTCTGCAACTTTTTAGAGCCACTATTTATCAAGAGTCTCCTTTTAGGGCTGGGGATTTAGCTCAGCGGTTCGGTGGCCTGCCTTGCAAGCACAAGGACCCGAATTCAATCCCTGGTACCAAAAAAAAAAGAGTCTACTTTTAATTTCTGGCCCTGGCTGGTTTAACAAGGCTAAAAAATGAAGCTTAAGCATCTATCACGTGCTAATGTCCTTTCCTTATTTCCAGACCCTGAAAGGGTGATGGTTCATCAAACAACAAAACCCATCTTCCTTTGTCTTCATTAGACCATCTGGCAGGGTAAGACTTTTGATCCCTTGGAGGCAGGATCCACATGGCTTCTAAGCCTAAAGGAATTCTGAGAAGGTGGTCCCTCAGTCCTTCTTATCCCTTCAAAGCAAGGGATATATATCTGGGGCAGGGGTGATGAGATAAGATAGAAGGAATAAAGATAGGTAAAAAGGGACAAGGAAAATAATAACTAAAACAACTGTCCTGTCAGAAGCTCACATGGCCTCTTGCCAGATGTAAGCGAAGGATCGGGAACAGTGTCTTCTGATTGGCTGTGCCCATATGTAAATGAAGGATGGAGAATAGCACTTTCTGATTGGTGCCACAAGCCTTTCTGATTGGTCATTCTGGGCCCTGAGTCTTGCTCACATCTTTTCCCTTTAGGAAACGCCCCTACTGAGGACCTTTGTTGTGCTCTACCCCGCTGGTGTCTGGCTGCCCCAGCTCTGATCTCCCACCTCACCATCACACTTAAGAGTCCTGAAGCATACAGAGAGCAGTAAATGGGCTTAGCTAGGAAATGTAAACAGCAGGGATGTGATCCTAAGGAGCAGGTTGAGGGGATTCAAAGCATGCTTAAATTATCCATCTTTTTAAACAGACTGGGCTCACACCTGCACTTTTTAAACAGACTGGGGCCAGTACTTTGTGGGAGCGGACACCTTTCTGGGGTGTCCACTCCCTCAGGAGCCACCACGTAAATGTTTCCCGCTCCAGGAGGCAGTGCGCCTCTCTCCAGGGCCCCACCCCATTGCTCTGAGTGTGGACTTTGAGCTTCCTATAGCTCGTGCTGACACAGCCTTGGAATTCTCTCTCCGGGACCTAGGCGACCTCGGTGAATCTGCGAACTCGCTCCCAGGTGGGGCACATTCCTTACCTCCGCTTTCCAGTCCTCTGAGGCAGCCTGGACTATGATCTGTGGTCTCCCAGGAGGACTGGCAGCCTGCCTCTCCTTTAGGAAGGACACAGTGGAGGTAGACCGTGCTCCTCCTAATTGCCTTCTGCTTGAGGTTGATTTTAGGTCAAAGAGGTATAGTCTGGTTCCCCTCAACACACACAACGGTGTGGCGTCAGGGGTGTCACCCCCAAAATATTACGTACTGTGAGAGTCCACGTACGTGTTGCTGTCAGTGAGGAAATTACAGCCAGAGGAGGAGCAAACTTCATCATCCAGAAGAAACCAAGCACACCAATAATGCCACCGCCAGCAACACCTTCAGGGAGGGCAACTCCTGGCCTCCCAATTAGCTTTTTAATAGAAGCTCTGGTCGCCTTTGGCTGGGGTTCGCCTATGATTCTGAGCAATCCCAAGAGGAAGGACACGGAAGGGGTCACCACAGAGGGCTGTCTGCCTCCAGGAGACAAATCAGCAGGGCTGAGTCCAGGGCTGGCACAGCCCACAGCTGGGGAGCGAGGGGCGGGGCCCTGGGCCTGGACTCCCAGCCTTACATCTCCCCCTCTGTCCCTTATTTTTTTAATTTTAGTAGTGCACGTTTGCTGTACATAACGATGCTTTTGGTAACACATCTTAGTTCTTTTTATGTCCCTCTTTTTTTTTTTTTATACCTGGGATCGAACTGAGGACCTTGCACTTTTGAGCACCACTGAGCTAAATCCCTAGTCCCACATCTCCTCTCTTGGTCCCCTTCCCATTTGCAAAAGAGCTCCCTGTTTCCTATCATCTACCCTTTGTTTTACTCTTTAATTTTTTCTTTTTTTAATTTATAGCCATAGGCTTGCTCTTTTTATTTATTTATTCACTTATCCATTCTTTTACCCTTTGCCCCTCGTCCTTAAAGTTCAGCCTGCTAGAGTGGAAAGAGAACGTCCCCTCTCCCTCCTGCTGATGCTTCTGTGATCTTGGTTTAAAATTGGTCACAGCAGACAGATCAGCAGGAGAAAAGATGTGCAAATTTATGATGTGTGCGCCCCTCACTCCCGCGAAGGATGTGATGAAGAAATATGCAGAGCGAAGTGGGGGCCAGGGCTGCCTGCTGGGGGCGGCAGGTCTGGGGCGGTGAGGAGGGGCAGGTTGTGCTGCCGAGGCAGAAGTGCCAGGCGACCTGGGCGGAGGTGGAGAGACCTCAGCCCCGACACAGCTTCTCTTCCCTGGCCGATGCCATGGCGCAGAGGGCATCCTCCGCTGGTGTGGACTTCGGAGGGTCCATCGCTAGACAGACCAGGGGTCTTCAAAGAGGAGGAAGAGGAGCGGGAGGCAGGAGAGCTGAGGTCAGAAAGACCCTGGTTCTCCCGCTCAGAGCTCTGGGGCACCACAGCCCCACACCCTGCGTTCCGTCTGATCCCTGGCCAATGCGCTGCTGATGTGGGAGGTGAGACCACCAGAAAGAAAGGCTTCGCTTACCTGCAGCCACAGAGGCACCACAGAGTGAGAAGCGGTGGCCACTACGGGAAGCTCAGTTGGCTCGTGGTCCACAGGGCAGTTCTGGTCCAGTACAGGCTGGGCAGACTCCCCAGGCATCCGCATTGGGCTCGGAATCAGCTCTTGGCCGGGCACTGGCTGCAAGGAGGACCCCAGGCCGTGTGCCTCATTCCAGGACAGAGCCCGGAGTCTGCAGTCAGCACGGCCATGGAAGGGAGTCATGGCGGCCAAGTGCCAGGGTCAGGGATGTGCACTCGGCCCCGGCACTAATGCACTAGACCACAGAGGGGAGGCAAGGGTCACGCTCAAGCCCGAGTGTGCTTACAGCTGGCCAGGCACACGGGGGGCCAGGTCATCCCAACCATGCACGGGCCCTGGAGGCTGCTTTGCGGAAAACCGGAACCCAGACATGCAAATTCTGTTCGCACCACCTGAATGCCACTCTGCGTGCATACACACGCCCTCACACTTGCATGCGTGTGCACTCACCCGCCCCTGCTCCACCATCGCAGAGCCAGGACTGCAGCCCCTCTGGAGCAGGGACAGGAGAGCAGGGCCCCCGAGCCTCCCTCCATGTCGGACAGTGTGGGAACCCAGCCCAGCTCTGCCACCCACAGGCACCCGGACTCCTGCTTCTCTGGGCCCAGGGCCCCTCCTGTGGCTGGGGGATGGGAGCTCGATGTTCCCCAGGGACCTCGGGGCTGGGGAGGTGGTGAAGGCTCCCAGCAGGGGATGGGAGGCAGCACAGCGATTCCCAAGCTCACAGAACAGGAGGAAGCGTGAACTGGGGCGGAGGCAGCGGGCACACAGCGGGCACAGCAGCAGCCAAGTGAGTACCATGGCCCTTGGGGGTGGCACTCAGGACCCTGGGATGGGGCACCCGGGGCAGGGAAGGTCGGTAGGGTTTCACCCTCCGTTGACACCTGGGGCAGGATGCAGGGGCCCTGCTGAGGCCACAGGGTGGCAGGGGTGAAGGAGGGGTGTCGCTTTCCCCCCTCAAAGTCTGTGCCGGGAGGACACAGTGCCCCCAGAGGTCCCGAGGGAGGTGGGGTCCTGGCCCTCCCAGGCCCAGCCCACCCAGCCCTGGCCTAAAGGGAGCGAAGGCCCAGAGGGGACTCTCGGGCAGACCCAGAGCAGGCTCCAGGCAGACACTGTGCCGCTGGGGGAGGAAGAACATCAAGGAAGGGAAGGGGGCCCCAGGCCCAGGGAGAAAGAGCCTTTGAGGGCCAGGCAGGGCACTGTCCAGTCCAGCAGGTGGACGGGGTGCTGGTGTCCCACCCAGGGTCAGTGCCAAGGCTGGGGGTCAGGCTCCGAGGCAGGGTCAAGCCCCTGGAAGTGACCAGAGCCAGGGCCAGGGGCTCAGTTGCACGTAGGGACATAGTCACCAGGTATCCTTAGGGCCTGGAGCATCTCATGCCGAACAACTCCACAGACACCCACTTGACAGATGGGGAAACTGACACCAGAGAGGCTACCAGCTTGCAGGGTGGGGCAGACACCTGCCAGTGACCCCAGGGCCTTGGCCCCACCGCCGGTGCACTGCTACACTGCTGTCCCAAGGGTGGCTCTGGGGTGGCCTCCCTGGCTACAGGAACATCAGCAGTCGGGAGCTGGTGGGAAAGACCTGGTGACTGTGTCTCCCTGGAACGGGTAATGGGGAGAAGACAGCAGCGCTGGCTCTGCAGGGTCTGTGCGCCCAGGGCCCATCCTGAGTCCCCTCCCCGAGACTTGGCCCAGCCGGACTGGGGCCCACAGGCTCCCGAGACGGCCTCTCTGTGCAGGGGCCCCCTCCGCCCAGCGCTCAGGGCGCCCAGACTTCGCCCCCAACGCCTGCTGGAGGCGCGAAGTCACAGCGGGTCCCAGCCAGGCCAGCGGCTCCCTCTGTTCCAGCGTCTGCTGTCTGCCGAGACTTCCTCTTCCCTTCTTCCCCTCCGTTCCATTCCTTTCTCTTCTCTTCTTTCTTTCTTTCTCTTTTTCTTTTTCTTTCTTTCTTTTTTTTTTTTTTAACCTGGGATCAAACTCAGGCCCTTGCAGTGGCGGGGGCGGCGGCACTGAGCCAAATCCTCAGCCCCTCTTTCTTTCCTCCTTGTTCCCTCAGTACCGCAGACTGGACACAGAGCTTTCCTGCTAAGCGTTCTGCCCCTTTTCTGACTTCAGAGATGGGGTCTCTCTGAGTTCCAGCTGGGCTGCTTTCTACCCTCTTGTCTCAGCCTCCTTGGTGCTAGGGTTGTTTGTGATGCCAAACATCCTTGTGATGCCAGGCTTGTTTGTTGTTTGCCTGTTTGTGGTACTGGGGTTGAACCCAGGGCTGCATCCCAGCCTGTTTGTATTTTGTTTGGAGGCAGGGAGTCCTTAAGTCACCCCGGCTGACTCACTGTCCCTCTTCCTGCCTCGGCCTCCACAGCACTGGGTCTCCAGGCTGTGCCGCCACTTGGACCGAAACTGGAGCTTCCGCCTCTGAGCACTTCGGCTCTCAGGGCCCATGTTGTCCTCCCGCACCCATTCCGCACGGCCTGCTGCAGTAAAGGCCCACTGCGAGCTCTGCTGCTGGCCGGTGAGCATCCTGGACGCAGTGGCTGGTGCCGCCCTGGGGCCTGCCTGTGCCTGTCCCAACCACACGGCACACCGGCCGGGTGCAGGAAGACCGAGACGCCCCCCCGACCGGGCCCCAGGACAGGACAGGCACCCAGGTGGGCCAGTCCATGCCCGGCTGTAGGCTGGAGAGGGGAGCAGGAGGCCCCCAGACTGCGACACTGTCACACCTGCCGCCAGCAGAGAGCCTATTTTGGGAGGTGTTGTCTGTTCTCCCCAGAATCAGGAGGTCTCCCTTTCATCAGGTTTCTCACCCTGGGCCCAGGGGAGAGGCTACCAACTATGCGTGCGCTCCCGCCTGTGTCTGTGCAAGGTGTGATCAAGAGCGCAGTGAGTGCTGCTGCCGAACGCCATGTAATGGGCAGAAAAACAAGACGCTGCGTCCTCGTCCACCTTGTTCACCAGGTCTGGCACCCAGACTTCCGGCTCTGCCCAAAGTCAAGGTGACTGTGAAAGGTCGACGTTTTGAATCAATTGAGGATATCAAGGCAGCCATGACAGTGCGACACAGGCCCTCAGGAAAGAGGACTCCAGAGCTGCTGCAGGAGGGGCCGGGACAGTGGGATGAGTGTGTTGAGGGGAGGACGGGGGGGGGGGCTCGGGGCCACGTGACTCTTGCTGCAATGCTTCTATTTATTTGAGCATTCACTGAGCTTTTTTCGATCACACCTAGTATAAGACCCAGGGTTTCTGCCCTGTGTTTTCAGGGCCTTCCATGGAGCTGCCTCCAGGCCCCCATGGCTGTCCCGCAGCCTGTGGGGAATCTCTCTGTGTTTCCCAGCTAAAGGTCCAATGCGATCCATGAACAAGACACCCACCAGGACAGACGGCCGGCCTCTGCCCCAGGACGCTTGCATGGCAGGTGCAGAGTGTGCAGCTCAGTGAGGGGTGTAGCAGGTCTCAGACAGGGTGGCTGCTGTCCGGCTGCTGTTTGCTGTGACGTGGGTACTCACGTCGGTTTTCCTAGTGAGGAAACAGGCAGGGAGAGGAGACTGTCTGGTTCCCACATCTCACAGTGAGAACAGAGGCCTAGATCCAAACTCTGCCTCTGCCTAGAGCCGGGCCATGGCTGGTGGATCCTCCTCGGCAGGATGGCTCTCTTCGATGCCGGCACCCCCAGGCTATTCTCACCACTGTGGCCTCATGACTCCGGCCAGGGGCGGGGAGGGGGGAGCTCGGCCTGAGGCTTGCTGTGTGCTCCTGAGAACCACTCTCCCTCTCTGGGCAGCAGGAGGTTAAATACCCGATCCCGCAAAGGGTCCTCTCATTCTGGGGGTGCGGGGGTGTGGCTCAGGGGCAGGGAACTTGTCCAGCAGAGGGGGCTCAGCCTTTGATCCCCAGCACTGGGAGGAGAGGGGCAGAGAAGAGAAGGGAGGCAGCAGGGAAGTAGAGGGAGGGGAGATTCCTCCTCATCACCAGGGGCTGAGAGCAAACTCCGGTCTCTGGGATGAGAGGCGCTGACTGGAGTCCAGACCTTGCCCAGCCTGAGCCCCCGGCCTGGAAACAACTTCTCCGAGACGAGCCAGCTGAGGCCAGCACTATCTGCCCGGGGAAGAGCAGGAGCAGGTGTGTGACCCGCTGTGACCCGTCTCCCAGGCACTCCCGGCACCATGTCTGCG
>NW_022900939.1:1210294-1228415 GCF_012274545.1 Fukomys damarensis | reverse complement strand
CCGCCTCCGGCCCTCCTGCCCACCTCTGTGTGCCAGCCTCCAGGGGCCGTGCAGCTGGAGGAGCCACCGCTGGGGACGCAGACGCCCCAGGCCACCCAGCCGCCCGACCTGCGTCCCATGGAGATGTTCCTGACCGGAGAGCCCAAAGCTTTAGGGGTGAGATGACATCCTGTGACTGGCAGGGAGGGTGGCGGGCAGGGAGCAGCGGCCTCCCGGTGGAGGCCCTTCTGGGGCTCACAGGTACACCGCAGCCAGGAGAACCAGAGGGCGACGACACTCCAGCAAGGGCAGAGAGAGTACTGCCCCCGAGTGTGAGGTGGGAGCCGGGGCAGAACGAGCAGGTCCTGTTCATGGGGACACAGGAGGGAGACACAGCAGGGAGGTGGGAGGGGTAGAGACAAGAGGCAGGAGAGCCAGCTCCGGGGGTGACAGTGCATGAGAGATGGCTGTCAGGTCTTTCCCAGCCTCAGAGAGCCTTGGGAGAGCAGCCCGAGTGAGGAAAAATGGTAGGATGGACAGACAGACGGCGGATGGATAGACGGATGGGTGGATAGAAAGATGGATGGATGGGAGGGTGAGTGATGAGGGAGTGGAGAGATGAATGGATGAGTGGACAGATGGGCGGATGGATGGATAGGAGCAAGATAGGTATATAGATGTGCATGCATCCATATTACTTAGGAAAAACTTTAAGCAATTTAAAACTAACAGAGTTTATTGAGCACAGAATGAGCTGGCTTGGCTCCCAGATGCCGAGCTGCGCCCTGGGTCCCGAGGCTGTGGGGAGCCAGCAGGGAGCCAGCTGAGCTCTCGCCCTGCGCCCCCAGGCCGTGCAGATCCTCATCGGCCTCATCCACCTGGGCTTCGGCAGCGTGCTGCTCATGGTCCGCCGCGGGCCCCTGGGCATGCTCTTCATCCAAGGTGGCGCCCCCTTCTGGGGAGGATCCTGCGTGAGTGGGGGCCACGTCCAGTCCTCGTGCCTCCCCAGTCGTGTCCAGGAGCTGCTGGGGTGGACGCCGAGCCGCCAGCATCCCAGGCCTCCTTCCCTCAGCTCCTCACACCCCGCAGCCCCCCGGGCTCAGTGCTGGGGTCCTGGCTTCTCCTCCAGCCCCAGCCGCGGCCGCCAGGGTGCTGAGAACCGGGATAGGGCTCCAGAGGGAGGAGGGTTTGGGGCTGACAGAGTGCACCCTGCTGCCTGGGCACCTGGCCAGGAGGCCAGCGGTGGCCGGGAGGCTGTGCTGTGTCCCTGGGCAGGGCCACCATGGTGTGCCCACCCAGGCCTCCATGTCTACCTCCTGCCACAGTTCGTCCTCTCCGGGTCCCTGTCAGTGGCAGCTGAGAGGAGCCACACCCGCTGCCTGGTAAGCCCAGGAGCTCAGGGGTCAGGGTCGCCTGGGTCCACCCTGCCTGCTGACCGGCGCCCCCAGAAGCCCCGGAGAACGGATTGGCCACTGCAGGAGGGCAGAAGCCAGGACCTGCACAGGGGAGGGAGTCAGGGACAGGAGGGGAAGGTGCAGGACAGGGCCCCCCTGGGGTGGGGCACCCAGACAGAACGGGCCTACGAAGAAGGGTGACTTGTGCACAGCTGTCATCCCAGCACTCTGGGAGGCTGAGGCAGGAGGGTCACAAGCTCAAGTCCCACCTAGGCAAATCGGAGAGATCCCATCTCCCAATGAAAAATGCAAAGGGCTGGGGAAGCATTCAGTTCAAAGGCCCCGGGTTCGATCCCCAGTGCCACCAACAGCAAAGAAAAATACAGCCGGGCACCTGGGGAAACTGGGCAGGCCAGGCCCCTTCCTGCCTGTCCCTGTGTCCCTGTCCCTCCTGTCCACGCCCACAGGTGAGAAGCAGCCTGGGCACCAACATCCTCAGCGCCACGGCGGCCTTCGCGGGCACGGCCATTCTGCTCATGGACTTCGGTGTCACCACCTGGGTAACCCCGATACACTGCCCCATGGGGCGGAGCGCGGGGTGGGGCGGGGCACGGAGTGGGGCGGGGCACGGAGTGGGTGGGGACAGGGTCGGGCGGCCTAGCAGCTCCCCTGAGGAGGCTTTGGTCACCAGGACGTGGGCAGGGGCTACCTGGCAGTGCTGACCATCTTCACCATCCTGGAGTTCTTCATCGCCGTCATCGCCACGCACTTCGGGTGCCAGGCCACGCGTGCCCAGGCCAACGCGGTGAGCAGGGCAGCGGGAGCCCCAGAGCCTGCGCCTCAGGAAGGCTGAGTCAGGGCGGCCTCTGGCTCTGGCCCCTCCAGCTTCCCCCTGGGAAATAGCGTGGAGGAGGGGCTGCGTCCCCTGCAGGCCCCACCCCGGGCAAGGGAAGGGCATGGCTAGTAGTGGAGGTGGGGCTCCTTGCAGCCCCGGGCAGAAGCAGCTCATCCCGCAAGTGTCATAAAGAACCCACTGGTCAGAAAAGGGCTTCTGAAAGGAAAGTTTATTCCAACGGACAGGACTGAAATCAGGGGATTTAGCAGCCGGCTGGGAAAAGCTGAGTTTGTCACACCAGGGAGGATGGGCGGACACCAGGGAGAAGACTGGGGAAGGGGCGAGGCCTGCACAGGTGCTGAAGGCTAAGGAGTCCGGGTGAAAAGTTTGTGACCTGGAGCCCGGAGCTCAGAGCAGGGCAGGACGAGGATGGAGGAGGAACCAGGGGTGTAGGCCTCAGGCGGGATCCAGCGTTGGTCCTGGGAGGCAGCTGAGTCCCCTGTGGGCTTGAGAAGGGGAGGAGGGAAGGGAAAGCGCCAGCAGGGTGTATCGCAGGCAATCTGGGCCTGGCCTGGGCCTTTGTCTGGGGCTGCGGGACTAGCGGGGAGGGCGCTGGCGGTGTGGGTCTGTAGTACGCAGCAGGGGCGGCCTTCTGGCGCTGCATTGTCCCCGCAGCAGGACCCTGGGCTCCATGGCTTGCCCGGTTTGGGGGACAGCTGACGCTGTTTGCTGAAAGCGGCCTGTTTGCTTCGTCCGTTGGTTTGTGAAGGTCTCGCTAGGTCGGGCCTGACAGTAAGGAATGGAATGAGGACGAGAGGGGCGGGGCAGACCAAAGCTGGGCCTGTGGGGGCGCTGCCGGGGAAGAGGACCATTGAGGGGTCTGCGCAAGACGTCGGCACAGCTGTCATTCCGGCACTCTGGGCGGCTGAGGCAGGAGGGCTGCAAGTTCCAGCCCAGCCTGTGAAACTTAGAGACAGTGAAACTGCTTCAAAGAGAAGCAAAGAGCTGGAGCACCCCAAGCCCAGAGCCCGCCAGGACTCGCGCTTCTCTCTCCCTGCAGTCTGTTATCTTCCTGCCAGACGCCTTCCACACAGACTTCGAAGTCCCCAGCCTGGCTGCCTCCCCACCCCCTGCCTATGACAACGTGGCCTACATCCCCAAGGGATCCCCCGAGTAGCCAAGTGCTACCCCTCAGCCTGCCGCTCCCACCCCGCTGTCCCATCCCACCCACTGCACCCCAGGTGTGGGCCTTCTGTCTACCCCTCCCTCTGGGGCAGATGTCCAGCTGTGTGTCCTTCCCCTTCCCGGGGACACCCACCTGCCCAGCACCCAGAGCCTGGTGCTCCCGAGGGAAGAAGGCTCTGTCCTTGCCACTGCTTTGGCCTCAGATTCCCCACCCAGAAGCTACAGCATGGACCCAAGACCCTAAGCCCCTCCCGGTGCCCCTAGTCTCCTTATCTGCAATGTGGAGCTGGCTTTGGTTGGCCCAGCCCCCTGTCCAGGGACACAGTGGGCACCCTCACCTCAGGCATCTGCGCCCCTTGGACTGACCTCCCTCCGCCACTGCCAGGAGCGGGGCTGCCGGTGGGTTGCCAAGAGAACCAAGGGGGAACACCCCCCAAACCACGAGACACCTTAGTCCTGCCACAGGCCCTGGACAGCTCGTGCATCCCACACCACAGAGGAAAATAGCAGTGTGGCTTTGAGGTTGTGCGGCTCCACTGCAGGATTCTGCTTTCTAACCTCAAGGACATCCATGGCTGTCCCAGCAAAAGGGCACCGGTGTGTGGGAGGTCCCACTTCCTCTGGCCTCACCCCACCTAGAAGTCACATGGGTCCCACTCTACATGGAGGATCCTGAAGTTAAACCCATACCCAGGGCCACTGGACCACTAAGAATCTGGAATTCGAACCCAGCTCCCTCTGAAATCACCATGTGCTCTTACCCAAGAACCCCCAAGCACAATCCAAAGTGCTTCCCACCCAAAGGCTGGACAGGACTGCATTCATCCCCACTCCCACTTCATCCAACAAACTCCTACTCCTCCCTCAAGACCCAGTTCAACTGCTGTCCCTGCCAGGAGTCTTCCCAAAGTTGGGGTAATCATGGACCCCTCGTTGGACTAGAGCACAACAAGCAAGTTACCACAAGGAGACCTTCACTGCCAGAGTCCAGCCCTGCAGAGCTGGGTGGGAACTGACCTTAAAAATCAAGGGAGGAGCCTAGTGTGGTGGCCCATGCCTGTCATCCCTACACTCTGGGAGGCTGTTGCAGGAAGGTTACAAGTTCAAGCTCAGCCAGGGCAACTTTGTGACTTAGCAAAGCCCTATCTCAAAGTAAACAAATAAAATGTTAAAAGGGCCCGGGAATGTGGCTCTGTGTGAAGGCCTATGTTCAACCCTGAGTACCAACGAAAGAAAAAGTTAAAAGAGGAGATGGGTACTGAGAGCTTAGAGTTTAAGATCATAAAGTGCAAATGTGCCTGAGGATTTGGGAGCAGATTCTGGCTGCTGAGAGCTGAGGGGAGAAGTTTGGAGGGGAGGGCAGGGGTGGAAGAGGGGATGTGGCCCAGCAGGGACCCCAGTTCTGTCCTCTGCCAACTGAGTCCCTCAAAAGGACTGGGCCAAACACAGACCAGTCGGAGGGACTGAGGACTAATTGGTCGATGCCTCCTCCCAGCCTAGGCTGCCACCCAAGGAGACAGAGAGGCCCCTAGAGCTGTCCCATCCAGAAAGCAAGGGGCTGTACAGGCAGCAGGTGGCAGAGCCATCTGGGTACACAGCCTGCGGCCCAGCCACGGGTAAATCAGCTCAGGCTCCTGTGCTTCCCGAATGGCCCTGCCAGTGGGGCATGCAGATCGGAGCTGCATCTTTATAAGAGAGAGCAGCAGGACACTGGCCCCCACAAAGGCCAGGAAAGCCTCAGCAGAGGACAGAGAGGAGCTGGGGGGCAGGACAGTGGGCAGTGAGTGGGCTTCCTGAATGGGAGTTGGAGAGGACTTCCAGCTGGAGACTGGCATGTCCCAGAGGGAAATCAACAATGATCTGAACATGTGACCGGGTGTACTATGTTCATGGATCAGGCCGCTCAACTGCTTTATGGTGTCACTTAATATACGTCCCTTCAAAATCCCCACAGTTTGGAGGGGTTCACAAGCTCATTCCAACATCCATATGGAAATTCAAAGGACCCAAAAGACTCACAAAAATTTTTAGGAGAATTAGTATAAAGCAGAAATTCAGACAGTACAGTTTTAGTCAAAAATAGACAACTAGACCAATGAAACAAAAATGTGAAACAGACCCACACATAGAGTAATTTGATCTGTGAAGAGCGCCCATCTGCTGCTCAGTGGAGAAAGATATCTTTTTCGACAAATAGTTCTGGAGCCCCTGGATGTTATATAGAAAATAAAATGAACTCAACTTTTCCTCACATTTTACAAAAAAATTAATTCAAATTGGATCATAGGTCTCAATTTTAAAGTTAAAACAAGCTTCTAAAAGAAAATTAATTTTAAAAAAAGAAAACGAGAAAAACATCCTACTTCACAATAAGCAAAGACTCCTTAAACTAGACACACGCACAAACAAATAACCATAAAACATGAATAAATTAGAATTTATTAAAATTAGAATTTCTGGGGCTGGGGAGTTACCTCAGTGGTGCCGCCGCCTGCTTGCTTAAAACCTACTGAGATTCCACAGCTCATCAGAGTGGATGAGTAAAGACTTCTGGCCAGCCATGGCGAGCAGAGGGCTTGGCCTCTTCCACGTGGCTGGAGGAAGGATGCCCTGACACCACCACTTGGGACAGGTCTACTAAAGCCACTCACATATACAGGCTTCAGCCCAGCAGGTCTGTCCTGCACACTCCCGAGGGATCTGTGAACATCCACCAGAGACAGGTATGCGAGTCTGAGGTGACACCTCCTCGCAATAGGTGAGAACATGAAACATCTCAGATGCCCAGGAGCAGCAGAACAAGTAAACACCCACGTGATCGATGACAAGCACGATGAACTTTTTAAATTGATTACAGTAAAAAAAAAAAAAAGACCACTAATCCCTCCAAATACTCCCCTCATTGTGGCACATTTACCACATGTTTCCTGCCACTCCCTGCGGCAGCTCTGGGGTCCTCTTTCCTGAGCATCTCTGGCCACCTCGATGACCTCAGTGGATTCAAACCTTCCTCTTTCACAGTCACTTTGCCTTGGAGAAGAGCCGGAAGTCACACAGTGTCAGGTCTGGCGAATGAGGTGGATGAGGACACAGCAGCATGTTGTTATTTGACAAAAATTGCCATAAATGTTTGTTCAAAGAGGAGTGATCAAGTAATATGGTAAATACTGACATAAACAACTTTATTACTATACAAGACCTTGTTATAGGTTAGCTCAGGATCAAGAATGTCCCCAAAGCCCTCATGCACTCATAGCCCAGGCTTTTGGAAGGTGACCAAACCCGGGATGCGATTGATGCCTTCTGGTTGGGTCCCTGGGACGTGGCCGGAAGGGTGCACCACCTGCCCAGCTCCTCCTCCTCACTGCTTCCTGGCCACCACGCGGTGAGCAGGTCTCCTCCGCCAGGCCCCTCTGCCTCACACTGAGGGCACTGGGTGTTGTGCCACCCACCAGGGCAGTGACAGGGAGACACATTGCCATCGGTCCCCCGCACACCCCACGCTTCAGACCCTGTCCCATTGCTCTTGGCAGTGTGGCCTTTACCATTGCAAGTCGTTTTAAATTTAAACACCCACTGCATGTTTTGATCACCCTGTGAACTGTGGTGCAGCAATTTAAGAGAGAAAAATGAGGGGCCGGGGATGTGGCTCAGTGATTCCACCACCTACCTCTCAAGTGCAAAGTCCAGAGTTCAATTGTGGGGGTGGAGCGTGAAATGAAAAAGAACACCCTGGGCTCCGTCTAAGGTGAGTCTGTGTGGAAGGCTGGGCCCTGCGAACACGCACCGCTTCATGCACTGCTAAGTACCCAAGAACTGACCACAGCTGAGCCTTGGGGACTGGGTATGCACGTAGGTCACAGCCAACAGAGCAGACCTGATCCTGCCTGCCATTATGTGTGATCTCCTGTCCTCCGAAAGGAGGGAAGAGACAGGAAATGAGCCCTGGCCTCACAGCCAGCCACGGGGTGGGATCCCCACCAGAAGACCCTCCCAGACCCACTCGGGCTGACCACAGGACCACCGCCGGGCCCATCGGGTGGAGGCTGTGGCTCTGCCGCTGTCCATGTCCTCTCCCTCCACCCTGGGGCGCTCTCCATCCCCGCCTCTGGGGCCTCCCTGCCATGTCCCTGGCCAGCGGCCGCCTCCCCAGCAACAGGACTGAGGAACTGATGCTGGCGGCCGCAGCTCCGCCCTCCCACCCCAGGGACTGCGCCACCGCTGCCCTCCTGCACCATACCCCTTCCATCGCGGCTCTCGTCCACACCCACCGCGCCTCAGAGGTCCCGGCCTGGCCTGGCCTTGCCTCGCCCACCTGCCCCAGGCCACTGTCGCTGACCTCCTTGTCACAGAGTCTTCCAGCTTTTCCAGCTCCTTCCTCGCTGGCACAGGAACCCAGACGACACCCGAGGTCGCCATCCTCACCTGTCACCTCCTGGGGCACCCGTTTCCCTCTCCCTCCACTGTGTCCCAGGTCACCCTGTCCCTCAGGCCCACTGTGGCCCTCCCTCAGCTGGAGGGACACAGCCAACCCCACAGCCCTCTGTGCTCCTGCTGCCCCTCCCCTCCTCCTGCCCAGACACCAGGGCCCAGGGCACTGGACCCCACCTGCCTCCCGTGTGCCCAGTGCAGAGCCGCCCAGCCCCACTCCTGGATCACAGCCTCGGGCTCTGCTAAAGGGCAGGAGTCACCGAGGCTGCTGTCCTTGTCCTCGGGGCCAAGTCCACACTCTGGCTGCAGGCCCTGGAGATGCAGCTACCGCCCAGTCTGGCCTCTGCCCGCCAGCGGCTCCCTGCTGGCCTCCCTCGCCTGCTCATCCCGGCTTCTACCCTCCATCCACTCTGTTAGACAATGCACCTGGCCTGTGGCCGCTGGACCAGTCACCACCGCCGGCTGTGGCTTCGCCCAACACAAATTCCTGTCGTGACGTTCTGAGGTCAGAGGCACTGAAACTGAGGGATCAGAGTGGGGGAGCCAGCTGCCCACCCTTGGCGTCCTCGGGAGCCGCCCCGTGTCCATGCCTTCCCATGTGCTTCCCCGTCCCTCTCTCGGCCACGCTGGCAGTCAGACACCTGCCCCACCCCAGGTCCTGGGCTGCATCTCCATGCAAAGCCTCAGCCCTGGGTGGGAGCAGTCACAGGGAGGGCCAGGCGGACTGCGGGCATCCTCCTCTGGCCACAGGCTGAGGACCCCTAGGGTGGGGCCTGTCCTGCCCAGGGCTCCTAGCTGCTTTGGCCAGAGGGGAGCTGTTCAGAGAACAGGCTGGGCAGGGTGTCCCAGCCAGGCTGCAGGGGCATGAGCCCCTCTGTGGGGACGACATTGTGCTCACTGCCCTGGTGCGAGTGACCACACCAGACACGACACACGGGACTCAGCTTTGCGTCGAGCCCTGGCCAACAAGTGGTGTTGTTACCCCCACTTCACAGGGGAAAACTGAGGCTGGAGAGGTCGCATAACTCACTCAGGGACAGCAGAATCTAAGGGGCAGAGCTGAGATTTGAACTCGTGCACAGCAAGCCGGAGCGGACAGCCCTGGCACAATGCTGCCCGCCGGCCCACCCGCCCGCCACCCTGTGTGTGACAACATGGAGAGAAGCAGGCAGAAAGGGGGAGCCCCTCTGCCCCCATGCCAAGTCCCTCGGAGGGATGCACACTGCACTTCCGAGCTCTGAGGAGTGGGGCCGGCAGCCCAGAGCAGTGTGCAGACAAGACCAGGGATTAAGCCCAGGGCCTTTACTCCGAGCAACACACACCCTTGGTTCTTTTTATTTTTGAGAGAGGGTCCCACTAAGCCCTGAAGTTACCCGGCCTAGGCTTGAATTTGCAATCCTCCCGCCTCAGCCTCCCAGGCTTTCAGGTGAGTGTCACCTGTGTCTGAATGCTGGGGGCTCCCAGTGGTGCCATGAGGCTGCACTTGTTAAGTCCATCTGTTTTGGAGAAAAACCCACAGAGAGGAGGCTGAGCACTGAATCTTGCTGTGGAAGCGCTGGAAATTTTCCAGAACTGACAGGTGCTGTGGAAACGCCCAGCCTCTGACTGCCGCGGTCACGGCCCCATCACCCCAGCGCTGCCCCTGGACCCGGCCCTTGCAGAAGGGACATCGCCACCAGGAACAGGAGGCCTGCGGAAGGGCACTGGGCTGTCACCGGGGGGGGGGGCCTCTGACAGCCCCTGGGCGGGTGGCAGGGGTGGTTCCCGGGCAAGAGCCAAAGTCTAGGTGTAAAGATGGCCTGATTGCCTGGCGCCGTCGCCCAGGTAGGGCGAAGCCACAGCTCGGCAAGGTGGAAGTCCCCAGGCTGGTGAGTGGTCCCCAAGACTCCAGATCCCCATGGGCTGGGCAGCCCTGGAGCTCAGTCCCACCGGGACCCAGGGGCCCAGGCTTGTGCCCCAGCTCAGTGCTGGCCTCGAGGTGGGGACCAGCAGCGTAAGTGCAGCTCCCTGCCTGCTTGGAGGCTGTGGAACAGGGGACGGGCGGTGGCAAGGATGTGGGGGGCCGGGGTCCCCACCTGGGCCCCTCTGCAGCAGGCGCTGCCCGGGGGCTGGCAGAGCGTGGACCAGCCTCCCCCTCTGGCCCTGCAGACCCCAGGCACAGGGGCCAACTGGAGAGCACAAGGCAGCTGAGCACCTTGTGCTCCTGAAGGCATGGGGGCATGGCTGCTCCCAAGCCTGCGCTGCACCCCGATCCTCACCAGTGGCTCCTGTCACAGGGTGCCGCTCAGGGCCACCCACCCCTCCATTCCCTGCTTGTCATGCACTCACATGCGCACACGCACACACCCTCCAAGGCTCTCCTGCGTCCTGGCCTCCACAGCTGCCATGCCGACCAGCCCTGCCGCTTGGCTGGGACCTCCCTGGAGAGCTACCCAGGCCCAGGCAGCCCCTGCCCCGCGTGCAGGGAAGGAGAGATGGCCACCGATGCAAACAACCTGTCCGAGGCCAGCTAGGGGCAGAGCCGGGGCCTCCACACTTGCCTGCCCCGCCCTCCCAGAGCAGAAGACCTGGGTGAAGAGGAGCAGGACCGAGCCCTGCCCAGCTCCCAGGGCTGGGGGAGAACTTGAGGCACAGCACCTCCCCCTCCTGTCATGGGGGCTCCTGGCTGCCCCCCACCACCCCCGATAGCAGAAAGTGGCCCTGGGGTCACACCTGCCAAGCAATACCACAAGGAAACCAAGGGACGGCAGAGGACAAAACCCCAAAGTTTACCGTCAAAAGCAGAAACAATGACACAGAATTGCTGGGCTGTGTCCACTGAAGTTGGGGGATGCACTTAAGGTAAAACCAGGGGGCTCCACCAACAGAGTTCTCAGCCCTTTAATAGGGGAAGCGCGAGAAGGTGGAGTCCAGGGCTTCCCAAACTCATTAGACCACGGAACCCTTTTCCTGAAGCTCCATTACAGCCAGGGTTCCATGGAACCCAATGTGAGAGAGGCTGTTCTGTCTCCTTGCCTCACCAACTGTATTTGAACCACGCCCCTGCCACAGCTCCCAAGATGCCTGGGAGGGTGCTCTCCGCCAGCGCGCAGAGACTCATGCCCCTGTGGACCCCACGCCAAAGCCTCAGGCGCACCTGAGAGCCTTTCCCTCTGCCCACAGCCGGGCCCAGTGGAGCCGATGGCGACAGATGCCTGCGGAGCCGCCCTGGAGATTTCGGTCCCCAGCTCCACGGCTGGGGGGCTCCCACCTTACCAGGCCCTCGGCCCGGCCCAGCCAGGACGGGCAGGTCCACCCCAGGGCACCCTGCCAGCTGCAAGCCCACACTTCAGGAGGAGCAGGGAGAGCCTGCTGCTGGGGCTGGGCGTGAGTGTCCGGGCCGGGGAACAGCAGGGGCTGCACCAGAAAGCCTCTGCACACATCCGCCTGCTGCCTGTCCTTGCCGCGGTGCTGGAGAGGGTCCTGCAGGGAGCCCCTCAGGCCACCCGTGTCCCCCAGGTCCTCCACCTCTTCCTCGGCATTCTGACCCTGACCTTCGGGAGCTTCCTGGCCACCACCGTTGGGGAGGCTCACCTGGTGGTGCTGAAGTGCTGGTACCCGTTCTGGGGCGCCGCCTCCGTGAGTGGGGCCCAGGGAGCAGGGAAGAGCACAGCTCAGGCGGGCACAGCTCCCGGGCTCCTGGACCTCAGCTAGGAGCTCTGAGTTCTGCGCTGTGGCCCTGAGCGGGGCAGCACCTGGGCAGGTGGGAGGAGACCCCGCCCCTCTCCCTGCGCTCACCACCCCGGCTCCCTGGCAACTGAGTCACTGCCCTGGTTCCCTGCAATCCTCTGCCCCCACTGCCCGCTCTCTGAGATGTCACCACCGGGCCTCGGGTTGCTGTCCTTGGTGACGAACTCGGGAGACAGGAAAGCAGTGTCCCATCACAGAGGGACCATCGGGCCTGCAAACCACGCTCGGAAGGGGCCAGGCGTCCTAAGGGCAGCGCAGCCAGGTCCCAGCTTCAGCAGGGAACAGGTGGGGGGTCTCTGAGGGCACCGCGCTGGCCAGAAGCCGGGACACCTGCCCTGGCAAGAACACGGCACCCTGCCCCGTTGGCCACCAGCTTCTTGGAAAGGGGGAAGGAAATCAGTGGGCTTTGCAGAACCCCGAAGCCCCCTTGACTTGCGGGTCCTGCCCTCAGTTCCTTGCTTCCGGAACCTCAGTGCTGACCATGGGGAAGCTGCTCAAGTCCTCTCTGGTGAGTTGGCGCCTGGAGATTGTGCGGGACTTCGAGGGCAGCTGTGCAGAGCGGCGCAGGAGACGCTGGTGGCAGCAGAGCAGAAGGACCTGGGCTGAGCGGGCCTCCCTCACCGTGAGGCCTGCGCCTGAGGCCCGTGCCCGGCACTGCCCCTGCCCAGACACCCTCGCCATGCTTTGGTGCACCTCACTCTCCCGCCCCAGCTCCGGCCCGAGGGGACCCACATTGTCCTGCACACAGCGTAGGTCCCACCCTGTCACCGCGCTGTCCCCTCCTAGGCTCCCTGGGCCTCAGCGCTCACCCGCAGCCTCAGGCCCATGGGCTGCCGTCCTGCCTGGCCCTGAACCCGCGCCACCCCCTCTCCCCCAGCTGCGACTTCAGACCCTGTTGCAGCCTTCCTTCTGCACCCTGGGTCTTCCCCGACCCCCGTGGCCAGCTTCCGTCCCCACAGCCCCAAGGTGGGCGCAGAGTGGCCCCAGCACAGGCCAGACAGGCGGAGGTGGGGAGAGGGGGAGGATAGGTCTTGCAAATCATGTTCCACAGCCACAGCCCACAGCGGGGTCCTCGTGCCATCTGCACAAAGCCCAGCCCGGCCCTGCTGTTCTGTGCCCTTGCCCGGGCTGGCACATGGCTGTCCCCTGCAGGACAGGAGGACATTTATACAGTTGTCCTAGCAGAGGCAACAGAGGCCTGACAGAGGCTACCAGGTCCCCAGCCTCCCCTTCCAGAACTGAGGACCCAGGAGCCCAGGCTGTGCCCAAGCACAGGGACGCTGGCTGCAGAGATGTCTGTCCCAGTCCAGATGTGGTCCCCTGTGCCTGTTGTTTTTCTCGTTGGCCTCTGGCAGGCCCACAGGACCCGGGACGGGCATGGGGACAGGGTGGTATGAGGCTCCTCACTCTTTCCTGGGTCCTTGGGGTGTCGTGCCCCCAGCCAGCAGGCACATCCGCCGAGGGTGGTCAGGCTGGCCTCAAGGGGCCATGTCCTTCTGCACCACTGAGCTACATGGCCCAGAGCAGCCTCAGACTCTGAAGCTGCGTGCCCCACAGGAGCTTCAGGGTCACCCTCGGGGTTCAGGAGCCTCATCACAGTGCCCAGGGACAGCAGAGCGCCCGGGTCAGGACACGAGCTATCCGCAGGGAGAATGAGGACCTGGACACCCCTCTCTGCCTATAGATGGCGTTGTGCCTGGCCACGAGCCTGGTCAGCTTCCTCTGTACCCTGGCTGGCCTCTTCGTCCTCTGCAAGGACCTCTTCCTGGAGACCCCGTTTCCCAGGCCAGACCGGACACCGTACCCTAATCCCAAGGTGAGTGCCCACCATCTGGGGAAGCCTCCTGCAGCCAGGCCTGGTACAACGGGGTGCCCAGCTGGGCCACAGGTCAGCACCAGGAACTGGACAGGGCCTCACTCTGCTAACCCTAGCCTTGTGTGTGTATGTGGGGAAACTGAGGCCCAGAGAGGGAGAGGAGTCTGAGGTCACAGAGCAAATCCAGGACCAGACCTAGAACCACCTGTCGCTCACCAGGCTGTCAATAGTCTCTGCAGAGGCCACTGTCACCTACAGCCTCCCAGCAGCCAAGCACAGCCCCGCACTGTCACCCCCAGTTTACAGGTGAAACTCGAGGTCCAGAGAGGCTAAATTAGTGGACCAATGCCACACAGCAAGTCGGGGGTGGAGGGTGACCCAGTACTCCCTTCACCCCGGCTCCACCTCGGCAGGGTCTCAAGGCTCCAATCCCGGGACTGGCCTTCCTTGCCCCACCCTGCACACGTGGACATGCACACGTGGGCATGCACACGTGGACACACATGTGGACGCACACTTCCCAGTGCAGGCCAGCGGCAGGCCACACGGTGGTCCTCGCCCCTCTCCCCTCCGCCCTCCCGGCCTCAGTATCCCAATCGGTCAGTAAAGATGGCAATGGCACTCTGAGCCCACTTCCAGCTCCCGGGGACCCAAGAGGCCCCACAGCCTCAGACACCAGTGCCCAGGCCCACGCCTACGGATCTAAGCCCTGCCCATCCCCTCTGCCCAGCAGGCCCACGTCCAGCAGTTGGAGCTGGCACTGCTGTGCTGCACCACCCTGGAGTTGCTGCTGACGGTGCTGACAGCCATCGCCGCCCACAGACGGGCCCGGCAGTGGGCACAGGTGAGCCTGCCCACAGCAGCCCTGTGCTCGGGGAGGGAGCGGGTGTGTGAACAGAGGACAGGTGAGAGGGCTGCCCAGGGACACACCAGGCACTCCAGAGCCTCGGCCACCATGCTGGGCAGCATCAGACCCATGGGTGGGATGAGGGGTCCCATGGACGGCATGGGCAGGGCCCTGTGGTGACCCCTGTGGCACCAGACAGTTTACACGCCATCGTGTCCACAAGACGACTCAACACCAGCTTCCCAGCGTCCGGCAGGCTCTTGCTCCCCCACCACAGAAAGGTAAACTGAGGCTCAGTGTGGCCTCACCTCTTCCCAAGGCCATGGAGACATCAGGGCTCTGCTCAGGCAAGTCCAGCCCATGCCCGAGCCCTGTCTGCTGGACACGGCCTTCAGATAGGAGACCGGTCCCTGCAGGCCCAGTGAGCCAAGCAGCAGGGTGCCCAACACTCATGCTACTCGTGTCTTTGATTTTGTTAGTACCTGTTTGCCATGCACAGTGATTGCACTCATCGTGGGAGATGGTGCATAGCACATAGCACATAGCACATCTTCATCTCTTTGCATCCCCTTCCTGCCCCTCCATCTCTTGATCCCCTTCCCATCTGATCATTTAGCGGGCATTGATTTTTTTTTGTCGTTGTTTTTTGAGACAAGGTTTCCCAACATAGTTCGGGCTGGCCTTGAGCTCCCAGCAATCCTCCTGCCTCAGCTTCCCAAGTGCTGGTGGCACCCCCATGCCCTGCTCCCCTTCCTGTCTGAGAACACTCTATCCCCACTTCCTTTACCTTTACCTTGCTCTTTGATGTATTTACACTTCCGGTTTCTCACGGAAGAGAAAGCACACAATACTCAGGCTTGAGTGTCCCATGTACTCCGCTCGGCTCTGCGGCCTCAGGCCCTCCCTGCTGTGAACACCGTGAACCCCTCTGTCCACAGCCCGGCACCCTGCACAGCGGACACTGGTGACACTCAGGCTGTGTGCCTATGTTCCATGCTGAGTCTCCACGTGGGCAGATGTGAGGCCTCAGTTTTATTCACCACCAAGCAAAGATGTCAGGAAGGAAGTGGCCAAGCCGAGGGAGCCGGGGCTCAGAGGCTGCAGCCCTCCTGTCGCACTTGTACCTGCCCGGGTCTCCGCCCTGGGCCAGGACGGGCTCAGAGCTGCTCACTGCTGCCCAACTCAGCCCAGGATGCCTTGCTTTAAACACGGGTGTGAGCGCAGGTCTGTAGCAGAATGGCCAGGCTCTGACCCTGGGGCTGGGAGAATCTGCCCGCCTCGGCCGGCTGAGGGGATGGACAGTGGGCTCTGCAGCACTGGACAGGGAAGCCACTCAGCTCATCATGAGGCCCAGCAGGGAGCGGGGAGAGGCGAGGCCTGGCCCGGCCCAGGTTAGAGACCCCACGGGCAGGCAGCAGTCAGCAGGGCTGTTGGGCCACACTGTGTCCAGGGGTAGGAGGGGACGACGAGGGCTGGCACCTTCTCAGGCAGGGAGGCCCCATGGGTCCCTTGCTGTGCAGCCTTGCTCCCCACCTGCATGGGAACCTCAAGTTTCCCAGGAGGGCTGTTGTCCCCCGGGCCACACAGGCAACTCTCCTTGCAGGACACAGGCAGCTCCCCTCCGGCACCCCCCGCAGACCTGGAACTGTGGCATCCGCACCCGTCGCCCAGGCCTCCACCATCCTACGAGGAGGTGACCCGAGGTGAAGCCTAGGCAAGCAGAGGTGAAGAGGCCCCAGCCACCAGGCCTCCGAGACGCACGTGGCCACCCCCCGCCCTTCCCCTCCAAGGCCTCCCCGCCCTTGGCCTCCATCCACACAACACCCACCTGACAGCACCCACACGACACCATCCACACGGATCTGAGGCTGTCTGGATTCTCCTGTCTACACCGCCTCCTCCTCTCTGCCACCTCTGCTGTCCCCTGGGCCCCGGCCACTGGTTGGTCTCTGCACCTGATCTGCCACTGCACCTCTGTGGCTGTGGTGTGGAACACAAGCAGAACTTGCCAGGCCTGATGGGAAAGCACCCTTTCACCAGAAGGGAGGGTGCCGTGGACTCGCAGCCGAGCGTCTGGAGACCCGGATGCCACCCCAGCCCGTGGGCAGCTGATTGCGCCACTGGACTCAACGCCTTCACTCCTGGCCCCCGTGACTTCCTATAAACGACGCTGGGCTCCAGTGACAGCCTGGCCCTGACACTGCCTCTGGGCAGTGTCCCCTCAGAAAGACGAGGCCTTTGCAGGCAGCCCCTGAGAGCCACGCAGCACAGCCAGTGGAGGCCACAGCCGGGCGGCTTGTCACACCCACCTGCCGAGGGGGCACCACAGCTTTTCTGTTTGTAATGAAGCCGCCTGCGTCATTATCAAGCAGGAAGGTGTAGGAATGACCTCTTTGTGACACACGGTCCAGTCATTAAACTAACTCTACACCACTCTGCAGAAACCAGCATCCTAAGCTCGCACTTTCAGGCTGCGATTCACACGGAGTTGTTTGCACAGATTCTGAACAGGCTGAGCTGGGGCAAGGCCCAGACCCCTGCCTGGTCCAGATCCAAGCCTGGGCCCAGGATTCTCACTCACAAGACGGGAAGGCAAGGCAAGGCGGGCGGCGGGACGGGGCGCTGGTGTGTGCGGCTTGTCCAGGTGTCCCAAGGACGGAGAGGCCAGTGAAGACAGGGTGCGGGCAAAGGCCCCAGGCCTCAGGGGTCGCCTTGCTTTGGAGATGTGCATGAGCCGCTGTCCCCGCCCACCCCTTCCCCATTTTTGTCTCCCCGGCCCCGGCCCCATGCCAGCATCCCATGAGGACTCAGCACCTCGCTGTCCCTCTGCTGCTGGCGTGGACCCTGCGAGCCCCGTGTCAGCCACGTGTGCTGCTGGATGCCTTGCTGTGCCTCTGGCTCACACCGTGACAGCTGGTAGCCTCCACCTGCTCCTCAGATGGGGAAACTGAGGCCAGATCCTCCTTGTCTCCCCGGCCCCGGCCCCATGCCAGCATCCCATGAGGACTCAGCACCTCGCTGTCCCTCTGCTGCTGGCGTGGACCCTGCGAGCCCCGTGTCAGCCACGTGTGCTGCTGGATGCCTTGCTGTGCCTCTGGCTCACACCGTGACAGCTGGTAGCCTCCACCTGCTCCTCAGATGGGGAAACTGAGGCCAGATCCTCCCTCGGGGGCTATGTCTGTGCTGCAGGTAGCCTGTCCCCACCCCTCTAGCCGCATCAGATAGCTCAGCCCTGGGCCCCAGCTCCTGGAGGGTGACAAACTGGCCACAGTGACCATGGTGGCCCCTCCCCTGGGAACATGGGGTTCTCCTCCTGAACAGGGAGATCTTACCCCTGGGGCAACCGAAGGTGCTGGGGGTGAGTGGGCCACTGTGCCGGGGTGGGAACAGCACCGGGATGGAGCCTGAGGCACAGTGCTGAGGTCACCAGTGGGGTCTGCAGGCTTCGGCACAGGCGGAGGAAGGGCGTACTGTCTGGGGTCCTCGTGTGGCTCTGAGCCATCACGGCCAGGGCAGGGGCCGCCATCGCGCTGGAGGACAGGCCCGAGCCCACAGCGAGGCCGCCCTCCTGTCCCGACGCCTGTGCCGGTTGACAAGATGCGGGCTCCGGGCAGAGCAGGACAGCAACTTTGGCTTGAGCTCCCCGCCTGCTTCCCCCGGGAACGCGGCGCCCAGGGTGTGGGACGGGAGCGACTCAGTGAACCGGGCCCTCGGTGCCTGGCACCCACTGGCAGCGCCACACGTGCCCACGACCCTCTCCTGGCAGGAAGCCGTCCACGGGCTGCGCTGACCCGACCCGAGGTCCCTGCGGGGACGGGAGCCGGACTGTACCCTCCGGACCGCCAGGGGGCGCAGTGGAGAGCTTCCCGGGCCTCTGAGCAGCGGCTGGGGGGCACTGCCCCCCC
>NW_022900939.1:1207087-1210100 GCF_012274545.1 Fukomys damarensis | reverse complement strand
CCGCACCTCCTGCCCACAGGCACCCGCTCCTCCAGTCCTCAGCAGCCCTGGTGCCGGCCCCCTCTGGCCCCGGCCATCCTCCCACCTGGCTCCCGGAAGCCCGGCAGACCCTGTCCCGGCGGCACCTGCAAAGGCTGCTTCTAAGCCACAGCCCAGGGTCCCGTTCACCCCTGGGACCCCAGTACTTCGGTGTGTCTCGAGGGCCGCAAGCCAGGCCCCTCTCCCCCGTGCACTGCGCCTGGACTCAGACAGAGTGATGCTATCTGCCAGCACCCTGCATCCTGGCATCTGGGGCCCGCCCTGCCACAGACAGCCCCCAGGCTCCGGCGGGTGTGGGCCAGCACAGCATCCTGCTGCCGGAGCTGGTGGGCAGCAGATGGGGCGGCCAGGTGAGTGCCAGGCCTGGCACCACAGGCTCTGGGCACCGTCTAACCCAGAACCGGAGGCCCAGACGCCTCCATCCCGTCCCCAAGGCAGGCGGGCAGAGGCGGGATCAGCTTGTCGGGAGTGCACTTTGGATTTTGTCTCTGGGTTTCATCCTCTGGGAAGCAGGGCCAGAGCGACTGAGAAACGTGAGGGGTGCACCCGAGCTCCCCGCCCCGTTCACCGTTTACCCCAGGCTGGTGCAGATGGGCTACCCACTGGCTTCCAGATGGCCAGGTCTCCCTCCTGGGATGGCTGTCCTTAGCTGCCTGGAGTGCCCCTGGCTTTCTGCTGGCCTTCATGGGCTCCTACACCACCTTCTGCTACTCCTTCATGGTGAGTGGTGAGCACACCCAGGGCTGCCAGGGTGGGCAGAGGGGCAGGAGAGTCAGTGGAGGCACAGGCTACCCCCAGCACCGTCCACACAGCAGCCAGGGAGCGATCAGTGCACAGACTCTGTGCCCAGCTAGGTCAGTCCCGCTCGGGCCCAGGGCAGGGACTGTGACCACCACCTGTGTCATGGTGAAGGCAGGGCCTGGGCTCCTCCAAGAGAAGCTCGTGCTCCTCTGCTGCCTGGCCTGCACCCCTCAGCAGGTGCCCCCCAACCCAGAGCTGTGGCCCACCCTCTGCCTGCCCCAGGCCCAGCATGGACTGGGGCCTGTCCCTCTCCTCCCAGCCATGGCAGCTGCTTTAGCGGCCAACCCAGGCTCAGACCCAGCGCTGGGCATTGGTCCGTGTGCAGGGCAGCGACCCTGGAACCCAGGTCCACACTGCAGGCTGAAATGCGGGGCCCGCCTGCACCTGCTCCTGCAGCCCCACATCCTGGGCCAGGTGTCCAGAAGAGGTCACAGGGAAACAGGAAAGGAAAGCGTACTTGGTTTAAGCAAAGACAGTAACATCTGAACTTCAAAACCACAGATAAACGGCAACGGCAGCTAAAATGGGATGGTTTCCGTGCTGGGCCACGCAAGAACAGGTTCTGGGTGGACACTGTTTTTAACCCCGGGCTGTGTTCTGGGGTAGGTGGCTCAGCAGGTGTGGGATCCCCTTGGGGTTAGAAAGTCCTGCAGCCAGGCTCCAGTGAAGGCCAAGCCCCAGCTCCGGCTGGCTCCACCAGAGGGTGCACAGCAGGCAGCTCTGATGGGAAGGTTTGTCTCATGTATTTCACCACAGTAAAAAGCCAGACTTTTGGGACTGTGAGTTTGGGATGCAGTCCATCCACCCAGCCCCAGGCAGCAGCACCCAGGGGGCAGGTGACCAGGTGAGGAACCCCAACCCAGCCAGGATCCACCAACGACACCCACCGCAGAGAGAAGAGACCTCGGTGGGTGGAGAGGGGGTGACAGGAGCCCCCTTTGGAAGGTCTTTCATTTTCTCCAAGTGTTCATCTTCTGGGGATCATGGAGGGTTTTCAAGATGCCCTGAAAGTTCCACCATAGGTAGAAGCCTTTAGCAAAAAGCAAGGCTCAAGACCCAGACATGGTGGTGCACAACCACCAATCCCAGCATTCAAGAGGCTGAGGCAGGAGGATCACCTTGAGTTCCAGGCCACTCTGGGCTACATAGTGAGTTCAAGGCTATCCCAGGACTACATAGCAGGACTCTGTCTCAAAAAAATAGCTCCCAGTCCTCTGGGCCACACCCTCTACAGCCACCAAAGGCCCCTCCTGTCCCAACCCCCTCCTCACAGAGCCACAGCTGGAAGGTGTGTGCAGAGAGGCCTAGGGATTGGCTCATGATGCCTGGTGAGTCCAAATCCAATCCAGTGGCCCAGGGGGCTGAGGACCCAGGAAGGGCTGCAGTGGTAGGCCAGAGGCATCTGGGGCTGTCGTCTCCTGCCCAGGGACGCCAGGCTTTGCTCTGCTCGGGACTTGACTGACTGGGCGAGGCTCACCCTGCCACAGGGTCCACGGTCCCTGGGGAATGTGACTGTCATGCAAAGACCACTCACACAGAAGCACCCATGCAACCAGGCACAGCAGGCCAATCTGACCATGACAGCAGCCAGCACCTGCCTCCCTCTCCTGGCTGGCGCCAGGGTGCCCCAACTCCATGGGCTGAACCCCACTCTGCACAGAAGCAGTCGAATCTCAGGAGAGAAACCAGGTTCCCTAGCTGCGCTCCTGTGGAGTGGTCCAGAAAGAACCACCTATGGAGTGGTCCAGAAAGAACACCCTTGCCCTGGTCCTTGTCCAGGTCAGAACAGTGGGCTCGGGCTCCAGGCCAACCTCGGGGCACCTCAGCGGGACACGTGAGTCATGGGGCACCTGCTCCCCGCCCGGCCTCGGCGAAGCAGCCCCTCAGTCACTGGTCAGAAGCCCCTGGGAGGCCTGTGGATGGTGTTGGGCCTCTGGGCCTCCGGGCTCCATGTCACAGGCTACTGCAGGAGCTCCTTGGCCCTCAGGACCCAGCTACTCCGCCCCTCCACACAGCCTGCAAGGAGCTTGGCCCCAAGCTCCCAGGTATTTCTGGGCAAAACCCCATTTCCTCATGCAAATCCATCGCCAGCTGGGCCTGAGTTTCCCAAACTCAACCCAAATGCTATGGCAGGCCCACTGCCTCCCGCCACAGAAGAAGGATTCGGGGATGG
>NW_022900939.1:1200308-1206965 GCF_012274545.1 Fukomys damarensis | reverse complement strand
GGGAAGAGGCACAGGTGGGTGTGTCACAGACAGACCGTGCAGCACACATGCAGGGGAGCCAGCAGTTTGGAGCTGGGCACCGCGTGCACTTCCCGAGGGTGCCCCCCTGCCCCGGCCGGCTGCCACAGGCGGGCGGTTTGGTTTGGGTTTGGGGCAGCTGATTTAAAAGCTGCTGCTCACTCTCCCATCTGCCAAGGGTGCCGACCTGGCCCCGCCATCCACCCTGGGCTGGTGCACGCGGGGCCAGCTGTGCCCGAGGCTGCAGTCTCCCCACAGAGTGCTCCTGGCCTCCTCGCTGGCTGTGCCCGAGGCTGCTCCATCCCGCCTCAGGCTGAGCCTGGTCTTCAGTCACTTTGCACAGCGGGAGGCGCCGGCCTGGAGGAGGGGGCTGGGAGCGTGATGGCACCGGGAGATCCACCGTCACAGGCAGTGGACTGTGCCCGTGTGGTGCTGGCACGGGCTGTGCGTGCCCTCATCGCCCTGGCGTCTCCTCGCCACGGAAGGTCCCCTGGGGCAGTGGCTCAAAGGATGGCAGCGGCCCCGCGCACTCCCAGAAGAGGCCACCAGGGGGCGGTATAGCACCGAGCTCTGAGTGCTGCCCTGCAGGTGAGCTCCCAAGGCTGCACCCAGGGAGGAACCGAACTGGGCAAGGATGGCACGATGGAAAAAGGCAGGGTCAGAGACCGCAACACGAGTCCTCCGCTTGGGGTCACCCTGAGCCCTCGGCTGTGGGCAGTAACTGCAGCCTCTGGGACGCTTTAAAGAATTCCACGTGAACACTGAGCACACCCGCGGCTGCAGGTGTGCGCTGCCCGGAGGGCTCGGCTCCACCCAGGAAGGCCCAGAGTAGGCTCAGGCAGCTCGCGGGTGCGAGGCTCGGGGTGCATCCCTGCAGGAAGGAGCTGCCCATTTGTCCTTCCCGCCAGCTCCGTGAGAGCTGCAGGAGAGCGCCCACCTCCGGCAGAGTTTTCTGATGCATCCCTGTGGCCTTCCGGTTCCTCCTCCGCCTGCCGGGCCTGTCCACCCCGGAGCCGCCTCCTCCGGGAAGCCCCGCAGCTTCACTTTGCTGAGCGGGGACTCGGCAGGACTGGAGGCCTGGTCCCCTCTGACGCCTGCTGTCGGTCCCGTGACACCCAGTGCACCCCAGCAACGAAGGGAGATTTGCTCAGAGCGAGCCTTAGAGGCTGAATGCAACTGAAGCGTAGGACCAGCCTGGGAGCCCGAACCCCAGCACAGGCCTGAGCCCCCAGCACAGGTGTGGAGGAGCCTCTGTCCAGGAGGTACAGCAAGCCACCCTAACAACCAAATGTGGCAGTGCTGGTATAACAGGTCAAAGGTGTCAGCACACTGCCACCAAAGAGCAGGAAGGCGGCCCACCAGTCTGCCCTGGAGAAGGCACAGAGTGGACGTCACATTTTCCCTGGGAAACACTGCAAAAGAGGACTGACTGTCCCTCTGACACAGATGCCTGGCGGTCAGCAAACCCCTCCCAAACTGGTCCTGCCCCTGTGTAACAAGCAGCCCGGAGACTGCAGTGGGGAACAGCTGTGGCCTTGTGCCCTTGTGCATTGTGGCTCTGATCTTGGACAGGGAGAGGCTGTCTCTGTTCCACAGTTCCTGCCACTTCTGCAGGTCCCAGAGTCGGGAGGGGCTGGGCAGGTGAGGCTGCAATGATCAGGAAGCATCTCTGTCCCCACTGATGGGGACACAGGCTCTTGCTGGCCTCCTCATGTCTGGCCACATAGGACACGGACGCCCTCCCTACATGGCAGCCTGAATTGTGAGGCCAGGCGGACATGCTGGTGCCTTTGCAGCCTCACAAGTGTCCTGGTAACAGGTGTGCCATACTGTTGGCTGAGCCCACCTGGTTCTCAGTGAAGGGACAGGGACCTCACGACCTCACTGCACAGCCCTAGGACAAGAAGAGCACGCACACGTGCCAGCTTAGGAAAATGCCACCTTCTGCAGCCCGGGTTCCGGCTTCCCCAAAAGCAGGCTATCTCCATCTACCCAGAGTCAGACATGGAGAGCAAAAGCCACCAAGCAAGTGGAGATCATATCTGGGTGTTGTGTAACGTTTCACTTTGAGCAGAAAAAGAGCAGCAGAATGGCTCACTTGCACGCTGATCAGCCCCGCCCATGGGGAAGGAAGGCCAGAAGTTTCCAGCTCATCTCAAAGACTAGAAAACACAGACATCCCTAGAGAGGACTTGTTCTGGATTTAAATCGAGGGCTTCAAACACAAGCAAAGCGGGCAGCTGAAACCACACATGTTTAGCAAGCAGAGTTCTGGCCACAGTTGCACACCAGGCCTGTGCCCATCCAAGTTCACACCTTGATCACCAGCCTGGGGCTAAGTTTGCGAAGGCCCCTGTGGGTGGCAGCTGTCCCTCACCACCAGGAAGCTGGCATCTTTTTATGGTTTTTAACTCACTGCAACCCCTGATATCCTTTCCAATCTGTAAATGTGTGAGTGGTGCACTCAGGGAGGCCGTCTGTTTGCTCCTGTGGTGGTCTTTTGGCAGCACAGGCAGCACAGGCGGCCCAGGCAATAAGCCACCTGGGTCCCGTGGGCTGGGCAGCCGCTCTGCCCAGCTCCTGGGCCTCAGATGTGCTGCCTGCCAGGAGGGCATGGCAGTGGTGCAGTCTGTGCCAACAGCCGAGGCAGAGCTGGGGCTGGCTTGAGTCCACGCCAGGATGGAAGACGGTGGACAGCAAGATCCCCTCCACGAGAGCCAGGTGCGGCGGCTGTGGTGCGGGAAAGGAGCTCCGCTGGGCCGAGGCCAGGTGTCCACAGGCTGCTGTGGACAGAGCCGCGTACTGCGCAAGGACGGCTGAGGCAGTACGGCACTGGTGACGGAGGACACTGTAGAGAAGCCAAGGGTTAGAGGAAAGGAGAGGAGAGGGATAACTAAACAAGGAGCAGTAACTCACCGTGAAACTCTATAACTGTCCGGTCTTAGGAACCAAGAGTCACGTGCACGCGTGCGTGCATGCGTGTGTGTGTGTGTGTGTGTGTGTGTGTGTGCGCGCGCGCATGTGTGCCTGGCTGTGGTGTCCCTCACCTCTCTGTGGACACAGTGACTCCCAGCCGTGCACCTCTGGCAGCACTGTGTGGGGCTGCAGCTCATCCACCTCAAGTTCAGCCTGTTCAGAATCAAGGGTGTCGCACCCAGACCAGGGTGAGCTCTGTTCCATCCAGGCAGCAAGCCTGACTGCCCTCCCTTGGGCTGAAGTCCTGCAAACTTCAGATGAATTTGCTAACTAAATAAACAAGAAGACAGCCGTGAGCTCGGCCCTGGTCCTGGCCGAGACAAAGAAGGAAAGCTCTTCACCTGCGGCCACTTGTCCCTTGGTCCAGCTTGCAGAGGTGCCGCCCCGGCCGTACTGGGCAGTGTCTGGGAGGGAGCCCTAGGGTGTGGGCGTAATTGACACAAGGGTTACAGCAGCTGCCTCCAGCTGGAGTCTGGAAACCAGGAGCCTGCAGCTTCAGAGCAGAGGGACAGAGGATGTCGTCCGTCCCAGGCCGGCTGGGCGTCCCGTGTGAGCCCACTGTCAAAGGCGGGGGCAGCGGGCTCTGGCCCCACAGCCACAGCAGCAGCGAGACGCCGCTCGGCACCATGGAGTCCCGGCCCACAGGCAGTGCCACACAGTCAGGGGGGCCCGCTCAGCTCGCTGACCTCACTGTGCTTCCCCCGCTCCCCAGCCTCTCTCCGAGCAGTCAGGTGACAGCCAAGATGACCCTCACACCCACTGCACCCCGTCCGCGCCCGTCTGGGAGGGCCTGGAGGTGCCACACCTCCCACCTGTGCAGGTGTGCGTTTCCACCCACCCTCCCACGGCCCCCTCAGGTGGGGGGTGTGCCCCGAGGCTGGCGAGGAGGCCTGGCCCCCACCATGCAGCCCCCCGTGTCAGGGCCAGGGGGCCCCTTCCTGTTTCAGCAGAATCTGCAGATGCCTGCGCGATCAGATAACTGCACACTCCTGAGGCTGCCGCAGCTTTGAGGAGGGGCCCTTCCATTCCAGTGGGCAGAGCCCTCTGCGCGCTGCCTGGCCCGTGGGGACATCAGGGCAGCCCTGGGTCCAGTCACACTCCCGCCTTCGCCCCACCTGCCCTCTGCTGAGGTCGGGATCACAGACGGGGCTGGATGTGAGGACCAGGTGGTTGCCTCTGTCCTGCTCTGGCTCCTGACCACACTGCAGAGGGAGGGGACAGCATGGGAGGTGGGGCTGGACCCCACATGGCCAAGAAGGATAGAGGGACGGGTGGTCCACCAGCCAGCTGCTCCGTCCCAGGTCTCACAGAAAACACGTGGCAGCAGTGCGGACCACACCCTGCCTGACTCCAGAGCCATCAGTAGAGCACTGCCAGGCCAAGGAGCCGGCCCAAAGTCGGGGGCCACACATGGAGGGGGTGGGGCCCAGGGCTGCGGAGGGGCCTGGGCAGCGGCCTTCATCGAGTCTGGGTCTGCCCCCGGGAAGGGGTCTGGCAGCACAGCCTGGAGGAGGTAACCAAGGTAACTCAAGCTCTGCTGAGTGGACTGAAGGAAACCAGGGCCTCCCGCAGGCTCAGACAGAGATCAGAGACTGCGGACAGAAGACACCGTCGCAGCCCAGCCCTGGGCCTCTGCCCAGCCATTCCAGAGGCTCTGAAGATGCCCACGCCCCCACTGGGTGCCAGGGCCAGACACACCTGTCACTCACTACCCACCAGGCCTCCTGGGTGCCCACTTGGTCCCTAGGGCGCCAGGCCAGGAGGGCGACTGTCAGCCCCAGCTCTGGGCTCCAAAAGTGTTTGTTGAATGACTGGGAGGATTCTCATCAGGACCAGGTCACTTTTGTGCACAACACAGGCTCCAGCCTTCTGGGGTCTCTGGGGAACGGCAGAGAAGGCCCCTCGTGCTCCCCAGAAGGCAAGCAGACTGAGGTGCGTGCCACAGAGAGCAAAACAGTGTTAGGAACCACAGGTTCCCGACAGCCACCGCCACATCAGGCTCCTGTGACAACACCAAACATCTCCCCTGGGCCCTTGCCCACAATAAGGACAAGCTGAGCCCATGGGAGTGGGGGCTGCGGGCAGAGCTCCCCCGAGGTGGATTACTGAGCACACACATAGAGGGCCCACAATGGCCCTGCCACACCTCTGTGTGAACTGAGATGGCCCCAGAATGCTTCTGTAGGGCTAGGGTGGGTCCATCTGCGCTTGTGAGGGACCCTTCCAGCTAGAACAGCAGGCAGGAAGTGGCAGGAGCCTCAGAGGCCTACAACGTCACACAGCCGCCCTGGTCACCCACGTGGGCTTGGTTCTGAGCACCACACACTCGGGCCTCCAGAGAATCTGAGTAACCGGCACAGCCTCCCTTCTGAGTTGGGTGAGGGGCCCGAGCTGCTCCTGCAACAGGGGTGCACTGGAGGAGTGACAGAGGCAGGAGGGACCTCCCTGCGGGGGGTTCCCCCTTGGGGCACTGAGTCCACACAGGGACTCAGCTGAATTTGTCCTGGCGCATTGGGCCGCTGTGTGGTGATCCAGATTCTCCTGCACTCCTCCATCCTCAGGAAACTTCCTGGTATTCCTCTCCCACCTCCTCACCGTCTGACTCCCTGCTTCGCGGACTCAGCTGTGGCTGCGCTCTGGCCGTCTCCTCTGGCCCCAGCGTCTGAGACAACTTCCCAGGCCTCTCAGAACCCCCAGCTGGACACATAGTGGTTTCTAAAAGCAGCCACTGGGCCTGGGGGCGTGGCTACCGGCAGCTCGAAGCTGGGAAGAGCCGGGGGTGCAGGGGCCCCTTCCGCAGCGTGCTTCCCCAGAAGCAGCGGCATCCGGGGTCACACGCAAAGGGGCCTCAAGGCAGCCTTCTGGGGCACAGCCCCGGCGAGGCCCTATCTGTGACAGAAGGCGCCCCCGAGAGTGCAAGGCGGGCAGGCTCGGGCTCAGGGGCAGAGCCACTATCCGCAGCGAGGAAGGTGGCAGAGGACCCGAGCTGCACCTGGAGGAGGCAGCAGGTGGCCCAGGTGTCCGCGCGATCGGGACAGGTGCTGCACCGCCGCCTCGCCTTCACTGCCACGAGATGCACTGGTCAGGGTGTGGGCGCGATCTCCCACTCCGGGAGGCTGGGGCCACCGCCGGTGCACCAAGCAGCTAGTGCAAAGTCGCCTGCAACGAGCAAGTGAAGAAACCGAGGCCAACCGCATGCGGGACCTTTTTCCAATCCTATTCTCTCCTCCATCTGGGGCCCTCTTTCTCTTTTCTGCGCTCTGTCCTTTAACCCCAGGAAAGAGCATTTGCAAGAGAGGCAAACGCGAATCCCAGGAAAAACAAGCATTTGGTGCATCACAGTGCACGGCACACTGCGCACGCGCCCGCCAGACACACACCCTTGCCTCTTCGCCCCTCACTAATATGGCCGCCTCGGCGACAGCCCTTCCTGCGCACACGGACCGGCGCTCTCTGACGTCATAGGAGGGCGCCGGTAGTCCCAGAAGTGGGCGAAGGCTGCACGTGGACTCCTGTTTGGAAACTTTCGGGTCGGGCCATGGATACCCCGCTAAGGCGCAGCCGGCGGCTGGAAGGCCTAATGCCCGAGGCCGTGGAGAACCTCACCTCAGCTGGACGCGAGAGACGAGCCCTTGTGAGATTCGAGTCGGGCCCCGAGGAAGT
>NW_022900939.1:1196069-1199956 GCF_012274545.1 Fukomys damarensis | reverse complement strand
GACATGGACCTTCGGACCAGGCCCCGGCGGCCAAGAAGCTGAAACGGGAGAGGGAGGAGGCGCTGCCCGTGGTCCCTAGGGGGAAGCCCAAGTCCGGGCGCGTGTGGAAGGACCGGTCCAAGAAGAGGTGACGTGGGGGCGGCGCGGCACAGGGCCCTGGGTCCCGGGAGGTCATTTCCGAGAGTCCTGGGGGCCTGAAGGGCCTCTCCCGTAGCAGCCGTCTCGAATTCATTCACGCGACGTCCCCTGCTGTCACCTGCCCTCTCTGGCAAAGGGACAGAAGCGAGTCATCCAGCTGTTGGCTCGGTTCGTGTGCCCGGTACTCACCCGGGTGATGCGGAGCTAGCGTTCCTGTTGTTCCTGTGTTACTTGTGAAGATGGGACGTGGGGTGCAGCCCACCCTTCTGGCAGTGGGAACGTCGGGCAGAGCCGAAGTGCACGGGAAGGAGGACGCTGCCCATGACAGTGCCGTGTGCGGGTGTCCGTGTCACACCCTTAGAGGCCCAGGCGTTAGGTGCCGCCCCGCTACACACCCCTCAGTCTGGAGTAACTGAGGTTATCTCAGCACAAGTGGGTTCCAGGTCCAGCCAGCAGCCTGACTAGGGCTCCCCACTGGCAGCTCATGCATCACAGAAAGTGCTGCCCACACCTGTGCTCTACAATAGCGGCCCCGTATCCTGTGGCCTGGTACCCAGTCTGGGCACCCAGCTCGGGCCAACCCTGCAGGGGAAGGAGAACCAGACTGTCTACAGGCCTTCCCACCAAGCAGCAGAGCGGTGCCAGCCCCGCAGTGGATGTGGGGCCTGGGTGCAGGGAGCAGGGGGCCACCGAGGACCCACGAGGAGCTTGACTGGTGGCTCCAACCCGGGAGTCTCGGTTACATCTTGTTTTACGTTTTTTTTTTGGTTACCGGGGATTGAACTCGGGCCCTTGCACTGGCGAAGCAGGTGGCAAAACCACTAAGCTAAATCCCAGCCCTTGTTTTACTCTTTCTTGTGGGGGTTTCACGCATGCAGCGAGCAGTGTAATGGGCCAGGTTCCCATCACCAGCTTCAGCAGTTCTCAGCTCCGGCGTTTCTCTCCCTTCTTTTCCTACACTCTTTTAAAACACACCCTCCATGCACCACGCCTGCCTGTACCACGCCTGGCAGGGCTCCCCATTCCCCTAGAACTCTGGAATGAACCCCACTGCTCGGGGCCCGATGTGAGGGTGGGCAGGGACTGTGGCAGAGAGCTGAACCCACTTGCCCTGCCTGGGAGGGGCGCCCTCCCGTGGTGGTCAGGCGTGAGGGGCGCGCATCCCAGACAAGGGCATCGGCTGTGGCTCTGCCCCATGTGGTGTGACCCACGTACTTCCTGCCACTTCCTGCCCAGTGACTGCGCTGTCCCCATGGCCCCAGGTTCTCCCAGATGGTTCAGGACAAGCCCCTGCGCACATCCTGGCAGCGCAAGATGCAGGAGCGACAGCAGCGGCAGCTGGCCAGGGACCTCGCCCGGCACCTGGAGGAGGAGAAGGCGCGTCGCCGCCAGGTGAGCTTGCCAGCTGCTGTCCCGCCAGGCTGGTGTTGGAGCCCAGGGCCCCGGCTCAGGCTGCGCCTGTCCAGGCTCCTGTTGTACTGGAAGCCATGCGACGTCGTGCTGTGCCTCCTCCACCCAGTCCCTCCTTCCTGGGAGGCCATGGCCGGTGACACTGTCTCAGGACCAGGGTAACGCAACGTGGCCCGGCTCCGAGGAAACGGGTGGCCCAGTGCTCTGTTCCCCACCAGCCTGGGCCTGGGCCCTGGGGACAGTGGCTGCAGCTGAGTGCTGAGCCTGTCTCACGTCCTGCGCAGCCTGCTCCCACCTGCACTGAAAACCGGCCGCTTCTTTGTCCCGGCCTGCACTGCTACTCTCAGAGGGGATGAGGGGTTGGGTCGGTTCTTCTTCAGGGCTCACCGAGGAGGCGGGGCTGATGGGCTGCCCTGCCTTGTCTGAGAGGGCAGGCTGGGGCCCCTCCCTTGAGCTTCCAGAAGGAGGAGAAGGAGGAGAGATGCCTGCCTCAGCCCTCAGGTCCCAGCCTGTACCACCACCTGTTTATTTACCCACTTTTTTTTTTTTCTTTTTTGGGATTGAACCCAGGTCCTTTGCTCTTAGCTACACCCCTAGCCCTTCTTTTATTTTGTATATTAAAATCTCACTTAGGGCCGGGGATTTAGCTCAGTGCTTCTGCCACTTGCCTCACAAGCACCAGGACCCGAGTTCGATCTCCGGTACCAAAAAAAAAAAAAAAAAAATCTCACTTAATTGCCCAGGCTGGGGCTGGGGCTGTAGCTCAGTGGTGCTGCTGCCTGCCTCACAAGTGCAAGGTCCCAAGTTCTATCCCAGCTACCAAAAAAAAAATTACCCAGGCTGGGATCAGACTTGAGATTGCCTTGCCTCAGCCTCTCAGGGCACTGGGATTGTAGGCCCGGGTCCCTACCCTGGCTCAGTGTGTAGTGAGGAGCTTCCCTCCACAGTGGACCCTGGGCACCAGGCCTGAGGCACAGGGCTCGCTCCCTGGGGCTTCCCAGAGCTTCCTGGGCCGCCACCCTGACGACCACTGGAGCCCAAACGGGCCTTTCCCTCCCCAAGGCCAGGGTCCCTCAGTCTCAAGTTTCCCTCCCTGTGTCCCGTGTGCTCCAGGAGAAGAAGCAGCGGCGGGCTGAGAACCTGAGGCGGTGCCTGGAGAACGAGCGCAGAGCTGAGGTCGTCCAGGTGGTGAGTGCCCGGCCCGGCCTGGGGTGGGGTCCCTCCAGGGAGAGGGACGGCGCCGAACGCACTGACGCCCCCACTCCCACCCAGATCCGCAATCCCGCCAAACTCAAGCGGGCCAAGAAGAAGCAGCTGCGCTCTGTTCAGAAGCGGGACACCCTTTCGCCAGGCGGCGCCTCTGCCAGAAGGAACGTGGCCCGGGCTCCGGCCTCTCAGGCTCTGGGACGGAATCCCCCGACCCGGGGAGCCGAGTCCGGGGTCCCTCAGCCCCAGGGCGGTAACGTGACCCCCAGTGTGCCCAGGCCTGGGGATCCAGGGGCACACGCCCCGCCCCGCCCTTAGAAGCCCTGGGGCAGAGCCGGCCACACAGCACGCAGGTGTTTATGGGGCAGGGGTGAGCTGCGGGGTGCAGACCTGGGTCCCTGCTCTCACGCTCTCACCCCGAGGAGGAGGAGGACAACGCGCAATAAAAGAGTGACTCGCCTGGTGTGTTGGGCAGGAGAGCTGTGGGAGGGCGGGTCGGGATGGAGCCTCTGCCCTGGCAGGGTCACGGGTGGGTGCTGTAGAGGCTTTGGGCCTCCACGTGCCGTGTCCCCCAAAGCCGGGCACACCTCCTAGAAGGGCGCCCCGGGCAACGGGCTGCGGGGTAAGAGTGGCCTGCCGTGCCTGTCTGCACCAGGGGCGGCGCGCTGACCCCTGATGCGGGTCATCAAGCTTCCCTCCCCGCCCCGGCGCCTGCGGGACTTGCCGCCCTGCTCTGGGGAGGCCACCCCACGTTTACCTTGCGCCACGCCAAGTGTGGGAAACACTACTCCGTGGGATGGCACCCGCCTGCCAACCTCATGCTCTGGGAAGCTGAGGCAGGGGGATCTCAAAACAAAGGGTGGGAGCATGGCGACTATGCCCAAGGATCCCCGAGACACGAGGTTGAGACGCACAGCATTGGCGCACTTTATTTCTGCGAGCATCAGGGGTGGGGGTTTTGGAGCCGCGGTTTCCAGGGACCTGCCCGCACCTATCTGGAGGCCGAGCTGTGCGTGACATCGCTCCCCAGGGACGTGGCCTGGGGCCTCCGCAGCCAGCGGAGCAGGGGGCAGACCCTGTGGGCGGCCAGCGACAGAGTGGAGGATGCGGCGGTGACCGCGGGGGAGGAGCCC
>NW_022900939.1:1193015-1194547 GCF_012274545.1 Fukomys damarensis | reverse complement strand
CCCTGCGCGCCGCGGCCACCGAGCGGTGGTTCTGCGCCCACACCGGGCGCACGACGCGCATACAGCGGTCCAGGCTGATGGCGCTGAGCAGGAAGCCGCTGGCGAACATGTTCAGGAAGAACACGGACGAGTGCAGCTTGCAGAAGGCCGTGCCCAGCTCCCACGAGTGCCCCACAGCCAGGAAGTAGGTGAAGAAGGGCAGCGAGGCGCAGGCCAGCAGGTCGGACAGGGCCAGGTGCAGCGCCCAGGTGGTAACCACGGTCTGGCGCATGCGGCAGCCCACCACGAAGACGATGAGGCCGTTCTCCGCCAGGCCCAGCAGCGCCGCCAGCCCGTGCAGCGTGACCGACGCGTGGTCCATGTAGCGCAGGCTGGAGTTGCCGTGGGCCTGCAGCTGGCTCATCTGCTCCAGGACGGGGCACAGCGGCTTCAGGGAGGCGTTGGCCATGGCGGGCCTGCGGGGCGGGAGGGGCTGAGCCGGCTGCGGGGACGCTGGGCGGGGTTCGGGGGTCTGCGGCCCTCAGACTGCGGAACGAGCTAGGCCGGGGGAGGTCACACGGGAGCAGTCTCCGGAGCGGCTGCAACGCTGTGCGGACGTTCCGCGTGGGGAGCCCCGGGAGGACCCCGAGGGAACCGCGATCGAGTCGCCTGTGCCCTGCTTGGAGCAGACGCGACTGCGCGTCGTGGGGGCCAGCGCTTCCCACGCCCGAGATGGTAGCCCGCACAGCGGCCAGGCCGGGGAGGGTGAGCGTGAGGGCTGGAGCGGGAACGTCAGTGGGGACCTGGAGACTGCGCTCCTGCTGCCTCCCGGAGGGAACAGCCCCCGCCCCGCATCCGCCGCTGAGACCCTGGCCGAGCGCCCTGCACTCACCACTTGGCGAGGTCGCTCCCCTCCGCCCACCCTGGCGGAGCCGGGCCCTGGCCGCTGCCCCTCACCTGGACTCCGGCAGCGGCAGCGACATGCAGCCAGGACAGTCCAGGGACAGCGAGCTGAGGAGGAAACGCTCGCTGGGGTGTGTGCTTGCTCGTGTGGGCGGGGACATTGAGGGGCGCCGTCCCCCGCGCTGTAGACCCATTTGTGCTGCCCGCCCCGGAGCAGGCTGCTGCTCCCGACGGGGTACCAGCGGGGCGTCACTGCGCCGGCCCAGGGAGGACACCGCTCCACCCTTCCAGGTCTCTGGCGGTACAGAAGAGTCCCGTCCTCCCGGCCGAGGGAACCAGGGTGGCCTGGAACCTGGCGGTGTCTGTTCACAGGGAGGCAAGGCCCGGCATTGGGTTAGGGTTCCAAAGTCAGCCTCTTGCTGGGTGCCGTGGTGCCCGTCTGTAATCCCAACACTTTAGGAGGCTGAGACAGGAGGTTCGGAAGTTCGATGCCAGTCTGGGTAACTTAAACCTGGTCTCCAAATAAAAAGGGATAAGGATGTAGCTCAGGGCTCCATCCCCAGGACTGCAAAAAAAACTGCTTTAAAAAGTTTTTAAAGGGCCGGGGATTTAGCTCAGTGGTTCTGCCACCTGCCTTGCAAGCACAAGGA
>NW_022900939.1:1186563-1192983 GCF_012274545.1 Fukomys damarensis | reverse complement strand
AAAAAAAAAAAAAAAAAAAAAAAAAAAAAAAAAAAAGTTTTTAAAGAAAAAGCAAAATCAACTTCATCCCACCAGGGGGAGAAAATGAGCACAGGCCTAGGGCACCACCGAAGCCCTGGGCTGCCCCACCTTTCTGGCGCCCTGTGGCCTTTAGGCCCTCCCTGAACCCCAAGGCCCCACCTGGTGGATGCTCGGGAAATCGGGGAGAACCCAGCAAGTTGTGCAGGCACCGCCAGGGCCCCAGGCGACTGAGCACTTGACCAGCAGATGGGACTGGGTTCTCTTTGCAGCCCTGGGTGCCTGACCCCACCAAGAGGTTCCGCTGACAAGAGGAGGAGCCAGTGATGTGAGGTGGAGAAGCCAAGAACTGAGGGCCTGAAGGTCCTCCAGCTGTCCACTCACAGCCCGGAAGAGCAGGGGCTGGACACAGACTGCTCCCTGGGGCGAAAATGACCCCTGCCTCCCAGATGTGTCCCTCAGGACCTCAGTCCCTCGGCGTGCCTCCCTGGAATTCCCTGTGCAGTGGACATCCTGCACACCCACTCATGGCAGCCCTGTGGAGCTCCAGCTGGAAGCTTTCTCTGGCCCTCAGTCCTTCCTGCCCTGTAACCAGCATCCGCTTCTCTCCCAGCCCTCCCCAGGGACACTTAGAACTAAGCAAACAAACAGCAGCTAAGCTTCACTAGGGTCATCAGAGTAGCCAGAAAAAGGATTCCGTGTGAGCAGGCCCAAAGCATTTTTCTGGAGAAGGGAAGGGCACTGGCCTCGCCGTCTCCCCCATGTCCCCGAGTCACCCAGCCTGCTCCCAGCAGCCCCACAGCCTGGGTGACGGAGGGCCAGGGTCCAGAGGGCGGGTGCAGGCCGGGCAGTTGCAGGGGGATGGCAGAGCACACTGACCCGGACAGCACGGGGTAGCCGGGAGGACAGGTGCCAGCTGGTCCAGCCACGCCATCTGTGGAGGGTGACGGGCCTGGACCCCCCATCATGGCCACAGGGGCCCAGGCTGCCAGGCCGGACTGGGCCTGAGTCCCCAGAGCTGGACAGGGACACAGCCACCTGGGATACAGGGCAGCATCCCCAGGCACAGTGCCCAAGCTCCAGGGTGAAGAGCAGTGTGGTCCTCTCCTGTCTTGCACACACGCCTGGGTCTCTGGGCTGGGACTGTTCAGTGTCACTGCATCTCTGCTGCACTGTCTTGCACCACAGAGGGGACAGCCAGGGTCCCTCCCTCTGCCCTAGCTCCCCCCAGCCTTTATGGACACCTGTCTAAAAGGAAGTGAGGTGCAGCAGGAAACTCAGGGCCAAGAGTATGAACTCCTACCCGTGGTTCAAAACCCTGGCCAACAGTCACCTCCTCTGAGAAGCCCGTTTGGATTCTCAGACCCCACCTCTCACTCCACATCATTTGACCCAAGTCCACTGTTCCCCAGTCCACTCTCTGCCTCCATACAACCACCCACACCCCAGCTTGATGCCAGGGCCAATGGCACGTGGGTCAGAGCCTTGGGTGTGGATGGTGACGTCCCTCAGGGTGAGGTGACGGCATGACCATTCTGGGGCCCAGCTAGGTGCAGGGATAGACACAGCGTGTCCAGCACCCCCAGGACCGCCCATCCATAGCCTGCTCCAGTGCGTCTGGCTGGGCTCACAGCATCCAGTGTGAACACTGGTCCACCGGTTCCTTGTCGGTTGAGACAGGGTCTTGCTGTGTAGCCCAGGCAGGAGCTGGGGACAGACGTGCCCCCTCCACACCTCGCCAGCCCGGACCCACAGACGCCGCCTAGCATGCGGCGGTCCGGGCTCAGGCCGAGCACCCCACACCCACCTGCAGCCTCCTCCACCCCCGTGGAGGAGGGGGACCGTGCCTCCCCCAACCGCCATCCCCCGCGGGGGCTGCCGACGTCAAAGGACAGGATGCATACCACCGTTGGACTAACGTGTGTGTGCGCCCGCGTGTGCAAATGGGACCATCCAGCACCCGCTCTGGGAAGTGAAACAAAAACCGCTTCTATTCCGGGCACTTCCCTGGAAGCCTGGCAGGAAGCTCCGTGCTCGAGTGCACAGGGCAGCCGAGGCTGAGGTCCCCGGCATCTAGAGCCCACGCCGCCCTTGTGAGGACCAAATTCAGCCTCGGGGCAATGAAGTGACCCAGGCTCCACAGGAAGCAGCACAAATCCCTCTGAAAGAAACGGCTTGGGGCGGGGGTCAGGCACCTGTGATTCCAGCACCCTGGGGAGCTAAAGCAGGAAGAGCACAAGCTCAAGCCATCTGACAACGGACTTCATGAGACTGTTTGAAGGAATGAGGGCCAAGCACAGTGGCACTTTGGTCCAAGCGAGGGTCACATCTGCCTCATTCGCCCAGTGTCCCGTTGGCTCCGGGCCCAACGCCACGGCCAGGGCTCCCGTGAAGGACACTGGTGACCCTGGCCACACTTGGAGCCACCACGGCAAGGCCTCTGCTTCTGGACTCTGGCCACAGTTCCTACACAGCCCAGGCTCAACTTCCTGCCGGCCAGTGCGCCCACCCAGCCAGGACAGACTGCTGGGGACCGGGCAGCCGCACCCAGTCTGTGGCCCTGACACTCAGAAGCAACTGTGCATTTTCTTTTTTTTAATGAAACTAAATGGCTGCTTATAAAACCTGCAGGACCCCCCCTCCCCATGCCCCCGAGGCCTGGGCCGTGTGGGCCGTGTGGACCATGTGGTCTCCATGGCACGGCCCTCAGGCGCCCCAGAGAGATGACACGAGCGTCCCCGCAGTGCCCCCTGCCACCCGCCCTCCCTAACTACCCGCTGCCCAGTGGCCCGGCCCCCGCAGGTGCGGTGTGGCTACAGGCTGTAGAACTTGAGGCTCCGATCCATGCCCGTGGATGCCAGGAACTTGGCATGGTGCCCAAAGGCCACCCCCGTGGTCAGGCCACTGTGCTCTGCGGAGAGAAGAGGAAGCATGAGGCGGGGCACCCTCCTCCTCCTCCCAAAAAAGGGGCTGTGCCCCCACTGTCTACACAGGCACACCCCCAGGGACCGGCAGGACAGCTGCCAGCCTCGGGAGGAGCTGAGGAGCTGAGGAGCTGAGGAGCCCCACCCACCCCGCGGCTCCAACTACCTGTGAAATGGAGGATCTCCGTCCACTGCTTGCAGATGTAGATCTGCACGTCTGTGCCCCCAAGGGCAAGGTAAGTGCCGCTCTGGTCAAAGATCAGGGACTTCACCTGGCGGGGTGCAGGAGAGGTCAGCGCAAGGTGCAGCAGCAGGGCTGGCCGCCGGGGACAGACAAGCAGGAGCCCACCTCGAAGTTGTTGTCCAGCTGCAGCGTCTTGAAGTTCTTCAGCTTGCGCAGGTCCCAGAGCTTCACGGAGGAGTCGTCGGCCGCCGTGGCCAAGTAGTAGCCGTTCTCGGAGAAGGCGATGCTGGTGATGGGGCCCGAGTGGCCCGGAAAGTTGGCCACATTGGTGCGCTCCTGCCAGGGACGGCGTGGGACACCGGGTGGGGTCACGGAGGAGCCGCGCTGCTCCCCACACAGCCGCCCCTGGGGGACCCGAGGGCCCGCACCTACCTTCAAGTCCCAGATCTTGATCTGCGAGTCCATGGTTCCTGTCCCAAAAATGAGGCCGTCCGGGTGGAACTGTGCACAAGTGAGTGCTGCGAAAGCAGGGGAGGCCTCAGCGCCCACGCCCACGGGCCCGCCCGGAGGCTGCCCTCGCCCTCGCCCGCACTCACAGCAGCCGGAGGTCTCGTCCGTGACCTTGGTGAGCACGCGCCCAGTCTGGATGTCGGAGAAGGCCCAGTACTGCAGGAGGACTGGGAGTGAGAAGGCGCCGGGCCCGGGCCAGGCTCATGCTGCCCACCCGCCGCCCACCTGCAAACCTGGTCATCCGAGGAGCTCAGGAGGTAGTCGCCTGTGGCGTGGAGGCTCAGGCCGGTGACAGCGCTCTCATGGGCCCGCACCACCTGCACGCAGGAGGTGTTGGGGACGGACCAGATCCTGATGGTGGCATCCGGGGAGGCGGAGAACACGAGCTCCTGCCAGGGCAGAGGGGAGGTCAGAGGCGGAGGGAGGAGCGGGGTGGGGGTCCGCGTCCGCCACCTGGTGGGGAACGGGCGAACTGCAGCTGAGCAACTTCCTCGGTGGGCGCGCCACGCAGAGCTGCGAGGCCACTCCTCAGCCCGCACTTGGGCTCCAGGGCAGGGTATTCTCCAGAAGACCAGGGACCGGCAGGGCCCACAGCGTCCCTAAGGAGTCAGCTGTGACAGTGGACGCAGTCCGAGCACGGTGACCAGGCAAAGCTTTCACTAGACCCACCCTGCCCTCTCCTCTCTGCCGCTTCCCCAGGCAGCCCCCGTTCCCATTCTCTGGTTTGCATCATTGCTGTTTTCAGTGTTTTTGAGACACGGTCTCACCATATAGACCAGGCCGGCCTTGAACTCACTACATGGCCCAAACTGACCTCGGTGCTTCTCCGGCATCAGCCTTCCGAGTGCTGGAATTATAAGCATGTGCCACCGCACCGGCCTGGGATTTGTTACGAATGATACCAAGAGCTTCTCTCGACGTAAAATATTTCAAGAAAAAGGTTTTTATCACACCACATTTCCTTCTGCCCATCGTGAAGCATGCTGTGAGGAGACCCCATACGGGACACTCCTGACTCCAGACAGCCCTGCCAGCACGGGACCGAGCCAGGACAGCGGGCGGCAGGGAACCAGGCCTGGCTGGGGCTCCTCACCTGGGACGGGTGAAACACCACACTGGTGACCTTCTTGGTGTGGCCTTTGAGGGTGGCCAGGATTTGCTCAGAGCTCTTATCGAAGACAACCACGTTCTTATCCGCGCCACCTGGAGACCCAAGGAGAGGGAACTGAGCGGGGCCACTCAGCTGCCCGCACTGGGGAAGGCTCTGCCCCGGGCCCCGCCTCACCGGTGAGGATCTTGTTGGTGTCGGAGGGGCAGAGGTCCAGTGCGAGGATGCCAGGGATGCTGGCACTGTGCAGCCCCTGTGCAGAGAGCCATGGCAGAACTCATCACCAGCCCCAGGGAGCAGAGGGCTTCCACCAGAGGCCCCAGACGGCACCCCACGGCTTCCCCGGCAGTGACAGGCCAGCACTCACCACGTGTGATGCCACCTGCCGGTACTTGCCGAGCTCCTCCGGCTTCACCAGCTCCTCCGGCACAGTCTTGCCTCTCTGGAATGCAAAGCCCCCAAGAAAGTGGCGGTGAGTCCCGACTCAGCCACCCCTCCCACTGCCCTGCACAGCTGGGCTCCACAGGGGACCCACCTTCTTACGCTCCGTGGTCAGCACCGTGGCCTTGTCTTGCAGCTGGAAGAGAGGACTCACGCTGAGGCACCACGCTGTGTGCTCGTGGCATTCACTTCTGCACCACCTCAGGAGCCACCCGCCCAGGCACAGTGGTGACGGCGCTGCCCCAGCAGCTTGGAGGGACTCAACTGTGAAGTGGGGCACAGCGCACGCACAGCACCGCCCCACCCCTCCAGAGCTGAGCCTCAGCCCCTCTTCTGTGGCACGGACAGCGCGTCCCAGGGCTCTCTCAGAATGGGGGAACCTGCCACAAGCTTGGAGAAAGAGTGCGGGCCGCGGCTCAGCAGCAGGGGACGTGACAGCGGCACCACGCGGCAAGGTCAGCACCAGAACACGATGCCCCACGTGTGAGGCCGCTGCCCCTCGACACGACGCACCTTCTGGATGATCTCGGGAGTCATTCCCACCAGCTCACCCAGGTCCATGGGCTCGCCTGCACCCTGCAGAGAGCAAAGGAGAAACTGGAGAGACAAATCGCCAGACACCGTGGTGAAGAAAAGCCAGAGCCAAGTGCAGGGGACTCATGCCTGTAGGCCCAGTGCTCTGGGAGGCTGAGGCAATACGAATCCAAGTTCAAGCCCAGGCCAGGCACCTCAACCATCCACTGAAGCCTTGTTTCAAAACGTGAAACTCTAATGGGCTGAGATACAGCTCAGAGCAAAGACCTTGTACTGCAAACCCAGAGGAGGGCCAAGTAGGCCACAGCAAGCACTCGGCTGCCAGGGGTGGAGGGAACACTCACCACCACACTCGGCTGAGAGCTAGGCACAGCTTGAGGTACAATGAGGCCAGCCTGCGGCTTCAGGGTGGCCAGAGCTGGAGAAAGAACAGCGACAGCATGAGAAAGGGCAGGGTGGGCGGCTGAGCAGCCCAGTGCAGGGCGGGGTGGGGATGGTACCTTCTCGGGCGGCAGTGACCTCCTTGGTGAGCCGGGCGATGACGCGGCAGGCGGCATCGTGCTGGTACAGCGCGTGGGACAGCTCCTGGCGGGTGGTCTGCAGCTGCTGGCGCAGGGTGAAGCTGTGCAGCATGACGGCGTCCTGGGGGAGGGCTGCGCTGAGAGCGGTAGGCCCCAGGGGCACCCGTGGGAGCACCGTGG
>NW_022900939.1:1179001-1185639 GCF_012274545.1 Fukomys damarensis | reverse complement strand
CTCCCGAGGCGCTTGGCGGTGAGAGGGGGCGGCCCGCGAGCGGAGCCCGAGATGCGCTTCACGTGCGAGAGCTGCCAGCGGCTCCTCGCACCCCAGCGCCCAACGGAAACTGCGCTTTCCCATAATGCACCCCGGCCGGAAACGGCCTGCCAGCTCCGCTCGGCCTTTTCCGATTAAACTCGGCTGCTTCCGTAGGGACGGGAGGCGGGAAGGAGAGTGGAAAGAACCCTTCCCTTGTTGCCTTGGGAACGGGAAGCCAAAGCGGTTCGCACGAGGGTGTTTTGACAGCGAAGCGCCGGACAGGCCTAGGCTTTGAAACTGTTATGTACGCGATGATTCCCTAAACAGCTCGTTAAAACAGATTCTTCGGGTAACCCACGGAGTCCCCAGGTCCCCACGTGGTCCTCGATGGTCTTTTGGGAGAACCCGCTGTAAACCCAGGGCCCTCGCACTGAGTTACATCACAGCCCATTTTATTTTTTATTTTGAGACAAGGACTCTCTAAGTGGCTGAATTGTCCAGCACCCAGGTTGGACTTGAATTTGCGATCCTCCTGCTTCAGCCTCCCGAAGTTCTAGGATCACAGGCGTGCACTGCCACACCCCACAGCTTCACAGCTTGCTGGCTTGAATAGTTTGTTCCCCCCACACACACACACCCATGCAGGGGTTTAACCCCTGCAGTCTGTGTCAAATGGTTAGGAGGGCAGAAAATTACTTTGACTGCAGGTGGAGAGGTGGGGGCCTTTAGACAATTTGGCGCACCTTAGGGCGAGATCCCAGATGCAGGCAGTGGGTCTGTAAGGACGGGGAGATGCCAGAGGCTCTGTCACAGGCTGTCGTTTGGGCCTTGAGCCTCTGGAACAGAGAGCCAAATAAAGCTGGTCTCTTTATGAAGCTGTCACTAGTGAGATACGGCTCGTGTCTGCTCGGCGCTCAGCTCTCATTGGTGTCTGAGAAGAGATGCGTGGCCCCTGGAGAGTGTGGCAGGCTGTGAGGTGAGCAGGGGAAGCAGGACTCTGACAGGACCCGAGCTGACAGTGAGCCAGGGAGTTGGCGCAGTTAACTTCTCTATGCCTCATTTTCTTATCTGAAATGTGGACGTGTGACCAGGTGTGTCAAGTAACAACACAGGAGGCTGCTGTACTGAACTGGGTCTCCATAGATCAGACTAAAACCCAGATACAGGGGCTCACTCTTGTAATCCTAGTAAAGATCACAAGTTTGAGCCCAGCCTGGGCAACTAGTAAAACCCTGTTTCAAAATAAAATGAGCTGGGGATATAGCTTAGTGTCTGGAATAAAAAAAAAAATGCAGTCACTTATACAGAGATTCCATGTCACCAAGCCAAAACTAAGTTGCCTACCAGACCTTCTGAGAAATCAGCAGAGAAGCCACAGCAGAAGGTGTCGCGAACCGGTGACGCAGAGCACTGTCCCGCAGTGCCTCAAACCTGAAAGAGCAGCGGGGTGGAGATGGGGCAGAGAGAAAGGAAGGACGCCAAGACAAGAGTCTGATCACGGTGACGTTTATTACAGGCAGGCATCAGGCTTTTAAAGGAAAAGACCGAACTATTATGGGCTAGGATTACCATAGTAACCTCAACACCTGCTCCTATAGATAACATCAGATCTTTAACATAACAAAATGGAGTTAACAACACCTGACTCCTACAGATCTTTGGCTGTCCGTGTTTCTCCCGTGCAGGGTCAAAACAAGTTTAACACGTGCAGTCCTTAAAAAGGAACAAATGTTGTCTTTCAAAAAGCCAGTGGCTCATGGCTGGCTTCCCACAGGAAGGTGCTAACCAGGTGGGTCAGACCACCATCAACAAGGAACCAGAACCCCCAGCCTGGTGTTCAGAGCAGAGCCTGAGTCTAGCATCACAGAATAAAGCCGATGGGGTTCTTTCAGCAGACTGAGGATGGGGACGGGATCCTGGGAGAAGTGGGACCAACTCATGGGGTGATGGCGGAGCTCACCCTGCCCCACAGGGAAGTGCCCTCATGGGCCGGCTCCTAATCCACTTTCAGAGCGGCCAGTGGCCTCCTTTCTGTGAAAATCTATTCGCACATCCCCCAGGCTCCCCATTCACTCATCTGGTGTCCAAAGTACTCAGCCCTGGCAGCTGGACATGCAGAAGACAAGGGAACAGGGTCCTACATCCTCTCTCTCCCCATTATCGATTATCAACTGGGGACTGAACCCAGACCCTTCCCAGTAAGCCACACAGTCAGCAGGTTTTTTATTTATTTTGATTTTGTGACAGGGTCTAAGTTGCTAGGGCTGGGCTCCAACTTGCCATGTTCCTGCCTCACACACACAGTGAGCACAGAAGGAAAAGTTCCAGAGCAAGTCGGTGCCACACTTCAGAAAAATCCCAGGGGTATGTGCAGGGAGGCGCTGGGACCTGGGGTCTGGGCTGGGCGGTGCTGGCCACACCACGCAGGGACAGGGCAGCTCCTGAGGAGGCGACCTTCTGGAAAAGACCAAAATTGAGGGAAAGGAGCAGTCCTGAGATGGCGAAGGAGGGTGCTGTCTGTGGTGGAGGAAGTTGGCCCCAAGTCCTGCGTCACAGGCTCTCCCAGGCTCACCTAACTGCCTCTGTAGACAGGGATGTCTTCTTCCCCGATCCCAGTACCATAGATAGCTAAGTTAGTTATCTCCAAGGTGGTAAGACAGGGGCGGCCCTTCAGGAGCCAACATGGACGACAGTTGAAACCCCAGTCACTGGGGCTGGGATTTGGCTTAGTGGCGCTATGGCGAGCCATTATGGTGAGCCTTGACACAGGCCTAGCCATGATTGAACTTTGAGTCACCTCGCCGGCACGGACGTGCTCTCGCCCATAGCCACGGGAGAGTTCAGCTGGTAGCAGATGTAACCCGTAATGGTGGTTATTGTTTCCCCCTGGAATGTGTGGGCGGTACCCTCGCTCCCGCGCAGCCCTCGCTCCTGTGCAGCTGGAGAGTATAAAAGGAAGAGGTTCTGTAATAAAGATAGCAAGCAAGGAACATGAGGAGAAAGGTACCTTTCGTCTCTCTGTCCTCGTTCTTTCAGGTTTAGGACCTGCTGGCAGGATCCTGACATCGCGGCTCTCGACAAGTGGCGCCCGAACAGGGACCTGAAAGTAGATGAGGATATGTAATCCCGGACCCAGGTCGAAGGCAGCGACGGTGCTCCGGAGGAAGGTAAAAAGAAAGTAAGAAAAAATAAAAAGGTAAAAAGAAAAAAGTGATAGAAGGTAGAGAGTGTCAAGTCCATTAGGGAAGAAAAAAAAAATGGGACAATCGGAATCGAGAAATTATCTAGAAAATTCAATTCAAAGCCTATTGAAGGCACAAGATCAAGGAGTAACAGTTGAGAGGGCACGATTAGAGGCCTTTGTTAAGATTCTGGACACAGTTTGTCTATGGCTATGTGATAAGGCAGAAATAAACGCTGAAGTATGGGAGACAGTTGGAAACCAGTTGAATGAAGCCCTTTTGGCTGAGCCTAATCATTTTCCAGAAGGTGCTCCTTTTTATTGGGCTTTGTTAAATGCAGCTCTCAGGACGCCAACCAAAAAGGAAATCTTGGAAGCCTTAGACGAGGTGCATGAAGGGTTAAGGACCAAAGACAATCTTCCGGTGTTACTTTGTGGGACTTCATTACAGACTCTGTTAATCCCTTAAAGATAAAGATTGTGAAGGCTCCTCCTAAGAGCTAATTCTTCCTGCTTTTCCATCTTATGTGCTTTTTCATACTTTGCCTGTCATAGTAAATGATTATTTTTTACATCCACAAATAGGTTAATAGTAAATGAGACAGAAAAATATTAGGAAAGCTATAAGTAAGTTATGCTTTTGCATCTTGTTAAAAACAGGTAAAGATATACAAGACTAGAAGGCCTAAGTATATAGAGGTGTATGGAAATCATATAAAAAGACTTACATTTACAGTCAAGAAGAGCTTTCATTCCTTTAACCCTAATTCTACAAGAGATCTCTGTTAATTTTGATCTGCAAAAATTGACTAGTCATAACAAAAAGATTTTATAATTGGCCAAAACCATCTGAGTGCACTCGTTAAAATTGTCTTATATGTTTGTCTTAAGTGTTATGTTTGTCTATCTTAAATGTTCAAAGATGTTTGTATGTTTTTGATCAGAATGTCAAATGCAAGTAGATTGTTGATTTTTAAAGATATATTTTGTTAAATGTTAAAAATGTTTAATTGGCTATTAGAGGTCTGAATTAGAAATATGTTATTGTAATATGTTTCTGATGGTTATTTTCTATAAAAAAAATCCTATTGATACAAAGCTACATTTCAGGACATAAGAATTCATATCTGGTATACAAAATGTATTCATATTGTTTGACCATGTAGGTTTCCAGCATATTGTTTATGAGAATAACCTTTTGGTCCAGGTATTTGTCTTCTCTTCTGCTCCACCTACTTATGGTTACAGGTACATTTATAGATCCACCACTATCCCTGAACAGCTTGAAGCTGGGTTTCCACTGAGGAGACCGAATTGGGACCCCAACACTGAAGCAGCAGAGAGAACTCCAGGATGTGTCTTGGTGCACAAGCGGAGACTTTATTGTCCAGAACAAGGATTCATTGGAACTGGTTTGGCTATATTTCAGCAACAAATGGACTTATTAAATGAAGTTGAAGGATTGTGGTTGCATACTCGATTGGACTGTGATCCCAGATTTCAACAACTCTGCCTTACTCCTTTTCCTGTCAAAAACCATTCCGAGGAAGTTAGACGACTTTCTTCATTGTTGCGAGGTATGGCGAGCCATTATGGTGACCCTTGACACCGGCCTAGCCATGATTGAACTTTGAGTCACCTCGCCTGCACGGATGTGCTCTCGCCCATAGCCACGGGCCGAGTTCAGCTGGTAGCAGATGTAACCCATAATGGTTATTGTTTCCCTCTGGAATGTGTGGGCGGTGCCCTCGCAGCCCTCGCAGCCCTCGCAGCCCTCGCTCCCGTGCAGCTGGAGAGTATAAAAGGAAGAGGTTCTGTAATAAAGCAAGCAACCAAGCAAGGAACATGAGAAGAAAGGTGCCTCCCGTCTCTCTGTCCTCGTCCTTTCAGGTTTAGGACCTGCTGGCAGGATCCTGACGTCACGGCTCGCGACATGGCGCCTTGACTGCCTGGCGAGTCCTGAGTTTGACCCCCAGTACCAAAAAACAAAACAAAATAAGACAGTCACTGAGGCCAACGTTAAAGAAAAACTGATGTGTGCTCCCCCACCCCCAAAGAACAGCAGGGATTGATAAATAGCAGCGATTCTAAATAGGTATCAATTGAAGGGAAGGAGGGGGTGAAGGGAGGGCAGGGATAAGGGGGAAAAAATGAATGAGAACCAAGACCTGTCATGTACAGGTACAAGACCCCAATGATGAATGTAACTGTATACCTAAAATGTACCAATAAACTCAATGAGAAAAATAAGAGATATCAATTACCTGAGTGGGAGCCAAGGTCTTAACCCACCCTTCCCGGAAAGATCCCTGACCCACCCCTTTCCACCAAAAACCCTTGCTCAGTTTCCCCTGTGCTTGGTGCTTGATTTGCTCCCCCATTGGATCCCTGTTTAATGTGTATTACCTAAGCCACTACGTCATAATCTTATTGGTTGATCACAGTTTTGCCCATCTTGTGGTTTCTCAATGGATCAATATTACCTAAGCAACTGTACTTAAAATCTCACTAGTTGACTAATTTTTTTCCCACCTTGAACACTTCACCTCTTGGCTTTGCCCCATAAAACACTTTTGAAAAGCCGGGTAGGCAGGCAACCCACTTTCCTTCCAGTCCCTCTTCTGTCCCTTAAACGTCATCTTTCTCAATAAACTTTTCCTTCTCTTAACCTTCCATTTGCGAGAACACAAACTTGCGTTTCGGCTATCTAGCAGGTTTGGGACTTAATCTTTTGTCCTATTATCAATATCATCCTGGTGCGGTGATGCAGGCCTGTAATCCCAGCACTCAGAGGCTGAGGCAATGAGGATCACTGCGAGTTCGAGGCCAGCCTGGGCTACATAGTGAGCTCCATTTCAGGACAGCCTGAACTACACAGTGAGGTTCCCGTCTCAAAAAAAACCGGGAAGTAAAAAAAAAATCGTATCAGCAACCCGTGCACATCCAGAGCGGGGCAGGACCGGAGCCCAAGGGAGCGAGGTGTGGGAACGGGAGCCCAAGGGAGCAAGGCGTGGGAACGCCCGGCCGCACTCCTGCTCCCAGGGCCTGGGCCGGGCGAGCCGCACTTCGAAAGCCTCGACCTCCCCGGCTGGACCACGGGAGCCTCGGGTGAAGGCGCCGGGAATGGGCAGGGTGAGCTGGAGCCGGCGCCGGCGGCGTCGGGGACCGAACCCGCCCGACACAATCCGGAAGTATTCCGCTCTCACGCGCTTCGCCAAGCTTCACACTCAGGAGCATGGAGCTCGGCTCAGAGAGGAGGCGCGGGCCACTCTCCCAGGTCCCCTGCGTGGAAGCGGGGCGTCAGCGGCACCGTGCGTGGGAGGGGGCGTCCTCCGGCTCCTCCAAACTGGCCCTTTGTGCCGTTTTGGCGCGAAATCTCTCCGAGCCGGGAACTACATTTCCCACCATGCTCCGGGCGGGGGCGTGTGCGCCCATG
>NW_022900939.1:1173014-1178317 GCF_012274545.1 Fukomys damarensis | reverse complement strand
GCGTAGCGGGGGCCGCCGGACCTCCCGGGGACACTGACTTTCACGCCGCTTTCCCCCTAGTCCAGCTTCTCGGGTGGCCGCTTATATTTGGATGTGCTATTAAAGTAACTGCTGTCTTCCCACTTCTCCGTGTTTGTCTTAACACTCATGACTTCTTGGCGGGACTCTAACACAATTTAAAAGGATTTATTAGTCGTCGCTCTGTTCTGTTCTTGGCGCTGGGGATTCTAAGAAAAGTTAGACGTCTGCTCTGCCTGCCAGGTTCGGGTACAGTGGCACGTGTGGGCTGCGTCCTTCTATAGCAGTTTACAGAGTGTTTGCACAAACATCTTGACTGCAGAAACCTGTAACCTGGCTTCACCCCGTTTTACATTTGAGAAGACTGAAACTCAGATAGGTTAAGTAACAGAGATAGCAGCTTAAACCCTCATGACAGTGTACACCTGGTTTAATCCCAGCACTTGGCAGGCTGAAGCAGGAAGAGCTCCAGTTTGACTCTAGCTTGGGCTACGTTACATTGCCAGTCCCTGTCCCAAAAAACGAAAAAGAGTTAGTGGCATCTTGTTTATGGGTGCATGGAGCCTGCTATGGGAGTCTGGGGTCCTCTGCACCGCTGACTTATGGGGCTTTGCCTAGAGCACTGTCCCCCAGGCTGCAAGCCATTTGTGGCAGCTGTCTGGCTGTGCGTCAGGGATCCTTGGAGAGCTCCTCTCTGGGGGACAGTGACTGGGCTGCCTGGGCTACCCCCAACCGCAGGGCAGCCCCACCTGTGGCGCACAGCCCGAAAGGGAAGGGGCGGGTGCTGGCAGGGCTCAGACCTGGAGCAGCAACCTCAGCTGACACGGTGCATGCTGTGCTCCAGCTGCTGGGGAAGGCATTCCCGGGCCCACCGATGGCTTCTGAGCAGAAGGGGCAGGGTTTGGCCACTGCTTGTCCTCCCAGACTCCTGGTGTGCAGCACCCGACTTCCAGGTGGCCTCCCGCTCAGGTACTGTTTGGCAGAATTTAAGGCTCTGGGAAGGACAGAGTCTTGCGAGGCCCGGTGGGGGATGGGACAGGTGAAAGGGTGAGACTGCCTGGCCCTTGAATCAAGTCCCGACCTGCTGTGTGACCCTGGGTAGTCACTGGGCCTCTCTGAGCCACACCTAAATGGAGTGGAGGGGGCAGTAATCAAGATTGTTGTAACAGTTAAATGAGATGGCAAAGTAATAAGCACTTTGTAATTAGGAAGCACCACACATTAAGTTTTATGTATACAGTAAGTAATAGTTGTTATTGCCCAGTGCCTACTGTTTAGGGTCAAACACTGTAGCAGGTAAAAAAGCATAAAGCATCTGTCAAAGGCTGAGACTGATTCCGCTCTTATCGTGGCCTTTTTCTTTATTAAAGTGTTTGCCAGGCATGGTGTTGCACACCTGTGATTCCAGCACTCTGGGAGGCTGAGGCAGGAGGATTGCCCCAAATTTGAGGCCAGCCTGGGCAACTTAGCAATTTAGCAAGACCCTATCTTAAAAAAACAAAAGAGCTGCAGGTGTAGCTCAGTGCCAAGGCCCTGAGTTCAATTCTTAGTACTGGCAAAAAAACAGAAACAGATTTGATTAGGCCGAAGTGAGGAGACAGTGGTGGGTCAATGTGTATGGCTGGATCTTGGCCTGGAAGAAATGAGAAGGAACCCAGTTAAGAGCAGCTTTAAGAAACGGGCCAGCCGGTCATCTGACTCATGGTGTCCAAAGGGCACCCTCCAGCAGCCTGTCAGACTTGCACCCAGCAGAGCTGTGGGGAGTCTATTTTGGGGCCCCCTACTCAGGGCAGATGGCCACCTGGAGGCTGAGGCTGGCACTGGTTGGAGGGGCACCCAGGAGGCAGTGACACCGACCCCTCCTGGGGGCCCCGGGCATACAGGATCCAGCCCAGGACGGTAGCCTTGCTCTGCAAGCCCTGGCATGGCTGTGACCAACGCCACAGGCAGGCGGAACCATCTGCTCCCTGCCTTGTGCCAGAGAGGAGGCCTTCCCCACTGAGGCTCAGTCTATGAGGACTGCAGGCCAGCAGCAGGGCAGCTGCCTTTGGGCCAGACGGCAGGCACCCTGAATGCTGTATTTTTAGAAGCCTTTTTTTTGGAGCCATTTCCTCCCCTGTAAGCAAGAGTGTAGACACACTTCTTGCCCCTCTCTGCCTTTGCCATTACTACAGATTTCCAGCCGAGGGCCTTGCTAAGTGTAGACTCTTGGAAGCCTGCTGGTACCTCCAGGCCTCCTCTGAGCCTTGATCACCAGGCCTGTTCCTGGAAGCTCCCAGGAGCCCCTGGGCCGTTTCTCACCTGGGAGGGGACGGGATTTGCTGGCGCTGTCTGACCAGGATGGCTTCACAAGGGAGGTGAACCTGCAAGCTTTGTTCTTGGCACCATAATTGCCTGCCTGCCTGGAAGAGTTGGTGCTTGTTGGGTCCTAACTTGTCTTTGTCATCAAGTTATGGAAGGATGAGAGCACCAGGTGCTGAGTCCAGCGAGGTGACCAGTGCAGGGTGCAGCCCGGCCCAGTTTATTCCGGCTCCCGCAGGCTTTCTGAGGCCTCAGTGGGAGACTGCAGTACAGTGGTTATGTGCGGGGTGTGGCCTCGTGCACCTGGAGTCTCGTCTCCCTCCTTCCAGTGCCCATCTTGTCCTGGTGGCAGTAGGCTCAGGGAGGCAGGCAGTTCGGGCCAGGCCAGCCCATTACTGTGTCTCCTTAGGTGCGGGGAGTTGAGCTGGTCCTGTGTCCGTGGTCATGGTTGTGCCCCTATACTGCACGTGACCATGCATGTACATTCACAGCACCTGGCCTTCCACCCACACTTCCCAGGCAGAGCTTCGTGGTCCCTAAGCACCTACAGCAGTGAGGGTGTCCTTTGTGAATATGGCCGCTCCAGCGTGCAGCATCTTCTGAAGGTGAAAATACAGGCTTTATTTGGAACAGCCCTCTCAGACGCGCCTGGCCATGTGCTGTGGCCCTGAGGGGTTCCCTGGCTGCCACAGGACAGGCTGGTGGCCAGGGAACCAGTGCTGAGCCAGGTCAGGGAGGAAGGGGCTTTGACACAATGACTAGCCGGAGACCCCCCCCCAGTGGCTGGCAAGGGTGGCACTCTCTCGCCACTCCTCCCCTAGGAGTCCTAGGATAGCCCGAGATCGCCAAGGTTTCCCTGAATCCTGGCGCCCCCTAGCAAGGGACCAGAGCCAGAGGGGAGAGGGAGGCAGCTGGATGGCTCCCAGGGCTGTGACTGGCCTCTGAAGCAGGGGCCCAGCAGTGACAGGAGGGGACTGAGCCCGTCTTCCTGTGTCCCCAGAGTGCACTCAGCTCTGTGTGGTGGAATCCCAGGCCACCCAGACAAGGACTCTGAGCCTCAGGCTGGGGACACGGTGTTGTGACACCCCAGCAGTCCCGAGAGCAGTTAGGTGGAGACCCACGCTGTCCCGAGCCCTACGAGGGCAGAAGCTTGTGGCCGGGCTGGGCCGGGCCGGGCCGGGCTTAGCGAGTCTCCGCACTGAGCACTGCTCTCTGCACAGGCCAGGCCGCCCTGCTGTGTGCAGTTGTGGGTTGTTTCCTATTCTCTTTGTTTAAGTAGATCCTGATTAGTCTTGTAATTCTCCTGGGCACTGCACTGAGGGAAGGTGTCTGGGATGGAGTAGACCTGGGGAGCCCCTCTCTCCGTGGGGCCTGGCCTGAGTCTTCTGGTTAATACCAACCTGAGAGGAAGAGGAGCCCTCGAGGCGGGGTGCTGGGGATCAGCTGGGGCCCAGCTTGGACTCCAGCCGCCCCCTGCTCTCCCACAGACTCAGCCATGGCTGCACCCCTGCTCCGAGCTGCCCTGGTGGCCCTCTTGGCCCTCGCCCTTCTCCACTTGGCATCAGCCCAGCCCCACCGGGACTTCGCGCCACCCGGCCAGCAGAAGAGGGAGGCCTCCGCTGACCCCCTGACCCAGCTGGGCCGAATGCTGAGGGGGATGCTAGACACCTGGCTGGGCCGGGACACCATGCACCTAGTCTCTGAGGTGAGCAGGTGGGCCCCATGTGGCCGTGCAGTTGGCCAGAAAAGAGGGCCATGGCTAGCTTGGCCCTGAGGTTGAAGCCCAGAGCCCCCAATTCCACACCAAGCAGCCCTTTGCTTCCAGTCTACCCCAGGGCCTTTGCTCGGCTCCTCCCCTCTCCTCAGAAGGCCTGGGATATTCATGTCCTTCACACCCTGTGCTATAGGCCTGACAGGAGATCTGCCTGCCTGTCCCTCCTGCCGAAGGCAAGCAGCTGTCCTTTGGTGGCTGAGGCGGCCCCCAGCACACACTCGCGGCGTCCTGTAGAGGTGTCCTCGTCCTCCTTCCAGAGTTCCCAGCTTTACAGGGTGGCCACTGCAGGCACACGGCTGTGCTTCCCTAGTGTCGCAGCCATGGACTCCGCTGGATCCAGTGTCCTCCTGTCCCGCTGAGAGCGGAATGGAGTCTGTCTGTCTACGTGACAGGGCACCTGTGACCCCAGGCTGAGCCCTGGCTGAGCAGCAGGTGCAGCGCCCCCAGGCTGGCCTGGTTCCTTCCAGCGCTGCTCTGCTCACGCATGCTCTCCACAGACCCTGTCGCAGGTGGCGTGGGCCGTCTCCTCAGCCATCTCCGTGGCCTTCTTCGCCGTGTCTGGGATCGCAGCTCAGCTGCTGAATGCCCTGGGGCTGGACGGTAAGAACTGCTCGCGCCCCTTTCTGTGGGAGCTCTGGCAGGGCCTCCTGTTCCGCTGTCCGTCAGAGGTGTGGCCCGAGAGCAGGTTGCACCCACCGCCTGTGGGAACCAGGTGTTTACCGCATACGGCCTGCAAAGCCGGCTCCTCATTATGGTTAACCGCAGCCGGGAGGGGAGCTGCTATCTCACAATGGAGCCAGCTCCCAAGGCCCGCACAGCACAGCCGGGGCTCGGCTGGGGGCGCGGTCCCTGTGCTGTTCTGGCTCCCGGTCCAGGCTGCTGACGGCTGGCTGCTCTCCCTCCCAGGTGATCACCTCACCCAGGGCTTGAAGCTGAGCCCCGGCCAGGTGCAGACCTTCCTGCTGTGGGGAGTGGGGGCCCTGGTCGTTTACTGGCTGTTGTCTCTGCTCCTCGGCCTGCTCCTGGCCTTGCTGGGCCGCATCCTGGGCGGCCTGAAGCTCGTCGTCTTCCTGGCCGGCTTTGTGGCCCTGGTGAGGTCGGTGCCCGACCCTTCCACGCGGGCGCTGCTGCTGCTGGCCCTGCTGACACTGTACGCCCTGCTGAGCCGCCTCACCGGCTCCCGGGCCTCTGGTGCCCGGCTGGAGGCCAA
>NW_022900939.1:1171686-1172911 GCF_012274545.1 Fukomys damarensis | reverse complement strand
GGAGCACCAGGTGGAGGAGCTACGCTGGCGACAGAAGCGCGTGGCCAGGGGGCCCCGCAGCGTGGAGGAAGAGTGACAGGGACGCCTGCAGCGAGCACTGCCTTCGCCACACCAAAGAGCTGAGCTGCTTCTGCGCCGCCAGGCCTCCCTGCAGCCCCTTCCCTTCCTCCACAGCCCCCAGCTGAGAGGGGTCCCTGGGCTTCCTGCCGCTGGTGGGGCAGGTGTGCTGCAGGCTCTGGCCTCCCATGACCCGCCCACGCCCCTTGCTGCCCCCAGCTCCGCTCTGCCCTGTTCTGCCTTCCTTCCATCCCCAGTGCCTTGGCCAGCAGGGGAGGGGCCTGGACGGGCTCCCTGATACAAGTGCCTTAATCCAAGCCGGTGGTGCCCCGGGTATAGCCGCTGCGGCTGCCTTCCCGGTGAGCAGGGCACCCGTCCTCAGCAGAGCAGCCCTGCTGCTGTACCCTTGTGGGGAGCTCAGAACCCAGCAGGCCAGATGGCTTCCTGCTCCACTCTGGCCTCCACGGAAGACCGGAGCAGGGCAGGCCATCCCTCCCTGAAGCCAGCGCCCTGCCTGTCCTCTGGGCCCTGGACGGAGAGAGGAGTCCATCTCCGCCAGGCCTGGCACTGGAAGGAATAAATGCCCAGTTCTGACTAAGGTTGGATGTGAAATGATAGCCACGGTGATATATATTTTTGTCAGTGCTTAGTTGATTTTGAATAAAATGCACGCTATTTTATTAGCTTGTGCTGAACAAAGTCTGTTTACTCTTGAGTCTGGGTTGCTGCGATGGCCCCGCCTTGCCCAGTGGGGCAGCAGCAGTGGCCCACGGCCAGGACCCTGTCCCACAGGAGCTGCCCACTGCCGGACTCCTGGTTGCTGCCAGGTGCACAGAGGTCCCCCCTGTCTGCTTTCTGTTAGAGCTGCATGGGAAGCCGGCGTGCAGTCAGGTCTGCCCACGGGGTCGCTGCCCGGGGGCCCAGGGAACTGTGGTCGCGCCCCCTCGCACCCCTGTGCCCCTGCAGCTCTGTCCTGGAGTCCCTGGTCGGGTTCTGAGTCTCGCGTTGCTGCCTATGCAAGATGGGTTGTGTGGGCAGGGCGCTGGACTCCTCCCGGGAGCTCGGGGTGGGCGGTGCTCCGGCAGCAGGGGGCAGAGCCGTGGTCCGGCCCAGCCCAGCTCAGGGCGGTCCCTTCCTGTCCACCCTTCCTCCCGCTTCGGGGTTGGCG
>NW_022900939.1:1169654-1171358 GCF_012274545.1 Fukomys damarensis | reverse complement strand
TCGGGCAGGCGGGGAGGTCGCGGTCCGGCCCTGTTTCCACCACAGCCCCCAGACCCACATGTCCGGGTGAGCGAGTGACCCCCTCCACCATCCCGTCTCCTTCCCCTCCTCCGTCCCATCTTCCATCCTCTCCAAGATCCCCTCCAGGGTCCCCTCCAGCCGACCTGGCTGCCCTGCTCCTGGAGGCACTGCGTCCTCTCCTGTCCCCTCCTGGCCCCGGGCACAGCTCTCTGGGTTGGAGCATCTGGCCCCAGCAGCCCCCACCCCCTGCCCTGCCACCCAAGGAGCAAGCAGCCCTTTTGCTGGGAACAGGGGACGGCACCCTGCCCCAAGGCTACTGACCATGGCTCTTGCCCTCTGTGCCTGCCCCCGGCTGTAGGTGAAGGGTGCCCCTCTGCCCACAGAGCTGAGCTCCCTGCAGTGAGGCCTGGGCAGGCTGGAGAGGCTTTATAATTACAGAGGCCACGGAGCAGGGGAGGACGTGTCCCACGCTTACACCCTTGGGGACCAAGTGGGGCCCACGGGCATCTCTGATGCCAGCTTCTGTGCGAAGGGCTGGGAAGGTGGGCTGGGTGCTGGATTCCCAGGCCAGCTGGGGGCCGCAGAGGCCTTGACAGCCTTGTGGGGGGAGACACCCCCCAGACAGCAGCCCCGCCCAGTCGCCAACCTGCCCCCTGCCCATTTCCCAGGTGTGGGCACTGAGTCCCGGCACAGTCACTGGCTCAGAGATGGAGTCGGACAGCCCAGTCCCCAGGCTCCCGGAGGCCTGTGCTTGGGCCAGGCTGGTGGCTGGTATCCCGAGGGCTCTGGCGAGAAGTGACTGGGTAGTGTACAGGCTGAACTGGACTCCCAGCCCCTCTGCCTCCATCGAGGCACCTGGGACCTTAGCCCCCGCCTCCCCTGGTGACCCACCCAGCGGGTTCCTAGGGCTGGACCCTGGTGCTCAGTTACTATGAACCTGGGAGAATTTACAGTGAGATATTAACTTACTACAAGGGCCGATAGGTCTGTGTGCTCTTTTATTTTTAGTCTTTAGCCTTTTGAGGTGGGGGTTTGTGTACAGTCCAGGCTGGCCTTGAACTCACTGTAATGTTGACCTCAAATTGACACCCTGCATCAGCCTTCCTGGCACTTGGACTATAGGTGTGGGACCCGTGCCCCACTGTGGCAGCCTGCATGGTTCTGTCCTTTTGGTGAAGGGCTGTTCTGTGTCCCTGGCCAGGGCTCCTGGCACCCCAGGACCTGTGCAGCCTCCCCCTCTCCCAGGCCATTGCTGCTTTGCTCAGGGGCTTGGCGACTCAGGTTGCCATGGCAATGGGGGAGGGGTCTTCCCTAAAAGCCCACCCCCACACCACGGTGGGGTAGGTGGTGCCCCAGCCAGGCCCCGAACGCAGAGGCGGAAGGGACACTGAGGTCTCTGCCCAAGAGGGGAGTCCAGCTCTGACACCCTTCCAGACTCAGATTCGGATCTGGCTTCATCCCCTGCTGCCCTACGAGGCTCTTCCAGCCTCCGTTTCTCTATTGCTCATCCCTCACGGCACACACCACACTCCACTGTGCCCCAGACGGAGCCAGGTCCAGCTCTGTAGGCTCCGGAGCAGCCACCACTCCCGCCCCCTCCTCCTCAGTGCACGGTGACTCGGATGCCCCACGTGCTGCTGCCCTCTACCTGCCCGCGGCCCTGGAGCTCCTGGATGCCCCCGA
>NW_022900939.1:1165486-1169204 GCF_012274545.1 Fukomys damarensis | reverse complement strand
ACCCTGCAGGCACCGCCCAGCGCGCCTGCCGCTTCCAGGTGAGTGGGCGGCCAGGCGGGGCCCAGTGCCAGTCCCAGGACGGGGTCCTCCAGGGTCTGCTGCGAGGCTGGGCAGTGCCCTCGGGACAGGTGAACTGGGCCAAGCGAGGGCTCCTCGGGGCAGTGTCACGCTGCTTGGTGGGCGACGATGTTAGCATCATTATTCTTCATTTCATTGTACTGTTTTTTCAAGATGGTTTTGCTGCGTAGCACAGGCTCGGCCCTGCTTCTGCTGTTTCGGGCTGGCAGGGGGTGGGCGCCGGCCCTGCGAGGCTCAGGAGTCTCGAGGGGAACTGGGCCCTGGGCGAAGTCGGTGAGCCCGGATTGTTGTTCGGGCCCTGCCTGTCCCGCTTGTGTTGGCCGGAGTCACTCTGCTGGGACTCCAGCTCCCACCTCCGTCCCACAGCCTGCCCTGGGCGCCTGTGCAGTGGAGCTGGCGCTGCCTGCGCCCTGGTTCCCCCAGGGCGCCCCGTCGCGGGCTGGGCTGGTCTACACGCTGGAGCCCGCTGCAGGGGACCCTGGGGGCTGTGCGCCTTTTTCGGCCGGGGACGAGGACCCGGGGCAGCAGGCTATGCCGGTGGGGAGCGTGCAGCTGCAGCCTGAGGACCCCCCCCAGCAGCAGGAAGTGCCCCTGGATGAGGCGGTGACCCTGCGGGTGCCCGATTCACCCGTGCGGCCCGGCCAGCCATTCACTGCCACCGTCCTGCTGGGACACAGCTTCACGGCCAGCGTCCTGACTCTGCGGTGAGCCCCTGCAGGGGGGTGGGCTGGGCGCCCTGGGACTCCTTGACAGGCACCCCAGGCCCTGTCCCATGCGGCTGACGTGCAGTACTCCCCAGGGGACCAAAGCTCAGTGGCCAGAGCTGCTTGCTGCTGCAGCGAGAGCCTGCTCCTGCCCTGCTGCTGGCCACGCTCAGCCAGGGGCCCGGGCAGCACCACTCCTCCCTGAGGACACCCCACCCCACCCAGTCCGGCTGGCAGGGACACTGGTGCCGCCCCCGCCGTGCCCTGGTCCGTGCATGGACACTTGGGGAGCAGACTTGCGTGGACACAGTAGGCAGAGAGAAGGCCAGGCCCGTGGGCACCAAGGGCATGGGAGCTGTTGGGCAGGAGAGCTGGGCACAGGGGATCTACGAGTGGGGCCGGGGTCAGGGAACAGACACACCAGGGTGGCCCGGTCCAGCCCAGCAGGGCTCAGCACCTGTGCAGCGTGCTGGGGACTCGGGGCGGTGATGTCACAGCCCAGGTGAGGCTCAGCCTGAGGACCTCAGGTGCCGGCTGCTGAGCTGGCCTTGGGCAGGAGGGCAGGCGCCCCAGACTGGGGTCTGTGCTCAGTGCAGATCCAGTCCCAGCTTGGTGTGACGAACCCTCCTCCCTAGGGTCAAGGTGAAGAAGGGGCTACAGGTGACAGCTGCCCGCCCAGTGCAGCCCACACTGTGGACAGCCAAGTTGGACCACGTCAGGGGCTCCAGGCACCACAGCATGCTGATCACCTGCCACCGCTCAGAGCCAGCCAACCCCAGGTAGGGAGCAGGAGGGCGGGAGGGACAGCACACAGCCGTGTCCAAGTCACTGCAGCCAAGGCCATCCCCGCTCCAAGCTGGCCCTCGGGGCCTCTTCCCACCTGCACTCCACCAACCCAGCCCTTTGTCGGGGCCACTGATATCCCCAAGAACATCTCCCTGCAGTGGCTCGTGTTTATGAACTCTTGTTGGACCAAGGCCACTGGCCTTGTCGCTCCCATCTGGACCCTGGTTCTGGTACCTTCTGGACAAGTACCTTGGACTGGCCAGCCAGCCTCTTCCCACCCAAGCCTCAGTTTCTTCACTTACAAGTGAGGGTAGTGACAGATCCCTTAAGATCAGTTGAAATAAAACACAGTTCGTATATTGAGCACCCAGGGCAGTGTGGCACACACTGGCACACAGATGTGTGGTCGGGGGCTCTGAAACTGGCTATGGTGTCACACACCTGTCATCCCAGTAGTTTGGGAGGCTGAGGCGAGAGAATCTCAAATCTGAGCCCCATTTGGCAATTGAGCAAGACCCAGGCTCAAAATGAAAAATCAGAAAAGGGCTGGGGATGGAGCTCGATACAAAGGCCCTGGGTTCCTTCCCTGGTACCGTAAAGCAAGGAGGGTGGCCGTGAGGGATATCAAAGGCCAAGTGGCCCTGGGGCGTGGCAGGCATTCCCTGTGGTAGAAGGTGGCACCGGGCTTTTCCACTGGCCGGGACAGCAGAGGTCCACGGGGCTGTCCATGCCAGCGTGTGGCCAGCCTCTGCCCAGGTCTCCGGCGCCCTTAGCCCTCTCTCCCCGGCAGCAGCACCCCCGAGCCCTCCGAGTTCCTGTGGGTGGACTTCCTGGCTGAGAATGGCACCGGCGGTGTGGTGGTCACGCGGCCCATCACCTGGCAGCTAGAGTACCCAGGCCAGGCCCCAGCCGCAGAGAAGGACAAGATGGTGTGGGAGATCCTGGTGTCTGAGCGGGACATCAGGGCACTCGTGCCGCTGGCCAAGGTAAGGGCTCTGTCCTGCAGTCCAGGCGGCCGGCTAGGCCCAGACTGATGTCCATCTCCGCCTGCAGGCTGAGGAGCTGGTGAACACGGCACTGCTGACCGGACAGCCTGGCCGCATCCCCGTGCGCCTGGTCACCGTGGATGCCGGGGGTGCCCTGGCCGAGGTGACAGAGCACATCGGCTGCGAGTCGGCCAACACGCAGGCCCTGCAGGTGCGGACACAGTACGCTGCCTCCTTCCCCAGGGACAGCAGCTGCTCACCTGCAGCCCTCCTGGGAGGAAGAGCCCAAGCTTCCAGTCCCAGATGAACCAAGTAGGGCCCTGTACCCCAACTGTGGACAGGCTCCTTGTACTAGGAGTTGAACCCAGGGCCTTTGCTCTGAGCCACATCCCTAACCCCTTTTCTTATTTTTGTTCTGAGACGGGGCCTTGCCAAGTCGATCAATTGCCCAGGCTGAGCTTGAGCTTGGCATCCTCCTGCCTCAGCCTCCCATTGCTAGGGATAATAGGCCTGTGCCACTATGCCTGGTTTGCAACCCATCTTTGTTATCAAGTAACTGTGTGCTGGTGGGCAGGTCTCAACTTCCCTGAGCTTCAGTTTCCTCAAGTTTACCATGGGAATACCTTCGGGTTGTGGTGAGAATTCAAAGCACCCAAGACAGAGCCCAGCAGATAAGCAGCTGCTGCTATCCCAGTGTAGTAATTATCAGCATCAGGACCTTGTAAGGCTGAACAGAAGGCTGGGCAGCCTTGCTGTAGGCTGGGCCTTGTGGCTGCAGTTCTCATTGGAGGCAGCAGTGAGCTAAGGGGTCCCAGACGGCCCTGCTGGGAGGAAGGTGTGCCACGCACTACAGCCAGCGCCCCAGGGAGCCTTGGGCATGTAGGGTGACCTAGGACACCCTGCAAAACGTCTGGAGCCCTAGAACAGTGGCTCCCCAGCCAGCCCAGGGGGCAGAACAGAACTCGGCTCCCACCCCGCATGGCCAGGGTCCGGAGGTGACCGTTCCCAGCCGACCCACCTCCCTGTCCCTGTCCCCCAGGTCTCTGAAGCGTGTGACGCGGTGTTCGTGGCCGGCACCGAGAGCCAGGGTGCCAAGGGGGTGCGGGTGGACTTCTGGTGGCGGCGGCTTCGGGCCTCGCTGAGGCTGACGGTGTGGGCCCCGCT
>NW_022900939.1:1163862-1164903 GCF_012274545.1 Fukomys damarensis | reverse complement strand
TGGTGGGCCGGGAGCCGGGTGTCACGGCCGTCGAGGTGAGCAGGGGCGGGAGCGAACCGCACCCCCGAGGGCAGTGGGGTCCCCTCCCCCACGTGCACATGCATGGGCAGGGCCATGGGCCTGGCGTCAGGGGCAGGTGTACAGATGGCGTGGCGGGCTGTCCCGGGCAAGTCCCCCAGGTGTGAAAAGCATAGGGTGGAGGTGGAGAAGTGGGAAGCCAGCACCGCGCCCCTGCAGTGAGCGCTGCCTAGGAGCCCCATCTCCTCATCCTCCCAGGTGCGGTCCCCGCTGTCCGATGCCATCCTCGGGGAGCAGACGCTGGCCGTCACAGACGACAAGGTCTCCGTGCTGGAGCTGCGGGTGCAGCCTGTGATGGGCATCTCACTGGCCCTGAGCCGGGGCGCTGCCCACCCTGGGGAGGTCACGGCCACATGCTGGGCACAGGCAGCTCTGCCCGCCCCGAAGCAGGTGATGGCTGCGGGCCAGGGGGATGAGGCGCACCCCAGCTGTGGGAGAGCAGGGTGGGTGGGCGCTCACCCGAGGGCTTTCAGGACAAGCCCAGCTTCTCGGGAGGCAGTTGGCTTGCTGCAGTGGGAAGTCAGTCAGCAGCCTGTGGCAGTGGGAGGTTGTATAATGGCTCTAACCGAGAACCCTCCCAGAACGGAACCCTGGCGGGGTGGCGGACAGGTGATTGACAGGCGTCCCCTCTCTCCCATGTCCTGTCCTCCGCCTGTGTGTGTTCTGTGCTCTCTCCGTCCGTGTGCCTTGTCTGTGGGAGCGGTCTTCTGTGCATGCCTGCGTGCCCTCGCGTGTCTGCCTGTGTCCGTGTCCCACAGGAAGTAGCCCTGTCCCTGTGGCTGTCCTTCTCCGACCACACAGTGGCCCCCGCCGAGCTCTACGACCGCCGCGACCTGGGGCTGTCCGTCTCGGCCGAGGAGCTGGGCGCCATCCTTCCTGCTGCGGAGCGGGGCACCCAGCTCAGGGTGGCAGTGAGTGGGGCAGGCACTGAGGCGCTGCCCCTGCACGTGGCTCTGCATCCAC
>NW_022900939.1:1163492-1163820 GCF_012274545.1 Fukomys damarensis | reverse complement strand
GCCAGCCCCTGTCCTCCCGTCGAGCCCGGCCCAGAGCCCACTGGCCACCGAGGCCAGCGTGGGTGGCCAGCCGCGGGCAGCAGGTGGCGTGGATGTGAGGGGCAAGTTCGAGCGGGCGGAAGAGGACAGTGAGGCCAGGGAGCAGGACGAGGCCGAGGAGGAGGAGGAGATGGTGCCTGCCCCACAGCACGTCACCGACCTGGAGCTGGGCATGTACGCCCTGCTGGCCGTCTTCTGCTTGGCCATCCTCATCTTCCTAGTCAATGGTGTGGTCTTCGTGCTGCGCTACCAGCGCAAGGAGCCCCCCGACAGCACAGCCGACCCCACC
>NW_022900939.1:1155872-1163178 GCF_012274545.1 Fukomys damarensis | reverse complement strand
AGTGCAGTCCATCCTGGTGGCCGGCGAGGAGGACATCCGCTGGGTGTGCGAGGACATGGGCCTGAAAGACCCCGAGGAGCTGCGCAGTTACATGGAGCGCATCCGGGGCAGCTCCTGACCGTGCGGCCCCAGTGCTGCCTGCCTGGCCCTCTGGTCCTGTGGTGCTTGTCAACCCCAGTCCCCGCCTGGTCCCCGCCCCGCCCCTGTACAGACCTCGGTCCAGGAAAGTCCCCTATTTATGGGAACCGAGGCGTCCCCGTCGGGTACAGAATAAACTGGAAAGGTGCCACGCCGGGCCCTGCTGCTCTGTGTCCGGTGGGGCAGGGGCGAGCTCAACTCCTGTTGGTGCGTGGGCCACGCCGCGAGGCCGCCCCTTGCCGCGTCCTCTCATAGCGCCTCGCGATCCACACAAACAGCGCAGCAGTGAGGGCCTGGACACCGGCCAGCAGGAAGAAATAGAGGTCCATGCGGCAGTTGTCGCTGCTCTCTGCAGGAGAGGCTGCATTAGGGGGCTCAGGGGCTCCGGGAACCGAGGGGAACAGAGCCCTGTGAACAGCCCCGGGGTCTGTCCCCAAGGGCGCTGTTCACCTGGGGCTCAGCTCACTCCGGGGTTGAAGTGACACTTGGCCACAGTGGCCAGAGGTCCGTGCTCCCGATAGAGAGCTGAGGACCCTGAAGCCTGAGGCCCGAGGATGGTGCCGGCTTGGGGCCCCAGCCCAGTCCCATGTCCGGCCCGCTAGTTCCCCCTGCCCAGGACTCAGCTGTGCTCACCGAAGCCCCTGGGGCAGTACATCCAGCCCCCCGGCAGGGCCAGCAGGGCCACCAGGCTGGAACCCAGCAGGGAGCCCACGCCTGACAGGCAGAAGAAGATGCCCATGATGGCGCTCTGCATGGTGCGCGGCGCTGCCCCATAGGCAAACTCCAGGCCTGCGGAGAGAGGGGTCTCAGGGCTCGTGCCCCTCCCTGCACCTGCCCACACTCCTGCTTCCTGTTTCGGGGCTGGCACTGTTCCTGCCCTGCCCTCTGCGGGGCATTGCCACATCCGTGATTCCACCTCAGGCCAGACTCTGCCCTCCCAGGCCCTGCTGGGTTAGTCAGGGCTACTTATGTCCCCAGTGCGCAGCTCCAGCTCCCAGCTGTGGGGCACACAAGACCAAGCACTCCGACCTTGAGCTTGCGGTTGCTGGGGAATGCAAGGTGACCTTCGACCTCAGGCAGAGGGCACAGCAGTCACGGACACCAGATAGGGGCTCAACACAGGACATGTGCAGGGTGGGCGTGGGAGCCGTGGCCACCCAGGCCCTGCGTGCCTGTTGCAGTGGCCAGTGGAGCAGGTGCGCCTCGGTCCCCTGCTGACTGCCTCCCCGTGCATGGCGCAGAGCCGCGGGCCTCGTACCTGGGATGCTGGCAAAGATCTCACTGATCCCGATGAGCAGGTACTGGGGGGTCTGCCACCAGATGGAAAGTGGGGCGGCCCAGTGCAGGTCCTTCCCAATCACCTGGGGCACTGTCTCGTTGCGGTGGACATACCGTAAGCGCTCCATCTCCAGGACCCCTGTGGGGGAGCCGGGCAAAGAGCTCAGTGCTGCCCGTGTGGATTACACGGATCGGCGGTGCCAATAACCGGCACCTGGCCAGGTGGCTGGCCAGAAAGGGCCTGGAGGATGGCTCAGGATCTGGGCTCCAGCTCCTCCCTTTTTGCCCTGGTTGCCAGAACGAGGTTTCAGTGCTCTTTTTTGTTTTGTTTTGTTTTTTTGTTTTTTGAGACAGAGTCTCACTATGTAGTTGAGGCTGACCTGGAACTCATTATGTAGCCCAGGCTGGTCTCAAACTCACAGCAATCCTCCTGCCTCAGCCTCCTGAGTGCTGGGATTACAGGCGAACCACCATTTTATGTAGCCCAGGCTGGTCTCAAACTCACAGCAATCCTCCTGCCTCAGCCTCCTGAGTGCTGGGATTACAGGCGTGAACCACCATGCCTGGCTCAAGGCCTTGTCTTTTAGTCTGTGTCCAGGAGGGCAGAGCCTGGCCCACTCAGGGTCTGCGTAGACTGCTACCCCTCCCTTAAAGATGGACACAGAAGCCTGAAGCCAGCCTCAGGCTCAAAAAGCTACTAAGCAGAAAGGCTCAGGTCTGTATGCTGCCATGAATGCCTTTGTTCAGTTACATTTTTATTCATTTATTTTTGCAGCGCCGGGGACAGAACCCTGGGCCTTGCACACACTAGGCAGCTGCTCTGCCCCTTTCCTAAACAAGCAGCTTCCAATCCCTTGGATGCAGAAGTGGGAGAGGAGCCCAGGCACCTACAGCAACTCATTCCAGCACACGTGGGCGTGGGACACTCACGCCTGTCTCGGAGGGGCTCAGATCCCAAGCGAAAGTCCGTCCTCCTCCAGTTTCCCTGTTCTGCGAGCCCAGGCTCCCCCGGACAGTCCCCTTCGGCGTGGGCCAAGGCTGGCACTCATAGGTGGCGGTACGCTCCCTCCCTCCCAGGCCAGCCCACACACCTGCGGCAACCACAGAGGTGAGGCTGAAGAGCATGCCTAGGGCCATCTTCCGCAGGGCCGAGGGGAGCAGCCCGAAGCGCAGCAGCAGGGGGTCCAGCAGGCGGTCCTTCAGGGGGACCAGGATGAGCACAGCCACCACGTTGGCCAGCAGGAGCCAGGCTTCCGGGATCTGCGTGGGAGGAGCCAGGAGCAAGGCTGGGCCCTGGCATCTGACTCCAGGTGTCCCTGGGGACCCAGAGTCAGCCCCCCACTTTGGAACCCACACTCCTCAACTGCATGACCAGGGCATGGGATCAGACTGGGGTGCGGTCGGTGCTTCCTGCCTCTGTCAAGCGATAGTGGCCATTTGGGACATTGTAGGCTCAGCATGAATGCATTAGGAGTGATTAGTGACGTCTGCCATGGACATAGAAACAAACAGAGTGGCCCAAGTGTTATTTATCCGCCAGCTCTGAAGGGCTTCAGTTTTAGCAGAATGAAGTGTCAAGGAGCTGGTGTAGGACGTTCCGGCAGAAGGAAGAGATCTGGCCATCCATGGTCCCAAAGGCTGAGCAGGGCCCGTGTGGGCTCCGAGACGGGCTGCCCAGAGCCACGTGGCGCGGGGGGCTGTTGGGCCCTTGGGTGGCCAAGTGCCTCAGCAGGATGCCTGGGCTATGGTGCTGTGCTTTCCCTGCCTTCAGGGTGGGTCCCAAGCACCTCAGTCCGGGACGTGAGGGAGGGGCCCAGCAGCTGTGCTCACCCTGTAGCCGCTGCCCCAGGCCCTCAGGGCCATGGATGAGTTGGTGTGGCTGTCGGAGGAGATGCTGGGGATGTGGAGGTGCAGGCCCTGCAGAACATAGGTAGACTGCATCTGCAGAGAGGGAGAGAGGCTGGAGGGACAGGAGGGGAAGCCACCCTCCCAGGAGCCGGCACCAGGCCTCGGGGAGGCCCCTCCACTTCCTCCTCAGGGCTGGGGGCTATGATGTCTCAGGGCCATGCAGCTGGTGTGTCAGGCCAGGGAGGTGCACGTGGGGAGACATGACAGGCTGTGCTGTGCTGGGCGGGTCACAGAGAGGGGCCTGGGGCCCCCAGCAGGGGCCAGGCAGGGCACATTGCCCCGGGGCCACCACTTCCCAACCAGTAGGAAGCGTGTACCCCATGTCCCTGTGCTGTCTTGGGCTGGCCCCACATGCCCGGGCCTGTGTGCTGCATCGGGGCTCTAGGGAGAGCACTGGGCGACTGAGCCCCTGCCGTCCACGTGAGGAAACTGAGGCCCAGAGCAGGGGGAGTCTGGGGAGGAGCTGGGAGGGGCCTCTCCAGGGCTCCCCACTGCCAGGACACAGCAGCTGCTCCCTCTGCCCCCCGCTCACCTGGAAATACACCATCCAGTAAGGTACCAGGGTCACCATGACGGGCAGGATCTTCACCAGCACCTGGAAGTTGGCGACGTCCTCCTGTGGGGAAGGACCAGGCTGGGGAGCCCTCTGGTCAGGCAGCAGGTGAGCGCCTCGGGGGTCTCTGTGGGGCCACAGGGGCAGCAAGTGGCATCACCCCATCCCAGGGCTGCTGCTTTACCCCACTGTCCGTTGTCCCTAACTGGGACCCCTCCCGGGAGCACCAGTCCTCCGCCATCCCTGCCCCGCTGCCCGGAGTGGGGCCTGCCGGGAGGTGTGGTCACTGGGGTGTGACTGGAAGGGCTCCTCCCACCAGCACCTCCCTTCTCCTGTGCTTCCTGTTGCCAGGCTCTGAGCTATTTCTTCCTTGCCAGGCCCTTGTGCCAGGCCTCCCTGCCATGGAGCCAGCTGACCAAGGACTGAAACTCTACAAACTGTGAGCCTAAATAACCCCTCCTCCTTTGATCTGGGTCCCAGCAAGGAGGGAAGTCACTGAGACAGCTGTGGTCCCTCTGGGTCCTGGGGAAGTAAGACCCCAGCCACAGCGGCCAGCCAGGGTCCTGGACAGCGGCTCACAGAGCCAGGCACCCCGAGGCTTGGCAGCCCCCGCACCTGGCATAGCGTTGTTGCCACAGCTGGGGGCAGCAGCTGCGCAGCGCCAGTTTGAGCATGGAGGACACCTGGCTGCCCATGGGGGGCTTGGAGACGAAGGCTGGGGTGGTGAAGAGGAAGATGAAGAAGGCCAGGAACACACAGCCCAGGGTGATGCTATAGCCCAGCAGGAAGCTGACGTTCTGCTGGACGAAGGCCACCAGCAGCAGCGCGAACACGGCCCCCACGTTGATGCTCCAGTAGAACCAGTTGAAGAAGCGGCGTGTGGCATCGCGGCCGAGCTCTAGCACCTGCCAGCGTGGGCAGCGGTCAGGGGCTCTCCACCTGCCACACACCCCACCCCACACTTCCTGGGTCCATGATGGCAAAGCGGACACGCGACATGGACTTGGCCAGTGCGTGAGTGCAGGGGTGAACCTCGCTCAGTCACCTGAGGAGGAGCAGGACAGCCCGGCCCAGCTGTCTTCACACACCCGAGACGTGGATTGCTTTTTTACTGTCATCAAGGAGTGCACACAACAGATGTCCCCAAGGCCATTTTGTTCGCTTCTGGTTGACTTTCACTGAGCAGTCTGCACTGTACATTACTTTTATAATCAGGAGAGAGGCCATAATGGTCTCTGTTGTGTTCCACACGATTAACTGGGATGTGTGCGTGTTTCTGAGAGAGCAGCGATAGCGATCGCAGGGAATTTCCTCCACAAACAGCTGCACGCTGCCCCGTGCCCGCCTTAGTCATGGCGGCCAGATGAGGGTGGCGTAACCCAGGAGGGGAGGTGGCCCTGGCTGGCCCTGGCCCAGCAGCTGCTGCAGGCCCCTTGCCATGCCTGGACCAGGCTCCAGGCTCCAGCCCCACCCCAGGGGCCGCCTGTCAAGATGGATGAGTCTGCATGGCTGAAGCAGCCACCCCACAGCACCCTAAGCCTCGGGTCCATCCCCAGTCCCGTCCACTACTGTCTGCCATGGGGGCTGTGGCTCCGCTAGCTCGGGCTGCGCCAGCTTTATTTCCTATAATTTCATTAGAAAAAAGACAAGTATTTGACTCCCCGTCCAAATGTAAAATTATTATAATAATTATAATCATTATTGTTAGTATTATTATTTTGGTTCCAGGGATCACATCTGGGACCTTGCACTTGTGAGGCAGGCAGTAAAACCACTGAGCTAAATCCCCAGCCCCCAAATGTAAAATTATAACCCTTACAACATGCTTAAAACTGCATTTTCTTAGAGGCCTGGGGGGCCCTCGTGTGACAGGAGGGAGGGCTGTGTGTCTCTGGACTCTGAGGCAGAAACTGAGTCCTGTCAGGAGCAGCCACTCCCATTTACTAAGTGGGCACAGTGAACTACGGCAGGTGTGACCCAGGGCCGCCTGGGCAGCGCATTGGGACAGAAATGCGTCCCGAGGGTATGGATGCCCTCTCTGAAGGCAGCAAGTGCAAGGAACTTGCAGCTCCCGGGCTGAGCCTCTGCCAGGTGGTGCCGGCCCGTCCCACCCAGCCCCTGCCTCGGCCTCCCAGCGTCCTGGGGTTACAGGCTTGTACCACCCTCCTGCGGGTCTCATCTGTGCTCTACCCAGGGAACGGGAGAGGCACAGGGCTGTCCCTGTGGGGGCCCCGGAGGCTCTGGGGAGACCAGCTCTGCCCCCAGGGGAAGGAGAGGTGGGGGCACCGGAGGTCAAGGGGTAAAGGGCACAGCTTGAGGGCGGCCGGGTGGGTGGTATCAGGGGAAGCTGGGAGGCTCTGTGGGGCAAACGCAGGGTGGAGGGAGGGGAGCCTGGGCACTGTGTCCCCATCTTAGAAGACGCTGCTGGGGCCAAGTCACCTGGTGCCACGGGCGCCGCTGGATGCTAGGATCCCTGGAAAATGTCCCTTTCACGAGTGTGTGACAGGTGTTACGGCTGTGCCCAGATGTCCCCCTGAAACCTTACTTGTCCCAGGTGGCTTTTCAGAGGTGCCTGACTCTAGTGTGTGATGCTGGGGCACAGGAGTGTGATTATTAAACCACTGCACTGGTAGGTTTGGCACCACCCTGATCTGGGAGCCTGGATAAGATTCAGGGGCAGAAAGACACCATTATGGTCCTTGCTGTGTTTGCTTTCTTCTGCCTCCATGAACTGTGGCCCCTCTGCCAAGCGCCCAGCCTCGGAGCCGGCGATTATGGACTGAAACCTACAGGCCGTGAGCCAATAAACCTCTCCCCCTTTAACGCCAGGTGTTGTGCATTTTGTCTCAGCAACAAGAGCAAAGCAACTAAAAACATGCAATTAAAGAACGTTTGAAGGATGAGGAGAACAATCTGTCCAGCGCTCGACCACAGTGCCGCTGCAGTGACTCCCGTTGCTGCCCAACTTCCAGCCCGGTGCCCAGGCTGGTGTCAGCTGTGTCCTGCACGCCCAGGCCCGCAGTGTCGCTTTCCACTTCAGCCGACCTGCTCGCTACTGCGCAGGCCATGTAACTAGGCATGTGTTCACTCACTGAGCAAAAACTGGGTTCTGCCGGGGCCCGACTGTCCAAAGGGGACAAGGAGGCCGTGTCGGAGGTGGCCTAATGCCCCACTGCCCCTGGCTGGTGGGGCAGAGCTGGGATCTGGGCAGCCCACAGAGGCAGGGAGGGTGCAGGCTGGCTGGCTGGGCCCTGGCCCCAGCCTTGGGGACGTGTTGGGCTTGGGGGCGCTCCTAACCCTGCTCTCAGGTCGCCTCGATTCGCTGGTGAGCCTGGGGGACCTCAGGCTCCTCAGCGGTAAGTGGTGTCGCGCCATGAGAGCCACCATCCTGGAGGAGGCCGAGGCGCGGCCCCTGCAGTCCTGGCCCCG
>NW_022900939.1:1132738-1154715 GCF_012274545.1 Fukomys damarensis | reverse complement strand
TCCTCCCAGGCCTCCCCTATCCCCTCCTGTCCTCCCCAGGCCTCTCCTGGCCTCTCCTAGCCTCCCCTGGCCTCCCCAGGCCTCTCCTGTCCTCTCCTGTCCTCCCCAGGCCTCTCCTGGCCTCTCCTGTCCTCCCCTGTTCTCCCCAGGCCTCTCCTGGCCTCCCCTGGCCTCCCCAGGCCTCTCCTGTCTCTCCTCTCCTAGACTTTCCCAGTCCTCATCTTTCCCTGTCCTCCCCTGTCTGGCACGTCCCTCCCCGCCCCAGCTCTTCCCCTTTGTCCCTCTGCCCTGCTATCCCTCTCCCCTATGCTGACTCTCGTCCTCCTCCCTGGCCCTGCCCCCCCACCCCTCGCCCTGTCCGTTTTCCCTTCTCTGTCACCCCGGGACTCTTCCTCCTGCACTTCCCTGCCTGTCCACCTTTCCTGCTGGGCTCCCCGGCTCCCCTTTCTGAACACCCGTCCCCTCCTTCCCCTCCGTAGGACGCCCAGGCGGGCAGTCCCTGTACCCAAGCTCTGTCTCCGTCACTCTTTGCTTCTTCAGAAACTCTGGGCTTCCCCTTCCACCGGCCCAGGGGCTGCAGTCACATGGTGTTTAGGAGAAATGAAAGCAGGGTCAAAGGCCCTGCCCACCCCCAGCCCGCCCCGCCTGCCCCTGCCGGTTTCCTAAGTCCTTCCTCTGCCTGCTTCTGGTCTGAGGCACATTCTGCCTTTTGCTTTCATTTCTCTCCAGCATTCCCCAGCTGCTGCTCCTACATCCGGTCCTCTTCCAGTCAGGACCAAGGCTGGGCTGATGGACCTGGAGGGCACCTTGGGGTGGCACCGGCCCGCTTCTCAGACGTGGGACTAAGGCCCATGGGGGGAGGGCAGAGTCGAGATTGAGCCACTACCACTCCTGAGTGACCGGAAGCCCTCAGGGTGCAAGCCACAGAGTGCAGATGCCGTGGAAGAAGGAAGTGTTCAGGCCTCGGCAGTGCGTAGCGTGAGGGGCACCGGCTCGGGTTAGATCCCAGCCACCAGCCCGCCCTTGCCCCACACCCACGTTCTGTGTCACCGTGCCAGGGACGGGGCTCCAATGGGAGGCAGGCAGCCTCCGTGCCGCTCTGGGGAAGCTTCAGCGGCTGCCCGAGGTGGTGGTGACAGCGCGGCTCCCAGACCAGCGGCCTCACTCGGCCAGGTCACTAGGCTGGCAGAGGTGCCACGTGCCACCCAGGGAGCAGCCCGACAAAGGCCGCTGCTGTCAGGGTCTCCAGCAGGTGTGGACAGAGAAACAGCCCCAGGGACAGCCAGGCGAGGGCGGCGGGGGCGGCAGCCTCTTCCTGTCACTCAGCCTGACCCCAGCAGGCGGGACAGGGACAGGGAGCCCCCTGGGGAAGACCCAGCACTTGCCCAGCTGGGGAGCAGGGGCTGATTTGCCTCTGGCAGGTGGAAGTTGCTTTTTGAGTCGCTGTTCCTGTCACCCAGGGTACAAGTGACAACGTGAGCAGCGTTAGGGGGCCCAGAGCCCACGGCTAGAGCTACGACCCACAAACCTCCATGGTGTGGGCCTGGAAGAGATGAGCCACGTAGTGTCACATTTTTATTTTTTGCTTTTGTTTTTTAATATAAAAATTAAAAAGTGACTTCCTTCCTTAAAATCTTTACATGAAAATTCAGATTTTTGGCCACCAGAGGTTGCACAGGGCCCGGCAGTGCTGGGCCCACTCAGCAGGGCCCACGTGGCTGCCACCCACCGCAGCAGGTGGGGGCCCTGGCCGGAGGTGGGGGAGAAACTTTTCAGCTGCACATCTGGCAGGCACAAAGGATGTGCTGTGAGGCTCCTCGAGGCTGCGGGAAGTGGCTTCTTGACCCCCGCCCCCCATCCTCCTGGGGACCCCTGCCTTGCAGGTGACAGTGGTCAGGTTTTGGGAAGTACACAGAGCTCCCCGGGGCACCTCTCAGGCCCCAGCCCCACCTGCCAGGACCAGCACAAGCGCTTCGCATGGTTGTGAAGCGAGGCCCTGAAACCCAGACCTGACTCCGGATTCCGGGTGCAGCCGTCCAGCCACTGCATTGCCGGCAGGTTACATGCACTGGTGGGCAGCAGCTGCCCTGCACAGCCACAGGGTGCCTTGGCAAGGACGAAGGGCTGTGGGCCCTGCAGTGGGCAGGGCTTCCCTAGGCCTCGCCCAGGCTGCCCTCGCATGTGCAGGGCGACTGGGGTTCCTCTTAGAGCAGGCCCGCCGGCTTCCCTGCCTGCAGGAGGTCCTGGGCTGGGGCACTTGTGGAGGACAAAAACTGAAGCCACTTGGATAAAAGCATCCTGGCCGTGCAGCTGGGAGGACAGAGCGGAGGGGAGGGGGCTGAGCACACCAGGTACGCAGGACTGCCGTGTCTTGCACCGGGGATTCATCTTGACCCCCACCGAGCCGGGTCCATCCCCCTGGGCCTCTGTCCCTCCTGTCTGCATGGTGCCCTGCCCCCAGCAGTCACGTGGCTGGGATGGACACCCTCAGTGATGGGACAAGGTTGGGAGCTGCTGTTCACCCCATTTCTGTGACCAGGACAGCTGGGGTCTGTATGGAGTGGGCCAGAGATGATGCCTTTCTGAGCCTCTGGCACCTGATGAACAAGCAGGATGTCCCCAGGGCATAGCTGAGGAGGGACCCAGACTCAGCCCTGCCCGTGGAACATGGCAGATGCACCCGCATGTCCTCCCCTGTCACCTTGCTACACAGGAGCAAGACCAACACGGGTGGGATTGGAGCAGGGTCAATTTACCATCATGTGAGCCTTCTGTCGCTGTGACAGGATACCTGAGACAAACCACCTTTGGGGAGGAGAGGTTTATCTTGGCTATGGTTTCAGAGGGTTCAGTCCATGGTTACTGGGCCCTGTGGCCTCGGACCTGTGGTAACCCAGTACATCATGGTGAGGGGCATGCAGCAGGCAACATGCCCACCTCATGGCAGCCTGGAAGCACAGAAACCGGAAGGGGTGGGGTCTCATCGCCTTCACAGCCACGCCCCCAGAGACCTCACTTCCTCTAGGCCCCTCTTCTAAAGGTCACACTACATCCCAGGGGTACCACAGGCTGGGGCCAAGCCTTCCAGGCATGGGCATTTGAGGGAATATACAGGATCCGAGCTCTGCCACCAGTGGTAGTTGTTTCACTGAGTGTCCATGGTCCCTGTAGAAAAGGCTTGGCTGTCCTGCCTGCCCTGTTGAACACTGCCCCCCCGTCCCCACGTTCCGTGATGTTGCTTGGCACGCGTCCTCCCTGCACCTGTTCTGTCCCACCCTCCCGCTCTCACTGCTGGGAGAGACAGCCGGCGTTCAGGTCAGGCTCAGCACCGAGGCCAGTGTGCTTGGACCCCTCCGAGGCCCTCCTCCTTGGAGCTGAGTCCCACACTGAGGGCCTGCTAGCACTGACGGCTCTTGTGCCAGCCCCATGTCTCCCGCCTCCATGCACCTGCCTGACTCTGCCCTCAGACACAGCTCCCGGCTCCCTCTCACTGGCAGCCCGGCACGTGCTGCTCCCCCAGCCCAGAGCTTTCCAGGACACCTCAGCATCGGACCCCGGGTGTCACTTCTCCTGAGACGTCCCCCTGGCTTTTCTCATAGTGGTGTTACCTGTGTTTTCCCCTGTAGGGACTCCCGTCGCAGCTGCCCGCCTGCTTGCCTGCTTTTCCTGGTGGGCTACACTCGGGGGACGTGAGCTGTGTTTTCTTCATGTCTGCACTTCAGCACTTGGCACCAGGCCTGGGTGTAGTGGGCACCTCCTCGTCAGGAGTGGACGAGAGCTGGACGCAGAGAGATCTCTCGTGTGCTTAGCCGCTCCCATTTCTGAAGCATGGAGGAGAACGTTTCCCTTGTGGGTCCTAAGGAGAGCATCAGAGTGAAATGGCCCTGCAGGGCTGTTGTCCTGTAACACAGGCCCGAGGGACATCTGCACCTGCTGGGTGTGGCGACGCCCGCCCGCAGTCCCAGCATGGTGGGCACCCAGACAGCCTGAGCGCAATTCAATCCCAGCCTGAGCAGCTCTGCGATCACGAATGCAGGTCCAGCCCGGGTGTGTAGCAGCTTAGCAAGATCCTGTCTTAAAAATAGGATGGAGATGCAGCTCAGTGCAAAGGCTCTGAGTTCAGTCTTCAGTCCCACAGAGCCTAGCACACAAACAGGTACAGAGTACAAGGAAGGAAGGAAGGAAGGCAGAGAGAGCAGCTGACCATGTGCCGGGCACCGTCCAGGGTGTCAGAGTCAGAACAATGAACACAGCAGACACAAATCTCTACCCTCCCTGGGCTGACTGGATGGGGCAGCGCTGACGTGCTAAGTACAGAATGGAATGGGGTGGGGTGCGGTGGGCAGAATGCAGCTGCACCGGGCCCCTGGCCTGCGCCTGGTCAGTGCGGCCTCCTCCCCAGCAGCTGAATCCCCCGTGAGGGGCTTGGCGCCTCGTGGGCAGAATGGCCTCCGTGTCCCCTCTGCAGAGGCGCCGCCCACAGCCCCCTGGGGCTCCTGTCTGTGTGGCACCACGGAGCGGCCACCGGGTCAGCAGCACAGACCTGCCGGGCTCCGGATGGAGAGGAGCTGCAAGGCCATGCAAACCGAGGTCAGGGGGCCCTGCTCCCGAGCCCCAGCCGGTGCGTCCGCCGCCCTCTTCCGAACGCTCCGGATCCGGGAGGGAGATGCTGGCGGAGCCGGCCCAGCTGCAGGGCTTCTGCGTCCGGCCCCACACCCGACACCCCTGCTCTTCCTATTTCATCTTTCTCTTCCTTCCCGCCTTCTGGGTTTATAGCAGGCTTTCTCCTCTCTGTTCCAGTTTATTGCTCTATAGTTTTACATGAACAACTGATGTAGCAAAACGAAAGCTAGGTAATGTGTTTCCCTCCCACCAAATAACACAACTTTCTAACCCTGATCAAGTCTTACTGTTTGTGCATTACGGTTTTGTGGTTCTTCAGTTTTATCTGTTGTTTCTGACTCTACCAATCAGATGTTAGCATAATTATTTTATGCAGTTATTGCTTATGTAATCTACTTTTGTAATTAAATATTTCTTTGCCAGACTTTTTGGGATTGTTTTCCTCATTCTTGAAGGATGTCCTCTACGACTCCCTTAAGTGAGGGTCTGTTTGTTGTAAATTCTCTCAATTTAAAAATTTTTTATTTATTTATTAATAAATTAATTAATTTTTTTGGTACTGGGGATTGAACTCGGGACCTTGTGCTTACGAGGCAGGCAGCAGAACAACTGAGCCAAATCCCTGGCCCAATTCCCTCAACTTTTATCTGTCATTCCATTTTGTGTTGTGTCATAGTTACTCTCCTGCTGCCGGGACTCGGTAAGCAGCACCCACTTCTCTAAGGGCAGGTCCCCCTCAGCTCCTGGTTCCCATCCATGCGTGGCTCTGTGTGAGAAGCGGCTGGGCAGAGGGGCTGGCGGAGGGGAGCTGCTCACCCCACGGCGGCCAGGAAGAAAGGAAGGGAGGCGCGGGCCCAGGGTCACCCCTCGAACCTCACCCTGGTTACCCAGCCACCCAGCCCTGCCTCGGGCCGCACATTCAGCAGAGAGCTGGCCTGGGGGTGAATCCCTGCTGGGCACAGCGCCCGGGATCCACACACAGAATCTTGGGGGACCCTAGATCTACACCACAGCATGTTGTGATAAAGACACCACACAGCAGTGAAAGATCTCTCTGTCTGTCTCTCTTTTCTTTTCCTTTTGACCCTAGAAATTGAATCCAGGGCCTTTGCACTGAGCCCCATCCCTAGCCGTTTTAAATTTTGTTGATTTTGAGACTAATCACTATCTGATTTTATTCTCCGAATCTCCTGGCCATTTTTCGTAGCCTCTCATTCCTCATCTGTAGCTTCAGTTCCAACTTTCACTCCTTCAGACACACAACAACTTTACATCGTGTGGCTATGGTCCTGCACCCAAAGCACTGAGGGCTGACTCTCCCTCCTGTTGGCTGCTGTGATGCCTCCCTCAAACCTCCTGTGGTTCTTCTTTCTGGGTGAGCCCCGAGTCCTTCCGTGGGAAGTATGAGGCCGAGTTCAAGGTGAGTTTCCCCAGAAAGGCTTTTCCCGGCCTGCTAAGGAGGACTCCGACCACCACCACCCTGCTGTGCTCCCCCTCCCCCGCAGAGGTTCTGCCCTGGGCCACCGAGGCCAACAGCACAGCCTCCCGCAGCCCTGGTCGGTCCTCAGCTGCTCCTGACACCACATGCAGCTCCCTGTGTCCCAGGCGGACAGCCACAGCTCCTTGGTACGGACCCCCCGGAGTCCACCCTGCTTCTTCCACGGTTGTGGCCCCGTGAAGACCCGGCTATACGAGTGCTCGTCTGGTCCCAGGCTTGCGCTGAGCCTGTCTGAGCTCGTGCCTATTTCCTTTTCTCCTGTGGCCCTGTCACTTGCTCCTGCCCTGTGCCCGGGGCTCCTTCGTCCCTTTGGCTCTGCGTGTGTTCGCAGCGGTGGTGCCGCCCTGATGCCCTCATGCCCCCTCTGGATCTCTGTGGGCTGGGCCTAGGCCCGCACGGTGAGGCCAGTCGGTGCCTCCCCTGCTGTCAGAGCTGGGGCTGAGCCGAGCCAGCTGCCCGCAAGGGTCCCTCCGCATGTGCCCAAGTGGCACACACCCACTTGCTCTCCCTTCACTCCCCAGCCAGGGCCACCTCTGCTCCCTGGACTGGTTCTTTGCTGTTGCTCTTGACTTCCAGTGACTTCCTTCCTGCATTTCTAAGGACGATGTAATACTGTGCTTGTCAGCTTTCTGTGGCTGGGACAGAAACTGGGAGCGGAGAAGAGAGCTGACTGCTCCCAGCTGCAGAGCTTCCGTCTGGCTTGCTGCTCCGGGCTGGTGTTGGTGGGCAGCAGAGCACGTGGTGGCCACGCTGTGACGGAGGAGGTGCTCGCCACAGGCAGAGGAACAGGAAGAGCCGGAGGCCGTGCCGGCCACTCCTCCTGCTGTTGCTTTTCTCCACACACCCGTCCCCCAAAACAACAGAGATGGTCCGGAGCTGGCCTTGCCCGTATGCCCAAGCCCATGTGCCGCCCGTGCTGCCACAACTTTCCACCAGGGGGCAGCCACAGCCAGGTGCACCAGACGCCCTGCAGAGCCCCGAACCTGCCCCACCCAGGGCCCCTGCGTTGGACCAGCTGGGGAGAGAAGAGGAGCAAGGGAGTGTGGTCGGTGGGGGGCCAGGCAAGGGGACCCCAAGGAGAGCTCCTGGGCAGGGCCAGGGTGGGGCAGCCCGGTGTGGACTCCAGGGCTCTGCTTAAACAGCCGAGCTGCTGTGTATTCAGCACCACTGTGTGCACACCGGGAGGACAGTGGCCAATGAAGCCCCCTTCTGTGGGGACCACTCAGCTCCTCCCGGGCGGCCCAGGCCTCCTCCTCTGCCCACAGTTCCGGCTCCATGTCAGGGTCAGGAGACGGGCACGATCGCAGCTCAGACCCCCACAGTCTGCGCTGTCCAGGGGACTCCTGGGCTCCCGCCCCTCACTACCCCACCCCAGCGACTCCACACAGCCCAGGCCGTAGTCCCCGAGAGCCGGACCCGAGCAGGGAGACCTAGAAGCTGCTGTCCCAGTGCTCACTGGCTGAATCTGAATTGACAGGACGGCACCGCACCTCCTGCCTTCGCCTCCCAGAAGCCACTGGGGGCTGTGCTGTGCCACGCATGTGACTCTGGCTCTCCCGGGTCTGGCGCCAGGCAGCTAGTGACACAGCAGCTGGGGCTCCCCGTACCCTGCAGCAGCAGCCCGGCTTCCTGGAGACCAAACCACAAGCAGCACGTAGAGGTGAGGTGCTCCTGGGCTGGGCTTTGTTGCCAGTGAGTGAGACCCAGCTTTTTTAATTCATGCCTTGGTTTGTTTGGGAATAATCTATAAATGTCAGTTACTATACAGTAATTTATTCTGGTTTAAAATAATTTTGAAGCCAAAAGAGAAGTCATAAGGATGACTACATTCAAGTAAATAAAACCAACCCGCGGCCCAGCCTGCCTAGCCGTCGGAGATGGCGCCCGCCATGTGGCTCTTCCTCGGCCTCGCTGGACGGCTGTCAGCATCCCTCTCAGGTACCCTCCACCCCCTCCGGCCGCCGAGCTGGGGGGCCAGGTCCAGCCTCTGGGGGTCAGGTCACTTTGGGGAGCCTTTTAGCCAGGACTTTGTGGGTCCAGACCCTGGGTGTGGCAGCAGGACACGGCTAGCGCTCCTGCCCCCGGAGAGGCCGCGTGGGACAGGATGACGGGCAGCATGCTCTGTGTCGTACCGAGGGCCCTGGGGCTGGACGGGAGGCGCAGCCCCCACCTGATGTGCGGACGGCTGCTCCTCTATTTCCCCACCCTTCCGGACAGACAGGGCCACGCCAAGGGCAAAGCTGAGCTTTGGGACTCAGAGGGAGCCCGGGACCCCAAAGGCCATCGCTGGTGGCCAGTGGCCTGGGTACAACCTGCTGCGTAACTCAGGGAGCCCCTTGACTCCCCCAGCACTGTCTCCAAGCACTAAGACACCTGGCCACTGCACCTCTCACACTTGGTGGGGAGCTGGGGAGAAACGGTCTGGGCTCGGAGTGGGGTCCCCCAGCACAGGGCCAGGGCCATCCAGCTGGCCGCGGACTCCTCTGTACCAGAGGGCAGGCCTGGCTCCAGGCCCAAGCTCAGCCAGTCCAGGGATGTGTGGGGCCACAGCCAGGGATGTGTGTGGCTGGACCAGTTGCTTCTGCCTGAGCCGAGAGGTGACGGGAGGCCCTCTCCATCCGAGCTCCTCTCCGACCTTCCCAGGGCCCGCGCTAAGTCTGGGTGGCCTCCTCGTGGGGCTCCTGCAGGAAAAGCGCCGGGGCTGAGCCAGACACTGTGTGCCCGAGGGCCCTGGGCAGAGCAGGACGGGGCCCTGTGGGTTCCCGCGGTGGTGTCTGTCTCCCCGAGACCCTGGCCCGGAGAACCCCAGCACCCTCCTCTCCTGTGTGCTTTTGATGAGACATTGCTGTCAATGGAGTCAGTTTTTACTGACAAAGGTTGGGTTTGGAAAGGAAACTTTACATCGCTGCTGTAAATGGAAACTGCTGTCATTTGCCATTAATAAAAGGGGAGGGAGAGTGAGATCCGTGGCAGCCAAACCCAAGGCGGTCTGTTCCGGCCAAAGTCGCAGGGGCGCAGGGCCCTGGGGTGGGGAGACTTGGAGGGTTTAGAGACAGTGTGCCCCAAGCCAGCGTTTTATTCTGGACTTGGAGAGGACTGGAAGCCCTCTGAGTGGGGACTGTCCCATGTGTCCCATGTCTGTGAAGTACTGGCCTGTGGTGCTGCTTCTTGAAGCTCTAAGGGTCACCAAGGAAGTGGTCCGGGTCGTGGAGGAGATGCTTTTCAGGAAGGGCTTTACAGGCAGAGGGCAGGAGGCCCTGGAGCAGCCCTGTCCCCTCCCTACTTGGCTTCACGCAGCAGCGTTCCTGCCAGGGTGGCTGGGCTCCAGCACAGCCTCTCGTGGGCCCTCCTGGGGCCGGGGACAGAGCTCAGAGACCGGGCGCTCCCAGCAGCCGGGCCAGACCCTCCAATTCCTCCTCAGCTTCCTGATTGGCTACCTGAGTGCAGGGCGGAGGGGCTGGGCTGGAAGCCCTGGGCGGGAGGCCAGTGGGGTCCTGACTCCGACCGGCCACTGCTCACCTGTGCCTCTTGTCTTTTCTGGACCTTGGTCTCCCCAACAGTGGGGGCAATTGGGCAGAAATCGGCTCTGTGATGTGTTTCTGCCTGTACGGGCAGTCGGAAGACCCTCAAAGGCCGCTTCTGGGTGCTAAAAAGGTCACTTGTGGCAACTCGGGGAACAGTGACATCCTGGGCTGGGGGTGCTCGCCTAGTTATGGGTTCCATCCCTAGCGCCCACTCCCCAAAAGAAACCCACTTCGCTTCTTTAATTAAAAATTTAAAGAATATGTTGTTTCATTGACTTATAAATTCAACATACAAATTGCCCAGTATTTTTGTTTTCAGTTCTGGGCCTTGAACCAAAGGGTGCTCTACCCCTGACAGCTGCATCCTGTTCCTATTTTATTTATTTATTTATTTTTGGCACCAGGGATCAAGCTCAAGTCCTTGTGCTTGCAAGGGAGGTGCCGGAACCACTGAGCTAAATCCTCAGCCCCTGTCCTTATTTTTTATTTCAAGACAGGTCTCACTGTGTCACCTGGGCTGAACCTTAAAGTCCCGATCTGCTTGTTTCAGCCTCCCGAACACCCAGGACTGTGTGACTGAAGCCAGGACACCCAGCCAAACCCAGTAATTTTACAGTGATTTTCAGGGGCCCTAGATTAACATTGGAGCCAACCAAGACAAGCAGAGCGTGTGTCTCTAAAGAACAGGTGCCCCTCACACGTGTGGCCAATTAGTTCCCTTAGCTCCGGCAGCTCTGAGGAGTGGTTCACATCGTGGCATATAAAATATAAAATACACAGCAGACGGGCGTCCACAGGGCGCACCGTACGTCCTTACTGAACTGGATGTGAGTCCCGTGTCCAGATGACGATATCCAGGTCTGAGGATTAGATGAATAGTATCTTCACGGTCGCGTTCACTACCTCTTTTGACTTTAAACGTGGCTATTTGAAGCTGAGCTCACCGAGTAGCGCCTCCTGTGACATTCTGAGCAGTCTTCAGAGTTACGGAACCCTGCCTTTGTGGGGCTGGGGTGGGGCCCGGGCGCTGTTTGTGGTGGGGGAGAACTCAGCAGGGGCTGCAGGCCAGCTCTGTGAATCCCATTTATCACAGAGTAGCGGAGAGGGCTGGGGATGCAGCTCTGCCTCACAAGTGCAAGGATCTGAGTTTGATCCCGGGGAATCAAAACAAACAAAACAAAAACCCCAGAATAGCAACAAGATGTCCCCAGGGATTTGGGAGGGTGCTTTAGGAGCTGGACCTGTGGTCCTGCTGTTCTGGGCCAGTCCCCATACATTTCCCCTGAGATCTGCCCCGAGCTCAACCCCCATCTGAGAGGCTCCAATGTCACCCCCAGTGGCCGGTGGCTCTCGGTCCTGGGGCAGTGGCTGTCCCAAGGAGGCCCAGAGGAGGTGGCGCCTTCAGCAAGGCCTGGGCGCGCGGTGGGGTCCCTGGTTTAGCAAGGGCTTCTTTCGTTTCATTTTCCTCTGTGGCACCGGGGATGATAGCTGGTGTACACAGAGTTCCGCCCTGGCAATGTTTTGTTTTTTCCAGTACTAGGGATTGAACTCAGGACCTGTGCTTACAAGGCAGGCGCATTACCACTGAGCTACATCCCCGGGCCCCTGGCACTTTTTATTTTTGAGACAGGGTCTCACTAAGTTGCCCAGGCTGGTGTCGAACTTGTGATCCTCCCATCTCCAGCCTCCTGAGTCATTGGGATTACAGGTGTGGGCCTGCGTCGGTGGCCACACCGGCCTCGTTTCCTGATAGGAAAGTTTGGGAATTCATTTGGTCCCAGCAGTGTGATTTTGAGGCTCAGGAGCCAGGCTCCTGAGCTGGGGCAGGGAGGAACATGCTGGTGGCCATGCCTGAGCCTTTGGGACAGGGGCTGCAGGGCATCCAAGAAGGGGCTGGCTGGAAGGGACCTGAGGGACCAGCCACCCTCCTCCAGCCTCAGCCCCGGACACAAACCAACCAAAGTCAGCCCCAGGCCAGGGGCCAGTGCAGGCCGCTTCCCACCTCTCGTCAGGCACGCGTGGCATGAACCTCACTGGCCTGCTGCGGGGCTCGGGCACAGGGAGGACAGAGGGCTCCTGCCGGTCCCTGCCGGCCACCTGGCCGCTCCCTCAGCAGACCTCCCTTGGAAGGAAAGCCCGGACTTGGCCACACTGGGACACAAATGAGCGCCATGAGAGGCACCCGGCCGTACTCCAGCTGGATGCCTGGCTGATCAGGGCGGGTGTAGGGGACAGGGGTCAGGACACCGCTCCCTCAAGCACCCAGAGAGAGGCGTGGCGGGCCACTCTCAGGACTGAGCCCCAGAAGCTCAGGGACCCTGCAAAGGTGGCCTCAGCTTGGGCCCCTCCTGCCCCTGGCCACTGTGCAGCAGGATCGGACCTGAACTCGAGTCTCGCGGTTCGACTCTGGGAACCTGAGTCCCTGTGGCTGGAAGAAGGGAGTCCTTGGGGTGAGAAGGGCATGCAGCGAGTTCCTTTCTTTGGCCCTAATTTCTCTCTGGAAAAAGTCTTTCTTTCTTCCTTTTTTGTGGTACTGAGAATTGCACCCCATGCTTTCACACTGAGCTATGGCCCCCAGTCCTTTTTAAATTTTGAAGTAGTCTTGCGGAGTTGTGAAGTTGCCCAGGCTGGGCTTGACCTTGCAGTGCTCCTGCCTCAGCCTCCCAGAGTCTGGGGTCACAGGAGTGCGCCACCAGGCCCAGCAAGGTGGACAAACTGAACACAGAGGACTCAGCCTAAAGGTGCTGGGCTCAGTGCATCCTGTAGAGTGAGGCGGAGTGTGGGCCTGCGCAGGGAGCTGGGGTCAGGAGGCCTGGGCTCTGCGCAGTGCTGCACCTGAGGTGCCCAGTGGGTATAGACACCCAGCCCGGCGTGGGCCCAGGTGTCAGCTGAGCCCGGCGGGGCGGCCACAGCCACCAAGCGGGAGTGCAGGAGGTGGCGCTGCCGAGACGTGGGCAGCACAGCGCTCAGCCCACGGCCCATCCCACAGGTGGGACTGGAGGCTCAGCAGGACCGGGCCAGAAGCCGCAGCGGTGAGGCCGAGCCCAGAGCTGAGCGGCCCCTGCCCAGGCTACTTCCCTTTGCCACCCCGGCCTGCAGCTCACCACGGAGTCCACGCAGCGGAGGGGCTGAGGGTGCCGCCCTTCCCAAGGCCCACGGCGTGGGGTTGGCCTGGCAGTGCCACATGCATGGGCCCAGAATACAAGGGAAGCTGGGGCCCAGGACGGGGAGGGCAGAGGCCCCTCTGCAACTGTCAGCCCCTGTGGTTTCCAGGTCTGGGCTGTGCTGAGGAGGTGGGCACGTTGGGGGTCAGCCTGGGGCCACGGCACCATGGACGGCAAGGCCAACCACACCCACGGCGAGCAGCAGGCCTCTGCCTCTCCCATCCTCCCTGGGGAGGCCATCAGAGCAACCCCCTCAGAGGCAGGCAGAGGGGCTGTGGCGTGTGCCGGGGCCCAGCCAGGGGCTGGTGGTGGCAGTGCCCGTGTGCCCTGTGAGTGCCCCCGGCAGGGAGGGCGGGCCGAGTAGCAGCCCTGCCGTCCTCTGTCCCCAGTCGTACGAAGCTGTCTTATTCCAGCACAGTTTCACTTACTGGGGAGCCCTGGGAGAAATTTATCCCACCAGGTCCCCCATGATTTTCTCGAATGTCTGCTTCTGTCCCAGAGCAGCTAGAAATAAGTTTTTAGAATTCTTCTACCTAGCCGTGGTTCACTGTCACAATGGGAAGTGAGCTGGGGTGAAGCACTGGCCGGCAGGCTGGCCGCTGACTTTGTCAGGCTTTGGCAGGAGTGTCAACCACACCCTTTAAAGTGAAAGAGAACCTACGAGTGACTTGGGTTTCCTCCTTTTCTGTGGCAGAAGAGTGCTCCGTCCTGTGTAAATACATTTCTTTAGCCTTTCATTTGCTGATGGGCATGTAGAGTGCTCCCAAGCCGTGCTCCCCATGTGCTGCTGTGAACACGAATGTGCATGGGTCACTGGGGTGGATGCCTTCGCACCTGGCAGAGGCCTAGCAGGGGGAGAGCACGGTGCTGTGTGGGGCCGGGTTCGGGACCCAGACTCAGTGTCGCCCGAGCCGTGTCTGCCTCCCGTGGGATCTGGGGCCATCAGCTCTGTCTCCCATGGTCCTCTGCAGAGCCGGGCACAGCAATTGGCATGGAGAGGCAGTGGGGAGCCAAGGAAGCACCCCAACTCTCCCCACAGGGAAAACTGAGGCAGTCGTGCAGACAGCTAAGAGCACCTTCTGGGGATACAGCCAGGGTGAAGGTGGGCGTTCCGTGCCCGTTTCCTGGATTTGAATCCAGGGTCGGGTGCACCCTCAGCTCCGGTCCTGGTGGCTATGGCTGCGGGCAGTGGCATGTGGCAGCCCTGAGTACCGGTGAACCTGCCCAGCCTCCCTTGGGACCTGGACTCCTGAACTCCTGGAGTGGTGGGGTGGGGAGGACATCCTGCCCAGGGGAGTCCCTGACTGCCAAGCCCCGGGCAAAGATTCCTCTCCTTCGATAACTCGCCCCTCACCCCATAAGCTCTAATGTTCCAGAAAGTTCTGTGACCTCTGTGTCCCTCTCTGTCCTTCTACCCTCTCTCTCAGGGTCTTGCTAAGTTGCCTAGGCTGAGCTCAAACTTCTGACTCTCCTGCCTCAGCTTCCCAGAGTGCTGGGGTTAAAACATGTGCCACCCCCCTGTCTTCCTAGATCTTTTGCACCTAAACCACCCAACCTGTAAAGTGGCCACAGTCCCTGTCCTAGTCCTGCATGCGGCTGCAGAGACTGGAGGCCCAGCACGGGGACACTGGCAGGATGCATCCCTTGGACCCAGTTTTGAACAGTTTTGCATTTATTTTGACCACTAAAATTGTACATAGTAAAATGCTACAGACTTTAGAAAATACAGAAAAACAAAAAAAGAAAAGCTTCCCACCAACACCGCCTTCAGAGACGGCCGCCACCTCCAGAGGCCTGTGTGTGCAGCACAGCCGGGTGTCAAGGAGACCCACTCCACAGCCAAATCCGGACTCCAAGGCCGTGCTCCGTTCTAACAAGGAAAGAATTCGTAAGAAAGAAAACCGTGAGGCATCGTCAGCACCCTCACCCTTCCTGCCCACTGTGTGGGGGGTGCTCACTTCTGCCCACATTTTGACGTTTTTAGTACAAAAACGCCTCTTCACCTGGCCAGTGGGCGAGTGACACTTTACTCGCCTGCTGTCCCGGGGCGTGGGGTCTGCAGCTCACCAGCTCCTGTTTCCGAGGTCTCCCAGGTGGATAAAGACCCAGGCTGTGCATTCAGCTGAACAATCCAGTCCGTGGACAACACAGGTACAAAGGTGGTGGAAAATGTGGATGTTTACATTTAAAAACCTACTTCAGTGAAAAGCCACTGCCACGACCTCCCCTTACATTGTCCCCCTCACTGAACACACGCCCTCGCCACGCCGGCCGCTGTCAGAAGCAGCTCTGGAGTCCTCTTTCCTGAGTGTCTTTATGAGCAGTGATCAAAAATTAGGTGACGCGGCTGTCAACTGCCACCCAGTTGGAGAGGCAGCTCAGAAAAGCACAGCGCTGCATCCCCTCCACCCCATCACCAGAACCCATACTGTGGGGCCTCCGGCTCTTCCCCAAGGTCAGAATGACCAGGAAAGGGGAATGTCTGAATTGAATCCGGACATCAGCAAGTCACAGAAAGGCAAGAAAGAGGCAGAAGTGCTTCAGAAAGTGGCCAGGATGGTAGGATGGGTGCCCTGGGAGCAAGGGGCAGGTTCTGCAGTGGCTTTACGACAGCGTGTCTTCTGCTGTAATACATGTTTAAGGAGTTTAGACCGCTGTGTCTTTTGCCCGCACACCCTCCACCCCTCTCCAGCTGGACTGTTAGATCACGTCTCATTTCTCTGCCGTCGTGAACCCCGGAGCAGACCAGAGGTCTTCCAGTTCCGGGTCAGCTCTGAGCACTCTGGACCTCAGGCAGGGCAATCGGCCGTGTTCCCGGGCGCTCCCCCTGTAAGGCCCCGCTGTCCTGGGCCTCGGCTTGGCCCCTACTTGGTGCTCACACTCGTCCACCCCGTGTGCAGACACCGGGAGCTGGGCTCCCTGGGACGTGGCATTCGTCCATGACAGAGGCTTTTGCGCCACGAGGCAAGAGAGGTGAACAGCGCGTGGGAAGGGCTCCGCCCACGTCACGCTGTGAGAAGTGAGGAGGAAGCTGGCTTTCGAGACCTGGAGATGCGGCTCCATCCTGGGAGTGCGGCTCCTGGCTGCTGCCTCCTTCACCGTTGAACCCACAAGCAGGCTGGCTGGGCCAGAGGAGGCCAGAGGTGGCTGCACAGCCCAGGCTGAAGCCTTCGCTCTGAGGAAAGCCTGCTGCCATGGCAACCACAGCCGCACCCCTCAGGACCAGGGCTGGGGAGCTGGCTTGGGGGTGGAGAGGCCCCTGTGGGAAGAGGAAGTCACCCAGCCGCCCAGACAGGAGGGTGGGACGTGCGATGGACCACGGACCGCGGGTGGAGACCAGGCCGGTCTCTGGGTGCACGCCACAGGCTCTCATGTGCCATGCACTGTGCCCAGGGCACAGTGGAGCCAGAGCCAGGCCCTCCCACAGCAGATGGTGTAGGCTCTGTCTCCCTGATGCTGCTGATCCCCCGGCCGCCCTCGGGAGGGACCCAGAAAGCAGGGACCCTGCCCAGGCAGATTCCCCCAGCCCCGCCCTGCTCTGGTCCATGTGGGGGAGTGGGGGGCTGCAGCCAGCCACGCTTGTTCCTGTGGGCCACCCGAGAGATTCCTTGGGTCCCTTCCTTCTGGTGCAGCCCCTCTGCCCAGAATCTGAAGACAGCCCTGGCTGAGCTGGGACAGGGCGTGGGTGGCCGTGGGACGGGCCGGAGCCTGGGAGCTGTGCCCTGACGCTCTGCTTCAGCCAGGGGCTGGCGCTGCGGGGTCTCCGTGACCTCCGCAGCAGGTGCACAGGTGGAGGGGGCTCAGCTGGCTCAGTCACCAGCTGGGAGCCCAGGCCGGGGGCCAGAGAGGAGGCTAAGTGGGGCTCGAACCGGCTCGTCTCTCGGGCCCGGTCTCCCGCCTCTGCCGTGCTGTGAGAATGAAGGTGAAGCCATTCCGAAGGGCTGGTGAGGGAAAGGCACCAAGGGCTGAGCCAGGCATCTGGGGTCCCAGCCCCTCAGGGCAGTGGACACTCAGCGCGGCCCCTCACCCTGCGTCCTGGGCTCAGACTTCTGCAATGCCAGCTGCTGCCCGGGCCGGGCGCTGAGAGTGAGCAGGTGACCTGTGAGCTGGTTCCTTCCCCACGCAAACAGTCGAGCCCAGGGTCCTGCATGTGCTAGGAAAGCACCCGCCACCCCACCACAGACCTGCAGTCCCAGGCCTGAGGCTGTTGACAAATTAATTAATTAATTAATTAATAAATAAAAGAGGCTGGGTACGGTGGTGCATGCTTGTAATAGCACCAGGAGGCCAAGGCGGGAGGCTCACAGGAGCTTGAAATGAAAAGGACTGGGAATGGTTTGCTGGTAGAGACCCTGGCTAGCGTGTTCGAGGCCCGGCTCAGGCTCTCATTGCTGCACCGCCCGGTTCGAATCTCTCATCTACCACCGTCCACCCTGGTGACTTTCTGAGCCTGTCTGTTTCTCAGTGATGATGCCAGTGACAGCTGCAGCTGCACCCACAGATCACACAGCAGGCGCTCAGCAGACGCTGTCCCCCACACTCGTGTCACCTCGCTGTAACCACACAGCCCAGGCCCAGGAGAGACGGAAGCTCACAGGCTGCTTCTGCAGGGAGGCAACAGGTCCGGTGCGGCCGGGGACCTGTCCCAGTCAGGAGTGGAATCTCAGAGTCACAGCCGCAGCCTGCTCTGGCCCTGGGAGAAGGAGCGGGCGGCTGAGCTCATCAGGCGCCCCCCGCCCCAAGAAGATGCCACTGTGATTATTTGGAGATATTTAATTTTGCTTTTGTTTTGTCTTTTGGAGACAGGGTCTCACTACATAGCCCAGGCTGGCCTTAAACTCGAGGCATCCTCCTGCCTCAGCCTCATTTCAGGTGTGCACCACTGCATGCTGCCAAAGGTGCTTAATTTAAACGTAGAATGTGTGAAAAATTTAAAAGTATGCCAAGTGGATAGAAGGCAGGAACTGGCCGCGTGAGCATTTTCCCTTTCCTGCGCTCCTGCTCTGCTGCAGAGTTGAAGCCCAGGTGTTTGCGTCCTTCAGCAGCGCTTCTGGGCAGATGCACACAGTGGGACTGAAACCGCCTTCCCAGGCATGCGGGGCCCAGCATGGCCATGGCCCTGCTGTGCTCCGCACCAGGGTCCCCAGCTTGCTGCCGGCTGCTGTGGGTGGTCTCTGCTCAGCATGGTGACCTGCACCAGCTCCTGCCCCAGCCCGAGCCACCAACATCCCAGTCACCAAAACCTGAACGCTGGACGTGCTGTTTCCTGGACAGCTCCCTCAGACGATCCGCTGTCTCCAGCGGGGACACAGTGTTTGCTTTGGTTGTCCGTGTTTCCCAGGCTTCCTTGGCCGCCTTTGTTCTCTGGTTCTGACAGCCAGTGTGGCCAGAAGCCCCTGTCCCCAGCAGCACTGGCCTCACAGGAGCCCGCGAGCCCTGCAGGCTTGGCGACAGGCCCCTGTCACGTGATCAGCCGCTTCCCCTCCAAGTTCTGTCTCGTGGACCCAACCTCTGTGGACTGTGCCACATGGGGCTCTTGCTTTTCTTCTTTTTTGTGACCTTGAGACACAGACATACTGAGTTGCCTAGACTGTCCTTGAGGATGCAGCCTCCTGCCTCAGCCTCCTGGGTAGCAGGATCACAGGTGTGGTGCTACGCTGGGCCATTTCTTCAGGACAGACTCTCAGCAGTGGGAAAACTGAATCTTACTAGTGTGGCTGGTCACTGTGGCTGCTGTTGAGGTGGCACACAGGCTGGCGAGCACTTGGCACTGACTTCCCTTCCTCTAGTGCTCTCAGCTGGTGCCCATGGCCCACAGCCCACGCCGGTCCTTTCTGCAGAACCCGCCTCCCCCTGCACCTGGCCAGCATGGGTCATGCGGCTCCTCATGCTCGGCTCTGGAGGGGCTGAGTGGGCGGTTATCTGACACCAGCTCGGGGCCCAGGATGGTTCCCCGGGAACCCCGGGACCTGAGGGTACCCGCTGAGCTTGCTGGCCCGGGCCTGGTGCCTTTGCTACCTCAGCTACATCTCTGCCCTCAGATGCCCACAACACCACAGGCCTGGCTGACAGAGACACAGCAGAGGACCCTTCCCCCTCCCTGCCTGCCTTTCTTTCTCTTTCTTTTTTTCTTCCTTCCTTCCTTTCTTTCCTTCTTTCTTTCTTGGCAGTACTGGGGATTGATCCCAGGCAATCCTCCTGCCTCAGCCTCCCACAGAGCCCCATTTTCTCAGACTCTGCACCAGGAGGCTCTTAGAGGTCTGGGCCTCCTATGCTCTATGCCCCTTCTTGCCCCTCCCCTGGAGTCAAACTTGGACAGTCTCACCAAGGTCCTGACCTCACAGGGCCTCTTCTGAGCAGCTTGACTAGGCAGCAGTTGTCCCAGGGCTGGGAGCTTCCTGCTCTCTCTTCCAGTCAGTCAATCAAAAACAGTCCACTGAGCTCCTCAGGGCACCCACAGCTGGCCTTGGCCACTAGGATTTCTGCTGGGAATATGTGTGATTTTATGCAGGAGAAAGTGGCATTCCAGAGTCAGAGAGCAACGGTGCAGAACTGAGCCATAGCTACACGCGTGCACACAAACACACACGTACATGTGCAGAGCAGTCCTCCAACTCCCCCTCAAAACCTCACAGGTTCACGGGCCGTTGCCATGGGAACCTCAGCACTGCAGTCTCCCTCGTGGGCATCTGAAGTGGCTCTGAATGTCACCTCCCAGCCAGGCATGGGCTCTGAATTCTGAGTCACTTTCCCTGGTGCCAGGCCAGGTCACGTGTGTGTGCGCGTGCGTGCGCGTGCTTGTGAGGAGTGAGCGTGAGGTCTCCTGGGCAGCACCGCTCTGGGTCTTCCTCCTCTGCACCAGCCAGGCCGGGCCCACCTGTGGGGCTCAGCAATGGAGAACCATCCTCCCTCCGGGGACCCGCCCAGCCCAGCCCACCCTTTGCGCTCGAGAAGCAGTGTGGAGCCGGGGGCTTGGGGACAGAGCGGGCCCTGCTCTGACACTGGCTACTTGAGCCGAGGACAGCGGAGCCCAGCCAGCATGGCCAGTGCGGCTACCGTGAGGGAAATGATGGCTTCCGGTCAGAGGCAGCCAGGCAGCCAGGCAGCAGGCTCCGGGACACCACCCTCTTCCCTCGGCCCTTTCTGCCAGGCCCCATCCAGAACACCCTTGGAAACCAAAAGGCCAGGAAAAGGCTAAGCTCTGCCTCAGGACAGAGGGGACAGCGACTCTGGAGGTTTAGGGAAGGGAATGGGTCCTGGCCTCCTGCGAGCCACAACAGCAAAAGGCTAGTTATAGACAAAGACGAAGGCCCCCAAGCGCATCCACACTTACTGAATACAGTCGTGAGAAGGAACCGGGAGCAGGGAGCTCTGAAGGCATCTAGTGAATCACTGCCGAGCACCTGGCGTGATGGCGCCAGGCAGGGCTGTCAGGGAGTCGGCCCTGCTTGTCTCGCTAGGACGGAAGAAACCGGTACTGGGACCAGGCGCAATTAGCAAGTGACCCACAAGGTCAGTGAGAAGCGGTAATTCAGGGGAAAGGATTTTAACTGGGGTCACGCTGACCTCAGCTGCAGGAATTCAGCAGGGCCCTGCCCCTTCACGGAGCAGGGCCTAGGTCTCCGTGGCAGCCACTGGGGAAGGCTGTGCTCGCCCAGTCCGCCCTCTCACAGGCCGGTCTGAGTCACGCAGGGCTTCAGTCTGGCTCCTCATATGAAGCAGTACAACTGAGTTAGTTAGGGAAAGCGAAAAGCAGGTACCATTCACAGTCTGCTAGCGCTGGGCAGGGACATTTGCTACATGCCGGGCAATCACCGGAGCCCTGGGCCTCCCTTTTGGTGAATACCTGCACCCACTGTGTGATCGCAGCTGGCGTAACAGGCGCTGGTGAAGGTGCTCTGTCCTCCCCCGACAGCACCTCATGGTCCCTCGTCCTCAGCCAGCAAGTCCCAGCTACCCAGAGTGGCGGAAACTCCCAGATTCTCCAGGCTGTGCTTCCCCAAACCTCCCCCACTTCCAGCTTCTCAGGAGCCTCATTTCAGCCCACAGTGCTCCCAGCAGGCACAGCCACGTGGCAGGCCTGGCCCAGGAGGGAAGTCCATGCCACTCAGGCTGAGCAGTTTGTCCCTGGCCCAAAGGTGCCGGACACCCCAAGCCAGGACCCGGTCTTTCCAAAGCGAGGCTCCAGGAAGCCCCAGCCCCAGGGCACCTCCAGGCCCCAAGCCCAATCCCGCTCACCCCGGCTCTGCTACTGCCTTTCAGGTCTGCAGCTCCTGGCCACCCCTGCACCCAGCCAGCACAACACCAGCCACCAGGCTCCAGAGACAGGTGAGGACCCTCCCACTGGGGCCTCTGGGGAGCTGGGGAAGACACCCAGGCCCCTGACTTCTGAAAGCACCGCTCCTCCTGGCCGGGTGAAGTTCCCTCAGATTCCTTAAGAACTGATCTGGGAGCCAGGATCCAGAGCCACAAAGGGGTCCCCAGAGACAGGGCTCTGTCACCCTGACCAGGTCACCCTTGGGTCCTTTCTCTGACTGCAGAGGGGACCAGAGAGCCAGTCCCACAGCAGGCCCTCTCTCAGCCCCATTCTGAAAGGAGAAGGAGTGGCCCGGCTCACCAGCCAAACCTCTCCCTCCAGGGACACGGCTGAGGGTGCGCCTGGCCCACTGGAACGGCAGCTGCCAAGGGGAGGTGCAGGTCCAGCTGCACACTGCCTGGGTGCCTGTGTGCCTGGCGCTGTGGGACCAGCAGGCTGCCGAGGCTGTGTGCCAAGCCCTAGGATGTGGCAGGGCAACTGCGACCCCGAAGCCTGAGCTCTGGACCTCCACGGGCAACACCAGCATCACCAACGCCACACGTGGACCTGCGCTCGCAGTCTGGTGCCGCGGCCCTGAGTGGAAGCTCTGTGAGGTGGTGGAGGACGTGTGTGGCACCGACGTGAGCCCAGCCAGGGTCACCTGCGCAGGTATATGAGAGGCCCCTGCAATCCGGACCCAGCCTGGCTCGGGACCTGCAGGTCCCTGTAGGCTGGGGCTGCGCACTGAAGTCCAGGTCCCCACCCTATACATGACAAGACTCCCACGCACGCTGGGGTCCACCCCTGCGAAAATGCCCCAGACCCCTTCAGCGCCTGGTCGCCAGGCCACCGGCTCCAGCCCTCGCCCTCCC
>NW_022900939.1:1112673-1131775 GCF_012274545.1 Fukomys damarensis | reverse complement strand
GAGTGGGGTTGGCCAGGCCGGTAGGCAGTGGGAGGGCAGTGCTGGCGGCGCCAGGCTCCACACCTCAGAGCCCCGTCCTGTCCCAAGAGCACCAGGCCTGGCGCCTGACCGGAGGTGGTGACCGCTGCGCAGGACAGGCGGAGGTGCAGTTCCGCGGGGTGTGGAGCACTGTGTGCGACAGCGAGTGGTACCAGTCGGAGGCCGACGTGCTGTGCAGGGCCCTGGGCTGCGGAATCTCCGTGGACCGGCCTCCTGGGCAGCCCCACTCGCTGCCCGGCAGGATGTTCTACTCTTGCGCTGGGGAGGAGGCCAGGCCCTCTCTCTGCACCTGGAGGTTCAACAACTCCAATCTGTGCAGCCAGTCACGGGCAGCCAGGGTCCTCTGCTCAGGTACCAGCCCGCCGCGCCCCCAGGCCGAACCCCAGCACCCCAGCCCTTCCTGGGTCTCAGGGTGTCTCCTGATGAGGATCCAGTGTAGAGAAGGGGCCACTGGGCTCCCCAGCGTGGGTGATACTTGGAACCATGGTATCCGGAGGCCAGACGTAATCCAGCGTTCGCCGGCCTCGGACGCCATGGACCGCGTCCTCCGTCCTCATGGAGGACACATGGACGCGGTGTTGATCGGGAGCCCAGCGGCATCCCTGGTATCAGAGCGAAAAGCAGGCGCTGCTGGAGCAGGCGAGGTGACTTGAGGGGTCAGGGAGCGTCAGCGAGGGTCAGGCCGCACACCCCCAGCGTCTGCGTCCCAGCTCTGCGTGTCCAAGGCGCGGGCTGGGACGGCCCCCTGGCCTTCAGTTTCCCGGAGGTCAGCTCACACCTGCCAGGCCAGGGCGCACTTGCTGCCCTGTGAGAGACAGGGGTGGGGACCGTGTGTTCCAGCAGGGGTAGAGAGCAGGGAGAATCCCTCCAGTAGATCTGCCTTCTAACCAAAGCGCCCAGTGGAACCGCGCCCCATTCCTGGGGCGGGGTTTTCCCGAGCCCATCCCGCAGGGTTCCTGGCACCAGGCCTGGGTGTGCGAGTGAACAGGGCTTTCTCACAGCTTCCCAGGCACCACACAACCTGTCCTCCTCCCGAGTCCCTTCGAGCGTGCAGCCAGGGACTGCAGGTGAGTGCTGTTTCCCGCAGAAGTCCAGGTGTACGCACGCGTGTGTGTGTGCGTGTGTTCACAGGTGCACGTGTGTTGAATGTGCGGGTGTGTGCATGCCTGTCCGAAGGAGGACTGCTGATTTGTCCCAGGGCTCTCTGGAGCCTCGGTCTCCCCCATGACCTCCCAGGCTCCCCTCCCGCTGCCCTGGCAGCTCCCCGGGCAGGCAGGAGGCAGAGCAGGCAGGGGCCCTCGAGTAGCTGTTGGGGTGCTTGGTGCAGCCATTGTGTTCTTATGGCCCAGGCTCCGTCCTTTCCCAAGCTTCTCTGGCAGCCACATGGCACGGTCTCCTCAGGCCCTGCCCCACGGCCGAGGCTCTGCCTGAAGACCCGCACCTGGCAGCTCCAGAGCTGAGGCTGTAGCCCCAGCTGTGCCCCTCGCTGAGTCTTGGCCTCCTGACTGCAAGGTGTGATGGCCCCAGACTTCTCTCCCAGCACTGTTGTGCTACCTCGGGGAATTCGCTTTAGCAGAGCTTCCTGCCCCATCTCGGGCCCTCAGAGCGGCTGCTGGGGTCCTAGAAACCGGGGTCTGTAGGGTGAGCAGGACCAGAAGCAGTGCAGCTCTTCCCAAGGCAGAGTAGAGACAGGGACCCCAGGCCACTGCAAGGAGCAGCATGGGGCAGTGCAGGGACTCTGCCGCTGGAAGTCCCTGTCCCTGCTCTGTCTCGAGAAGACCAGCAGTGCTTCTGGTCAAAGGCAGACAGAGAGGTTGGCACTGCCCAGGCGCCACCCCTGCCCTTCCCCAGGCCGACCTGGGACTTCTGCCTTTGAGGAGCAGGTGGCCCCATACCTCTGCCACCTCCTCCTCTGCCCACAACAGGGGTGAGGGGTAGGGAAGCTGCATGGAGCTCTCCTGGGCACCCTCCCTGGAGAAAGCGAAGCACCCTTGGGCCGATGCCCCATCCCCGTCACCCACTGACGGCCCCTAGGCAGAGCCCCAGGGTCAGGCACTGCTGTCTCATTGCTCCCCAGGACCCACTGTCCGGCACACGCCGTGCTATCTATTGAGCAGTGTCTTAGTCTTCTTCCCATTGCGGGGACACAACATCCAACACCCACAAAGCAAAGGACAGACTGGTCTTAGGTCGTGGTTTCAGGGCATGCGCTTGGGAGTCAGCAGGCTCCAGGCAGGAAGCCCCGGTGGAGGGGCCGGGCGGAGGAGAGCCGCTCAAGGCACGGAGGACAGGAAGCAGCGCGAGAAGGGAGGCGCCGGCAGGAAGCCAGAGCCTTGCAGGGCTCGCCCAGGGACTGCCTCTTCCTCCCAGGCCCCACCTGCTGAGTTGGCTATCGGCCCATGATGTCGTCACCTTGTAGTCACCTTGCAGGAGGACACGAGGCCCTGGGGGACACCTGGACACAGCACATAACAAAGAGCAGTGCTGAAGGCTGAGGGAGAAAACCGGCAGTAATTTCACTATGCGTTTATGGGGCTCCTGCTGTACACCAGGCGTCCAAAAGCAGATGGGGAAAAAATCAGAAGAAAAGGAAGCGGGGAGGAGCATGGAGAAGGGAAACAGGTCAGCTGCAGAGAGGCAGACGGCGGGCAGGGCAAGGAGAGGCCTCTGTCCACTCCCTTTGCTCCCTGGTGTTTTCCAGAATCTCTAGTGACGGTGCAGACGGCGGGCAAGGAGTCCCGGGAGCTGGCGCTGCTCATCCCCAGCATCGTGCTGGGCGTCCTCCTGCTGGGCGCGCTGGTCTCCATCGCCCTCCTCCTGCTGCGCGTGAAGGGGAAGTACGGTGGGTGGCGGTTCTGTGGGCAGGGGAGCGGCTCGGCCGGGAGGTGCGGGTCCAGGGCCCCTGGGGACCGGAGGGTTCCCCGGCCGGCAGTGTGGGCTCTGGGAGATCAGCCTGTGCACACGCGTGAATGCGTTGGAGGTGGGGTCTGGCTGGCCGACTGCAGTAGACCAGGAATGGGCCGAAAACCCACCTTGTGGACGCCCTGGCCCTCCACCCGCAGCCCTCTCTGCGGCTGAGAATCACCAGCACCTCCTTCCCACCGCCGCCCCAGCAGGGAGCAATAGCTACCACGCCGTCCCTGGCACTGTCCCTAAAGAGGAAGGTAGGAGCCCCATCTGGGCGGGGGCGGCCCGGCCTGCTCTGCCCCTCCAGCTCTGTCCTGAGCCCGAGGCTGCCCCAAGCCGGGCGCCTGGCAACGTGGTTCTGAGTGAGCTCTGCTGTGCTGGTCACCGTGACAGTGGCACCTCTCCTGCTGCTGCCCAGCCTGCTGCCACGGGGCCCCCTGGAGATTTCCCTGGGATGTGACTGTTACGGCTTTGAGCAAAAGCAGGATCGCTTATCCAGCCCTGGGGTGTAATTCGGGAGTCTGAGTTTCACTGCTTGGCTGGGCTTGGATCTGTCCCCCACCGGCCTCAGGCTCTTTGCTCAGCCTTGGGAAGAGACGCCGATGCTGCTCCCAGGAAGGAGCACCGCTCTGGGCCTCGTTTTCCCTCACAGACTCACAGTGAAGGCTGCCGAGATGTTAGCTGGAGCAGGTGTTGGCCCAGTGTGTAGTTGGGGTTTAGTTCCGCTGGTGTCACAAGGGGACCCCTCAAGTTTCTGCAGTGGTCAGACTGCCAGCTCCCCCTGCTGTGGCCTGCCCTCTGCCTCCTGCCCTCTGCCCCTCTGCCCACGGCTTTCCGCCCCCAGCATTGCCATCCTGCCCTCAGCTGCCCGGCCGCTGTTCCCTCCTCAGTTCCCCAGCTGCTGGCCCAGGGCCCGGGCGGGCCCCCCAAGGACCCCGACTCCAGCTCTGGCTCTGACTACGAGCACTACGACTTCAGCACACAGCCACCCATGGCCCTGACCACCTTCTACAGTGAGTGCAAGGCCTCGTGCCCCTCGCTGCCCATGTGGACACTGGCCCAGTGCCTCCCGGGGGGACCATATCTGTCTGTCTGGGGCCAAGGCGACCAGGCCGGACACTCACCGGAAGGTGCTGTCCCTGTGCACAGCCTGACTCCCCACATCACCCCAACCCTGCCTCCCACTGTGGCCCCTGTGTGGCCGGCACAGGATGAGAGCAGCAAACTCGCATTCCAGATTGCGGAGGCCGCGTGGGAGTCTGGCTGGGTCCTGAGATCTCCAAGGAGGGGGTCCCTAGAATCAGGGGGCTGGGCCCCTTCTTCCTCGCGGGGGTCCCTGAGATGTCACTCTGGTCCATGCGGTCCAGGTCGGCTCACCCACTGCAGGGCCCACAGCAGGTGCCCAGCTGGTCCCGCGCATGCCACGCCCAGCACGGACCACCGGCTGTGGGGGATGGGCAGGTGCTTCAGCCAGGCAGCTGTGAGTCCGGCTTCCCCAGTGTCCCCACCCCACCGCCGGCAAAGGGGTCCAAGAGGGACGCAGAGGGCTGCACCCCTGCCACCTTGTGCACTCTTGCTCAGGGGCCACGGGGACGAGGTGCTCATGGTGTTGGCGTGAAGGGCAGTGGTGCTGGCTCCACAGGGCTCCATGCTGCTGGGCAGCCACATCCTCCAAGCTCTGGGTCTCCGATCACAGACCGGGCCCAGACCTCCTGGCTTCCGTCCGAGGTGGAGCTCGAGGGCCTCACCATGGCCCAATCTGGGGCCCTGGGGAGAAGCCAGGCTGTCCCTGACTCCTCGGGGCACCTGGGCTGGGGAAGCAGCTGAGCCCTCCGTGCCACCGCCCTGCCTCCTGCAGATTCCCAGCGGTACCGAATCTCAGAAGAGGAGGCCCAGCAGAGCCGGTTCCGGATGCCGCCTCTGGAGGAGGGTGAGGCCCTGCCCCAGCCCGAGGCCCGGCTATCCTGCAGCTCAGTCCACCCTCCCACATGCAAGTCCCTTCTGCAGCCTTGGAGCCCTGGCTGGGTCACTGTTTTGGTCCTCAACTGCCTCTGTTGTGGGCCAGGACTTGAAGAGCTGCAGGCGCCCCCCATGCTGGCCGCCTTGCTGGGACCCTGCACCACAGACACTGCCCCCAGGGACCACCAGTGTCACCATGGGGATGACAGCGGGTCCAGCACGTCTTCTGGAGAGGACTACTGCAACAGCCCTGGCACCAAAGCACAGCCCTGGAGCCCCCAGGCGTTTCCCCTGGAGCAGATCCAGGGCCTGGAGCTGGCTGGGCCCCAGATGCCCTTCCCAGGGGGCGGTGAGTCCTGTGTCCCTGTCCCGGAGCCCCACGCTGGGGCCCAAGCCAGGCACCGTCCTAGCCTCGCTGTATGGCCTTGGCCGGCTCCCTCCTCTCTGGGCCTCCCGTCCTCGTGGGTCCCAGGGCTCTGGCGCTGGCCGTCACATGCTGGCTGAGGTGACCAGCTGATTTGGGCTTCCACAGGGCCCCCCGAGGACAACAGCTCCAGCACCTCCTCCGGGGAATGGTACCAGAACTTCCGGTCACCACTCCAGGGCCCCTCCACGGAGCAGTTTGAGTGTCCAGGTGCTGGCTGGGGGGCTGGCAGAGGACGGGCTGGAGAGGCGGTGCAGGAGCAGCTGGCTGTGGGAGGGCTGTGGTCGCAGCAGGGCCCAGAACTATTGCATACTGTGACAGCGGCCGGGCCCCACCTGATGGGAACAGCAAGGCTCCAACAGCTCAGTCTGCCCAAGGAGGGCAGCCAGAAGAGGCCACGGTGGTGTCTGGGGAGCAGGGCCAGAGCCTGACCTGAGCCTCCTCCCCAGGTCCCTCGGGCCCACAGCGAGGCTCCTCCTCTGCAGACGACTATGATGACATCGGGGCAGCCTAGGGTCCCCCGCTTCCTCCGGCCCCCAGCAGGTCCCCCAAGTGGGGCGCAGGCCTCCTCAGGGGCCAGGCCCCCCTGTCCATCAAGCAGCAGCCCAGGGAGAAGGTGGTCCAGGGTCGGGGGTCCCTGCAGACTCTGGGGGTCAGGACTCCGATCCCCAAGACCCGGGCAACGCGGGGCTGGACTGTGGTGGGCAGGGTCGGCCCTCCACAGTGATGACCCCACCACACCGCGTCCCAAGCTTCCCCATCCACAGAGACGCCCCGGCCACTGCAGAGGCCCGAGCCCGGCCAGGGCCCAGGACATCGGGACGCTTGCTGCCCCAAGTCCCTGCTCAGGGGGGTTAGGGACGCACAGACACGCCCGTCACACCGACCTGCAGACGGGTAGGGGTTGGGCCGGGCTGTGGGGCTCCGAGTGTCCTGAGATTAAACTGAGCCCCGGAAACCCGGAACGTGGTGAGCGTGGCCAGTCCTTGTGCTTTGGGTGTGTGTTCACACGAGTGTGCAGCACGTACAGCTTCTGCCTCAGCAGAGGAGGCGGGAGGGGGCCCGGGACCTGGCCTTGTCCCAGTGTGCAGTGGGTGCTGGTCGTGGCCCGAGCCCCAAGCCCCAGCTGCCCTGCAGGTCTGGTGAGTCGGCCCTGAGCAGAGAAGCAGGTCTGGTGAGGCCCAGGCACCCCGTTGTTCTAGTGGGGGATGTGTCCTGCCTGGGCCCAGCACTGCCCTGAGCTCCCCTCCTGGGCAGAGCAGCTGCACCTGGCTGTGTGGCCTCTGTGGAGGTCTCAGCCCAGCCCTTGGGGGCTTGGCAGTGGGCTACAGGGCTTAGAGGCCCAGCGTTCTGGAAGGCTGAGGCAGGATGATCACAAGTTGGGGCCCAGCCTGGGCAACTTGCAACTTATTGAGACCCTGTCTCCAGAACAAGGCTCAGCGTGATGGCCGTGGGTTCCACTTCTCATACTGAAGAAATAGGGTCCACTCACTGGGATTAGGGCTGGGAAAGATTTGTCGCTGTCCCTAAAAGGCTATCAGCTGCATCCTACCCATCCCGAGTTCCGAGTTCTCCTGGCTCAGAGCCCTGAAGCCCCAGAGAAGCAGAGCCACCCAGGACTAGGACCCCTCCCTGACCAGGCCGGCGTCACTGGGCCCAGGTGAGCAGTCACAGTCACAAATGGCAGCTCCCAGTGCTCCTGGGACCACGAGTCCTGATATGATTCAGGGAGAAGAAGCAGAGGTGCAGAAGGGTATTTGCTGAATTTGATTTCGGCACAGCTGTGGGGAGGCCAAGGCTGTGGCCCTGCAGGGCAGGGAGAGTCGCAGGGACTCTGCCCTCAGGCAATGTCAGGGGCGCAGGATGAGGAGGCACCAGCAACAGTGGGTGAGTTCCCAGGTGGACGCCGGCCTGGAGGAGCCCGCCCTTCTCAAGCCAGAGAGCAGAGAGGCTCGGGAAGCTGGGTCCAGATGCAGGGGGGCGCCCCTCACTCCCTTGGTCCTCAGTTCTTTGTACCCTTGGTGAAAGAATTCAGTCAAAACACAGGCCAGCGGGGATGGTGCAGCACACCTGTGACCCTAGCACTTGGAGGCTGAGGCAGGAGGGTTGACACAGCTCCAGGGCAATCTGAACTACACAGCATGACCCTGCCTCACATAAACAAACGGCACCCACATAGGCCATGCAGAAGTTGAGGTGGAATTCTTCACCAAGTAGATGAGGAGTTCTGGCTCCCTGAGTGTGAGTCTGGATGCCCCTTTCTGCCCTTAGCAGTGACTGTGGGCTTGGAGCCAGGGCCACTCTGGTGCTCGCCACACCTCTCCCAGAAGTCACTATTGCAGCTGTCTCCTGTCCCTTGTGACGGTCAGTTTCCCCAAGGACGTAGCACGTGGGATGCACGCAAAGGAAAAGCTCTTCCCAGAGCCCGGGCACCAGCGCTGGAGCCCACACTGGCCTGGGAGGGCTGGCCCGGCTCTCACCCGCCTGTCACCACCGTGGCCTCCTGTGTGGGGCCAGGTCCACAGTGGAGGCTGCAGCCGGGCACGGCTCTGCAGACCCTGTTCGTCTGTGTCCTCCCTGCGGCTCTGCACGTGGCGTGGGAGACCTGGGGCGGCGTTCAGAGCCGGATGGGAAGTTGCCCACTTCCTCCAGCTGTTTACCAGCAGCCTAGCATCCTGACATGAAACAGCGTCACCCACCCGGGGAGGAAGACACCGCCAGCAAGATGAGCCCACACAGGCGGGGAGGAGGGGACGTCGGGGCAGAGCCGGGAAGGGACAGTGGCCCCTGAAGCCGCTGTGTCCCTGGACAGCCTGGGGCTGTCAGGGTCCCACTGTCTGCACGGGAGAGGCCGCTGGGTGTCGGGCTGCAGGGAGGCCCCGGTGTACCACGGGAAGAAAGGCACACTTTCCGTTGGTGCCTCCTGGCTCCCTGCCAGGGCCACCACACCCTGAGTCAGGAGCAGGACCCCGACTTCCCTCCCAGTGGCCTGCTCTGCATCCCGCCGTCACAGCAGGAGACGGGCCTGGTCCTTGTCCTCATCCTGGCTCACACATTTCCCCTCGGCCACACTTACTGTCCCACAGAGACCTGGGCCCCTGCCCCTCCACAGTCTCTGCCTGGGTCCAAGCGACCAGGTCGTGTGCCGACGTCCAGGCCCTGGGGAGCCCTGGGGTGTGGGTGTCGGTCCCAGCATCACAGCTGGGCCCTGCTGGCCTTCCAGTCACCCTCTGGGCTCCCTCAGCTGGGGCCCCCAGGCACCCTGCTCTGGCCAGCAGTGTGTGCTCCTCTGCCCCTAGTGGCCCGGGGTCTGGGCAGGCTTGGTCACCGCTGGTCCTCCATCCTTAAACTGGTGTCTCCGCCCAGCCTGGCCACCCCCTGGGCCAGGACCTGGGCAGAACAGAGATCACAGAGCCACGACTCTGAGCACTGCTGTCTGGACACCTCGTGGGTTTGCTCTGTCTATGGACCATTCGTTCTTCTGATCACTTGGTAGGTTGTTTTTTCAAAAAATTGGACTCAATTTTTTCAAAAGTAAATTTATTTTTAAAGGAATCTGTATGTTTTACACAAACCATTTGGTGTGTATTTTAAAAGACAACCATGTCACAAAAGACTCAGGAGGGGTTTCAGGTTAAAGAAGCAAGAGACCCGAGGAGTGGGCACCATGGGCTCCTCTTCCTCCTCCCTCCCTCCGTCCCTTCCCCTGCCCTCCTTCCTCTCTGTCTGCTCCTCCCTCTGAGCCTGGAAGAACACCCTTTCTGAACAGCCTCCACGCCACCAGCATCAGCCCGGGTCACCTCCCCTGCTGTCCACAGGCCGCAGGCACAGGTGCGCAGTGGCGCTGGCTCCTGACTGGACCAGACACTGCGTTCTGTCCCTGGGGGGAGGAGAGACCCACAGAGCTGTGCCACACGAGGGCAGCAGGTGCCATCCTGGGGCGTGCTTGCCCACCTGGCCAGCCCGAGAGCCTGGCACAGTTGTCGCCCGTGAGCGTTCCAGGGGTAGGCGGCGCGGTCCTCACCTTTCGTTTGTTCCCGGCACAGTCCTGAGCCTCACCGGCCACATCCGAGGGCAAAGGTCAGAGCCGTCCAGGCCCCTCGCCATGTGCAGGGCACAGGCTGCAGGGGACTGTCACGCTGATCGTGCAGAGGCAGTCTGGGAAGCGGGAGCCCACAGCCGGCTGTTTACAGACGTGAGTCCCGCCAAAGCCTGCGCGCCACGGTCAGAGTAACTCACACCCGGATTCCTCTCCCACAACTAAAACCTCCGGACTAGAGGACAGTGTGCTAATCACAACCATCCATTTTGTCTGTTCTGCTCCTAATTCCAGAAGGCTTTGTTTTGCCCTTTATGAGCCTCGTTTACGTTAATTTCCATAGGAACCACATGTCACCTTTACCCCAGGTGATTGCCAATAAAACTCCTTGCCTGGAAAGAAGGGAAAAGAAAAAATAAAAGAAAATGAAAAAATGGAAAAAAAGTCTTTGTAAATAAGGAGGGGTGGAGTGGGTGAAGGAAACCCAGGGGATGGGGAAAAAATAAGAACCAAGATAAGTCATGTAAAGGTGCAGGATCCCCATGATGAATGTAACTGTACCGTGTACCTAGAATGGACCAATAAACTTAATGGGGGGACAGTCCGTGCCTGGAGCTGGCCAATGCCTGTGTCGGCTGCCCGCGTGGGTCGTCCTGGCCCCGTCTGTCTCCTAGCTCTGTCTCTCAGAGCGCTCATCTCGGCCTGCGTGGTATCCTGGCAGAAGACTGACCCTGACTGCAGGGGTCTCCAGCACAGGCGTTAGTGAGCCCAGGGAAGAGAGCTTCATGAGCGTGACTGCCGCCAGGAAGCTCCCAGCAGCCTCTGGGTCAGGCAGGGGTGCGCTGGGGACCCGTCCCGCAGTGGGCGTGTAGCGTGGCCACTGCAGGCTCTGTGTCTCTCCAAGTCTGTGTCTGCGTCCCCCACCCGCCATGCTGGGGCCCGGGCCACTGTTGCTCTGCTGTCCCTGTGTGCGTTTCCACCAACAGCTATGCCGCCACCGAACACCTGTGTCCCACAAAGGCCTTCAGAAGGTGTCGGCGGGTGCCACCAGCACGCTCCTTCCTGCCCCAGTTTCAGTCACTGAAGCGGCTCAGCTGGCTCCCCCGTCCTGTGCCCCACCACCTCCCTGCCACCTCCCAGGATGGGCCCAGCTGACCTGGGGTCCCTGCTGTCCCAAGTCGCAAAGCCCTGGTCCTGTGTGAGGTGCGAGTGCCGTCTCTGAACATTTGTTCTTCAGGAGTAAGGGCCACGGTGGCCCCAGGCAGACCCTGGGGCTGAGGACGGAGATTCTGGTGCCCTGGGTTCTGAATATGCCTCCTACACAGACAGGCTCTGACCCTGAGGCTGGCCTTTCTCCTCAGGACAGAGAGGCAGGGGTCTGAGCGGCTCCTCGAGGGCAGAGGCCCAGCAGCCTCGGGGTGCACACGGCACGGATGCAGGCTGCCCAGCTGCCCTCCCAGCCTGGCTCCTCCTGCCCGGCCTGGGTGCTCTTGGCCCTGGACTCCATTGCTGGGGTTGTGAGGTACAGGTCAGATGCCTGGGTAGCACAGAGCCCCTCCCAGGGGCCAGGTGATGCCTAAGGCCACGGAGCGGGAGGGCAGGTGGGACGTTTAGTAGCAGGGATGCAGGGCAGGGACTGGACTCCTCAGCCCCTGGAGCCCAGTGTGGCCCTGGTGCACTTCCTGCAAGGGCAGGGGTGGCCTGGAGCACCCCAGGGGCCGCCTCTGAGCTGCTGCAGGGGCACAGAGATGGGGTGCTCTACTTACAGCTGGACACCCAGAGCAACTGCGCAGGGAGGGTCTGGAAATTTCTGCTGCCCCCATCCCCACCCGGGGCTGGGGAGTGAACCGGCAATCAGCCGATGTCCCAAAGGCAGGCAGCCAGGGTAAATTTGCCAGATCTTATCCAGGCCACCACAACAAGCGAGTACAGCACGTGGCCACCACCTACCGTGACCCTCAGCCACAGCCCACCCAGCCCCAGACCGCCAGCCTGGCTCTGGCTCTGTCCTCTGTGCCACCAGCCAGCGTGGCCAGAGGGGAACTGCACAGGCTACAGCTATGGACTCGCGGGTGCACCGTCCACGCACCCACGGGGAAGGAGCCTCGCGCATCCATGGCGCAGCTGTGGCTGCACGAGCAGCCACATCCGGGGCACGCCGTGCTCCCTCTGCTTCCACGGCAGGAAACACCGCAGAGCGGCCATGGAGTCAGAAAATAAGTCAGACGTGCTGGTCAGTGGACTTTCTTCAGAAGAACGAGACCCCTAGCTTCTAATCTTCGGGATTTCCACCTGAAAGGGCATCTTGAGGGTGAAGAAACATGTATCGCACATAAAAGGTGGATTGTAAGTCACGTGGCTTAGCATGAATTTGTCCTGTTTTCTGAATCATGGGGGGCACTGATGACAGAGAAACGACTACTAGGGTTACCTCGATATTTTCCTCTCACCTCTAAAAACCACAATTATTTGTTGTAGGGCTTTTCTTTTTTTCTTTTTTTTTATTGTTGTTTGGTTTTGGTACTGGGGATTGAACCAATGGAGTATTTTTTTAATTTTATGAAAAAAATTATGAGAATAACTAGTTAATACTCTGTGTATCATAATCTTAAAAGTAGTGACTTGGCATACAAGACAGAGATCTAAAATCTAGGGGATATAAAGAATGCTAAAAAAGGCCGGGTGTGGTGGCGCACGCCTGTGATCCCAGCACTCCGGAGGCTGAGGCAGGAGGATCACTGTGAGTTCGAGACCAGCCCAGGCTACATAAGTGAGTTCCAGGTCAGTCTCAAATACATAGTGAGATCCTGTCTCAAAAAACCAAAAAAAAAAAAAGAACACTAAAAAATTAGACTCCCCAAAATAAAAGGCCCAATTAAAAAATAGGAAACTGAATAGATACTTCTCAGAAAAAAGTCCAAATGGCTAATAAATACATGAAAAAACCTTTGCCATCGTTTGCCATCAAAGGTAAATTTAAACTACCTTGGACCAAGGATTGTTGAACTATATCAGCAGTCCTTTTAATTTTTTTTTTTTTTTTTTTTTTTGGTACCAGGGATCGAACTTGGGACCTTGCACTTGCAAGGCAGTGAACCACTGAGCTAAATCCCCAGCCCCAGTCCTTTCAATTTTAAAAAATGCATTTATTCTCTTATTTATTTATTTTTGTGGTATTGAAGATTAACCCAGGGCCTTCACACTGAACTATATCCCAGGCCTTTTAATTTTTTTTTTTAATTGTGAGACATGATCTCAATTGCCCAGGCCGGCCTCTAACCTGTGATCCTCCTGCCTCAGCCTCCCAAGTAGCTGGGAACACAGGTGTGTGCCACCACCACCAGCGGTTGTAGGCGATTTCTAAAACACTAAAATGAATAAAAGTCCTGTTCAGAACCCACTCCTCAGAATGCTGGTTCTCCCTGTGCATTTTGCCTGTGTATTTTGTGTGCCTCATGGTAGTTACACTTTTCACCTCACTCCTAATGTAACTCTTTATTTACAAAATTCCGCGGTAAAATTGTAAAACAAAATATTAATAATTAAAAACTGAAAAAACGGAGATAAGAGGCTCCACCGCAGTGCCTACTTCTCCGAGTGGCCTGTCCGTGAAGGGCGCGCACAGATCATCCAAGTTACACAGCCCACACCCTGCGCCTGTCCCTGGTCTGTGTCAGGGTCCTTAGGGAGCAGAACGCTAGCATCCACACAGACTCGCCTTACACCGCTGTGCAACTTCGGTTACACGGCACCCTGCCAGCGCCTAAGGCTCTGAGGCCCAGAGCCAGGACTTTTAAGATCAAATTGCACCTATTTTAAAAATAAATATTAAAAACTATTATCGAATTGTCTCCAAAATGTTATAACTAATTACCCTTCAATGGGTCAAAATTCAATTGAGCTGTCCTAACATTTTGAAGCTATTTTTTGTGCTTGGTTTTGGTTTTTTGAGCAAGGCCCCGCTGTGTTGTTAGTTCAGGCTCGCCTGGAACTCACCGTGCACCCCAGAAACACACAGGAGACAGCAGACCCGTTTCTGATACATCACAAATTTATGCTGCTTCTTATGAAACAGCTGAACTTTTTGGTTCACGGAGCTTTGTGATTTATAGAATTTTTAAATCTAATTGTGGCTTCCTTGTGGATCACCCTTCATTTTATGTGTAGGAAGTCTTTCCTTCACGCTTACATCAGATAAACCTCACCTCTGTCGTCTCCTAGTTCTATTTTTATAAGACACTGAAGTCTTTTTTAACTTTCTTGTGGTTCTGGGGATGGAACCAGACCTGTGCCTGCCAGGCAAGCGCTCGCACCGCCCACCCTCAGCACGGAGGCTGCAGCCTTTTCTCCCTCCTCCACTCCCGCGTGCCTGCTTGCTTGTTGCTTTTTTCCTCCAGCTGACCTTTAGCACTGTGAAGTCCGGCACTGGCTGGGGCTGTGAGTCCGGGTGCGTGGTCCTCATCCTGGCCTGACGCTGCACCGGCCTCTCCCGCTGGCCCCGGACGCTGGCCCAGTGGGCACCTGCAGACGCGAATGGTGCCAGAGCCCCATGCTGCCTCCCGGCTTCCAGCCTGATGTGCAAAGATGACTCATTAGCGAGCATGTGTTTCTAAAAGAGTCTCCACGTCGTCAATGGGCTTGGGACAACCAGGCAGTTCCGGCACTTCCGGGTCAGGGGACGAGAGACGGTCGAGGCGACTGGAAACATGTCCCAGGGTCTCACAGCCCTGTGCTGTCTGACCAGGAGGCTCGCTTCGGGGCCTCTGTGTCACAAAGAAACCACTGGTCAGAAAAGGGCTTCTGAAAGGAAAGTTTATTCCAACGGACAGGACTGAAATCAGGGGATTTAGCAGCCGGCTGGGAAAAGCTGAGTTTGTCACACCAGGGTGGATGTGCGGACACCAGGGAGAGGACTGGGGAAGGGGCGAGGCCTGCACAGGTGCTGCAGGCTAAGGAGTCCGGGTGAAAAGTTTGTGACCTGGAGCCCCAGGGCGGTCTCCTCAGTGTGGACCTGATCTCCGAACCTCTCGGCCCCAGGGGGTTCATTTACTGGGAAGCTGCTGTTGTCTGCTGAAAGCAGCATGTGTGCTTTGTCCCCGAGTCTGTGAAGACCCACGAAGGTCAAGCCCGACACTCCAGATGTCTGGAGATGCGCTGACCAGCAGGCACCGTGAGGAAAACTGGAAGTAGGCGCCCAACACCCACTCGGTAAACCTGGGGTGTAATTGCGGAGAACTGAGGGAGAACCAAGGGTCACACCAGGGCCTTCTTGCTCAGCTACACCCCGGGCCTGCTTATTTATTTGTTTATTTAGAGATAAGGTTTCACTAAGTCACTAAGTTACACCAGGGCTTGAACTTGTAATCTTCCTGCCTCAGCCTCCCAGAGGGCTGAGGTCCCAGGCTGCACCTCCATGCCCAGCCTGGTAGAATCAGGCAGTTCTCAGAAGGGACTAAGTCCCAGCAAGGTGTGCAGCCAGCTACGCTGCTGGGGCCCAGAATCCTCCGGGGGGTGAGATTGGGTGGATCCCCCCTCTCTCCCAGGCTTTTAAGAGTAACTTTCCAAGTTTTACAACTATGAACAGGTATTTCCTGGATACTCTTGGAACCTCTTCACAGGAGCAACTAACATTTCCCAAAACCAAGGCAGCTGGTTGTTATAAATCCAGACACGTCAGAGGGCAAAGGGAAGGGAGGCTGACAGGACTTGATGCGGAGGGGGCCGCGGAGCTCAGGGCGCTGTCAGCAGACGCTGGTGCGTAACCCAAGACCACCTGCATCTGGCCAGCGCCCTCCCCGGCCCAGGGCCCTCTCCATCTCTCCAAAGTCCCGCACTGACCACTGCCAGATGGACATCCCCTCCGCCCTTCCACCCCACCTTGGTCCTGAGTGCACCCCAGGGTGCTGGGCTGGCAGCCTCTGCTCTACTGTCCTGGCCATGCTGGTGGGCCTCGGTTTCCCCTTGAGCAGTGAGGGGTGTGGGTCCCTGCAGAGCCCCGGCTGCTGTGTTCTGACCTGGTGAGGCATCAGCCAGGGCTCTGGGCCACTCAGAGACACCCTGGGCTGAGAACCGTGTTTCTCTGCCCAGTGAGTGGGGCAGCCCCAGGCTAGCCCCAGGCTGCAGGCCCTGTGCAGGCTTCAGGTGCCCTCTGGACTCAAACCCAGGCGCTCTGTCTCGGAGACACGAGGCCCCACCATGCAGTCCTCTTTCCTGCAGGCTGTGCCCAGAGCCCGGTCCTTCCATCTGCTCTTTCCTTACACTTACACACACACACACACACACACACACACACACAGAGCGTGGTGCTAAGCAAACCTCGCATAACTCGTGCACCTGTGAGTGCCCCCAGATGGCCTCCCGCTGGCAAAGAGTTTTATGTTTCTCCCCGGGGTTGGCATTCACCAGGGCAGACGGGGTCTCACCCAAGAGCAGCCCAGGCAGCCATGGACCCACACGTGCTGGGTGCAGACGCCGCGCCGGGCATGCAGCGCACCTTTTCCTGCAGCAACTGGGGGTGCAGTGGGGGAGTGGGAATCTCCCCAAGACTACCAGCTCTCGTGGGCACTCGGACCCCAGACCCAGGTACGAAGGCCACACCCCTCTCAGGCCCACACGTCCTGTGGCAACAGTAGCCACACCTGGCAGCCTACACCTGTTTCTCACAAGCAATGACCTGCTTTCCCTGCAGATCGGCACTCACTGGCCAGGTTCTGGCGCACACCTTGGCGCTGAGAGATTCTACCCCAAAGAGCTGCCGGAACCTGGTCCCCTGCCCAGGGAGACGCTGGGGTGCCTTTTGGGGCCAGCAGAGGACGGTCAGGCCTTGGAGCCCTTTCCACTCTGGCGCAGGGAGCTCCCAGGCCGGTGATGGCCCTCCGTGTGGCGTGCACTGAGGAAACCCTCCCTCTGGATCCTACTGCTATTCTTGCTGTGCTCTCACTCTGGTCCTTCTGTCGCTTTTCATCCATTTCCTGCTCCTCACTGTGGTCGGATGGGAAGGGAGCAGATCAACGCTGGAACCTGGGCAGGACAGAGCCCGCCTGATGTGGTCCCCTGAGGGGCGCCCATCTGGGCAGCCAGCTGCCTCCTCCAGCTCCCCCGTGGCTCTGTCCACGCAGACCTGGCCCGGCCACGAGCTTGCCGATGAGAGTCCCCCCTCCCGACCCAGAGCTCTGGACCAGGGCCCGGGATATGCCCCTCAGTGCCCTCCGTCCCTGAGCACTGTGCTGCCCGCTGCCCCGCCCTAGGGCCATTTCTGCATCTTCTCTGGGGCTGGCACGAGGTTGTGATTCTCAGTGAGCGAGGTGGGAAGACGCTCAGAAGAGCACTGCTGCCTGCGTGCCGGTGCCTGGTCTGGGGTGGCAGCACCCTGTCCCGGCCGGGCATGGTGACGGCCGGGACCTCTGCCTTCCTGCCCTGCCGTGCCGAGCGCTGCTGTCTTCATGTGAAGGCCTCAGCCTCACCACTGTGGGAAGAGGATGTTTTTCTTGCCTCTCTTTCGTTTTGTGACGGCAGCTCACCCCCTTGGTTTGGTTTTGTGTCTTTCTTAGGTGAGCTGGCGACTCCCCTTGGGGCCTCCAGGCTGTGGAATGGTTTACACAAATCCACACCCACTCCAAAGTCCCGCTGCACGTCCCCCGCAGGGCCTCTGGGTCTGCTCCGTGACTCCGTTTCCCCACACACCCTCAGGACTGGACACAGGACCTTGCTGCCTCGCCACCCGGCCTACAGTGCTGGAGGCTCTTCGGTCCTCTCCTCGGTCCTCTCGAAAGCGGCCCTTCAGTTTTCAGTCCACAGAGAAGAACTCGGACTTTCGTGCATGGCTCACCCTCCTGAGAGTGGAGTTGCAGCTCTGCCGGTTTTAACAAGCACACAGTTGATTGACTGCAGCCTGTGAACACAATGTGCCCGCAGGATCAGGGTTGTTCTGAGCCCAGAGCACCTCGCTCCACGCCCATCTCTCCAGAAGTGCGGTGCACGCCTTCCTCCATCAAGGGAGCAGGGGGACCCCTGCACCCGAGTCACAGCTGACGCTCAGTGGGGGACGACGCCCACTCCCCACGTTGCCTGTGGTCCTGCGCTCTGTGGTGTCCACCTGCCCAGCCCTGGCTCCGGCCTCAGGAGGGGAAGTCTCCAAAACGCCACGCAGAAGAGTGAACTTCTCCGTGCCATCCACTCTCATCTGTACCTGGGCCCAGCAGCTGACCCCAGGAGGGTAGGGGCCGAGGAAGAGCTGCGTCCGCCGGTCTGCCTGTCTGCGTGTCTGTGTGTCGGCTTGCCTGTCTGCCTGCCTGCCTGTCTGTCTGCCTCTCTGTGTGTCTGTCTGTCTATCCGCCTGTCTGCCTCTCTGCCTGTTTTTACCTCCCAGCACAGTCAAATGCTGACACTTTAGAAAATGCACAAACATCTAAAGAAACAGCCTACATTGCCCAAGAGCAACCTGCCTCCCCCATGACTAGAAACACCCCGACTGATGCCTTGGTCCCGAGCCCTCTGCTCCTTCTGAGATCTCCCTGGACCTTGGGGGTGGGGGGCTCTGGTGGGGCAGACGGGCCCTCCCCCCACCCCCGTGCACCTCACATTCCCCACCCCGTGCTGAGGAGGCCACAGAAGGAGCCTTTCCCTGTCACTGCGCTCCTCTCCCTGGGGAGCAGAACCTGGCAGAGTGGCCGGGGACACAGCCGGTCACCTGTGGCTCCTGCTGCTGGTCACATCCCCAAGGGCGTCTGAAGATTCTCATCGTTTGTCCCGAGCCAGAACTCGCTGTGCCAGGACGAGCTGCCCCAAAGGTGCTTCCCACCCTCGGAGTAGGTGCCTAACTACGGGGGAGAGGGGACGCAGGGTGCCCGCAGGCTGGGTGCCAGCTGCCACAGCTCTCTGGGCCGAAGCCAGGACATCCTGACCCTGACCCCAGGCCTTGAGGCCCCAAATGGCTTGCAGAGTGCCCTGCAGCTCCCTGGTCTGCTCACCATGACAATTAGTAGTCATGGCAACAGATGCCCCCCGCCACGAGGGGACCCAGGGGTCAGAGCTCAGAGCAGGTCCTCAGAGCTGCTCCACAGGGACTCCAGGAGCAGCCACACTGTGGAGAGCTCCCAGGCTGCAGGCTCCTCGCCCCTCTCCCCAGCTCCTCCTGCCAGACCCCTGTGGCCCCCATGTCTCTGGGCAAAGTGGATCCCAGAGTGCACCCTGCCCTCCTGCAGGCCACCTCCACCGGCCAGCTCCGATGCTCCTCCAGGCAGGTCAGGTGTACATGGACAGACAGCCCTCTCTCACCCCGTGAGACTGACGGGCTCAGCATGCTGTCCACTTCCGGCTCCTCCGGGTACCGCTGCGAAGTGCAGGGTGTTTTGGAGCACGCACACCCAGGTCTGCAGCAGCACAGCTCTTCAGAGCCGACCCTGGAAGCAGCCTGTATGCCCAACAGCTGGGGCGTGGACAAGGAAAACGCAGTATTTACACACAGTGGAGCGCTACTCTTTTATACAGAAGGATAAACTTGAGGCTTCTGCAGGAAAATGGGGGCACCTGGAGACCATACAGCTAAGCAAAATGAGTCAGACACACAGCTTACATGAGAAACCCAAAGCATGAATAAAGAGCAAAATAGAGTACAGATACAGCAAACAGGGAGAGAGATCTGCTGGGAAAGGGTAAGGAACCAGGAGATGGCGGGAGGGGAAGGGGATGAGAAAAGAATTTAGATGTGTGAGCACCAGGTACTGCCTGCCTGC
>NW_022900939.1:1096163-1112662 GCF_012274545.1 Fukomys damarensis | reverse complement strand
TCCTCCCTTGGCATTTTGCAGTGTTGTGGTGCCTCCACTTTGCTCCTGGGTGCCCAGTTCTCGGCCACCTTGAACTCTTCCCACAGCAGATGTGGATACAGTTGGGAGCCTAGTCCTCTGAGCAGTGCAGAAGGACTGCATTACAAGTTACCCCCAAACGAAATGACCTAAAACAAGCACTGCATTTGTGTTGCTCATGAATTTGCATTCTGGATGGGCTGTGGTGAGGACAGCTCATTTCTGCTCTAGTTTACATTGCCTGGAAGAACATGAAGTTCATCTGTTTATATGCCCAGGGACTGAGCTGGAAACTGAAATGCTAAGGCTGGGGCACCTGGCCTTCCTTGTGCACCTCTGCCTGTCTGCCTGCCTGTCTGTCTGCCTGCCTGTCTGCCTGCCTGCCTGCCTGTCTGTCTGTCTGCCGATTCCAAGCAGCAGACTGTGCCGCTACCCAGGGCCAGGGCCACAGCTCTGGCACACGGCCAGTTCCCTGCAGGCGGGGTTAGCAGCCTCAGTCCCCAGAAGCCAGTTGCGCCCCACGCGCCCTCCCAGCGCAGGCCCTGCTGTGACTCGGGGTGTGAAGCTCACACCTGTGGCCCGCACTGCAGCCTCTCTGCCGGCAGTGCCTCTGCTGGCCCCGACACGACGCCACTCTCACAAACACTTGCTCCCTTCGCTGCTTAGGGAATGAGGTGAGCGCCTCACACCGTTTAGTCTCAGACCGGATCGTTCGGCTGTTAGAACCCAGGGCGGACCTGGGGTCCTCACACCACGCTCCGCCCAGACACATTCTGAGACAGGGTCTGCTGTCGCCAAGCTGCCCGGCCGAGAAGGCTTAGTTTTAAAAGTTTCTAGTCCGAGGTTGATGGAACCGAGAACATGGACCCCGAAGGTGTGGAGGGCCGGCACCCCCAAAGGAGACCGCAGGACCTTGGCTCGTGATGTCCAGCAACGCAGCACCACAGTGTGACCACTCGAGGGCTAGGCAATGAGTCAGGGATCGCAGGGTCCTTGTGCCGCAAGCTGGCCTTTCGGTCTTCCACACGTGGAGCTGCTGTCGACCTCTGGTGCCCACGTGTGCCTGGGCCCGTTGTGGCCGCCGTGCTGGCCTCGGGTGCCCTGCCCATGGGGCCCCGCAGGGAGCATCCTGACCAGGACCGTCCGATCCTCACCCACACCAAGGCCTGGCCCTGGGCAGGGTACCCGGGAAGACAAGCAAAGGTGTCATTCGCAGTCTGGCAGCGATGCGGCCAGAGCCATGCAGGTCCGTGGGCCAGGCCGGCACCACTGGGGACACCGCAGGCAGCCGTGGCCTCACCTGACTGGGCCTCTGAGGGGAAGGCAACGCCCGCAGAGAGAAGCTGACACCACCTCCACAGGGGCCTGGGCGCGTCCCTGTCCTGCTTCCCAGCGTCTTGGGCGGCAGATGCACAGCTGAGCCGAGGAGTCGGCCAAGTGGGCCACGCTGCCCGAGGGAGGCCGACTTTGACTGGCCGCACCCGCACCTCCTGAGCAAAGGCCAGAGGGACCGGCGGTAGGCGCTGCTGCGCACACGGATCTGGGGCGGGTTTCAGGCCCACCCGTCTCACCCACCAACTCCCACCGACTCCGGGACGTCACCACCAGCCCCCCAGGACCCCACGCACAAAAAGTCCCCGGTCGCAACTGTGCAAGAGTAACAGAAACTGAGAGCATGCGGCGCCCTTGTCATTCCTGCCAGGACCCACAGGCCGCGGGAGCCCCAGGCTCACTGACAGGCACCGAGCGAGGGAACGCGCAGGTCCCCGAAACGTGCAGTGGGCTGGGGTGACTTTCGGGCACAGGTCTGTCATCACGTCTCGGTTGCGACCACAGAGAAGTTTTCGTCTTTGTTGTTAACCCCAGCTCAAAGGCAGAGGAATTAGTCAGGCCCAGAGGTTCCGGTTCTCTACTGTAGGGGCCGCAGCACCGTGGAGGCCCCAGCTCGGCCCCTGGCAGGGGCAGCAGAAACTCCCGGGTGCTTTACCGGCTGCCTGGGACAGGCGCGTGGCCTCCAGGTTCTCAGCCCCAGCGACGGCGCTTCCTGCTTGAAGCTGAACAGTGAATCCAAAAGACAGCCAGGGCCTGAGGGCCCCTTCCTATCACCTCCCTGACACCTTCACTCCCTGTGTCCCTGCTTCCATCGGGAGGGGACCTGCTGGGCTGGACAGCTTGGCCACCCGGTGCTTCTAGAAGGCACAGCCAGGCCTGTGTCCTGCGGGACTGAGACACCCAGTCCCGGGTCAAGGCCCGGGCAACTGGTTCTGGCCATGTTTGCCTGGAAAGGACATCTGTGCCTCTCAGGAGCCACAGCCCAGGGAGCAGGAGCAGGGGACAGACTCACAGTGGGGTGCAGGGCACTCTGGACAGCTGTCCCCTAGGGGCCCAGGAAGGCTTTTCCAAGGAAGCAGTCGCCAAGACCAGCAGGGTGACAAGGACTACAAGGGGACCGGCCCTCTGCCCCTCCCTTCTGTTCTCACACTGCACCAGGCTGACATATAACTGGCCAAAGGCCAGGGGACCAGGTGAGCCTAGCATGCGGCTGCCGAGCTGCCCAAGGCAGCACAGGGACAGCATGGAGGACATGGAGGGAGGAGATGTCTGCACAGGGCTGGGGGTGCAGCCTCCACAGCCAGGGCCGGGCCAGATCTGCAGCAGGGCCACACAGAGGCTGGAAGACACCTGGGGACTAGCAGGTCCCACACACACCCCAGGTCCCCAGGGTGTGCAGAGCAGCCGGGCCTGGGATGCCGAGCGCTGTCAGCCAAGGCAGCCACCAGGGCTGGGCCAGGGTCCTCCATCCACACAGCCCACACGCCCCCAGGTCACAGGACCTGCCCAGCGTGCGTGCCAGGGGGGGGGACATGGAGCTGCAGCGCTAGGATCCGGGGTTCCAGGGGCCGAGGGGATGGGGCCAGTGCTGTCCTGCAGGCCCTCTGCTGCACTCCAGGATGGGTTCTGCCTCCTCCATCTCAGGTGAAAGGGACACGTTTCACACAGATGCCTGAGGCCGCAGACCCTGCCGACCTCTGAGTGCCAGGGGAGGCGAGGCCACCACCGCCGACAGCCCTGACAGCCCTGATAGCCCCAGGCATTTCTGTGCTGACCAAGCACTGCCAAGACAGTGGCAGGAACCTCATGGGCGGGGACAGGAGGATGGCTTCACCACGGGGAGGTGACCCGGGCAGGGAGGGCCTGGCACCAGGACGATGCTGTCACTGCTGCCGCTGCTGCTGTCTGAGGTCCACGCTGGGCCCCATCTGGAAGGGCAGCTGGCCTAGAGGTCTCCCCTCCGCCTCCCTCCCTCCACAGGTCCCCAGCCAGGTGTCCTCAGGTTGTGAGCCCACGCCAAGGTCCTCGCAGGTGTGCCTGCAGAAGGCCACCAGAAGAGGGCGCTGGTCCTGCTGGCTTTCATGGACCCTCAGATCCTCCCTGCAAGCAACTCCATGAAGTCTGCGGAAGCCGCCCCTGCACCACCTCGCGTCCCCTCCGCGTGGCTCTTCACACAGCTCCCAAGTGGGCTCCTGCTCAAGGCCAGGCGTGACTAGGGAAGGGTGGTCTGAGCCACTCGGGAGCCACGTGTGGAAGCCGCCGTGAAGTCCTGTGGTTGTGACTGGTGTGGACCACACCTGCCCACCTGCGCCTCTCCCGATGCTGGGTGCCCGGGGCAGAGCCGTGCTGCTCCTGCAGTTCGCTTGTTTTTCGTTTTGTTTTTCGTCTGTCAGGGCTGAGCATTACACCCAGGGTCTCTGCTCCGAGCTGCAGCCCCGCCCTTTTCCTTTATCTGAGGAGGGGTTTTGCTAACTCTCCAGGTTGCCCAGGCTGGGCTGGAACCTGCAGCTCCTGCCTGGGTGCCGAGAAGACGGGCAGAAGAGCCTGCTTCCAGCAGTCCTTGTCTGACGCCAGCACAGCCCCTCCTTTTCCCCCTGAAAGCCCCATCACGTTTCTCAGCTCCATGCAGGAAACAGCGACACAGAACAGAGAGAAAACCAAGCTCCCATCCCGATGCAACTTCACTCAGGAGCCGGCCACTTCTGGTCTCACCTCAGAGATCAGAGTCAGGGTCAGGCCAGAGTGGGCGATGCGGGCTCAGGGACGGTGCCACCCGGTCTCTTGGGAGGAGCAAGGAGCAGGAGGCCAGCGGCCAGTGGGCCCGGGCAGACCGCCTCCTCTGGGCCCTGAGCCCGCTCTCCTGTGCCCTCTTGGCTGCCCCAGCTCACACTGCCAGCGGGAGGACATGCGGGCGCCTTTCAGCAGCAGCCACGCGACCCCAGCCCCCACACAGACGGCGCTTACTGGGGGACAGGAGTGGATGGCAGCCTGCCCCAGGCCAGGTGACCTAGTTTCCGGGACAGCAGGGCTGGCGGTGGCCTCTTTTCCTCTGTGCCCAAAATAGCGGCCCCTCCCACAGCCCAGCCCGAGAAGGTGACAGAGCAGGGGGCAGGGACAGACATCTGCACAGGACTGGCACAGCAAGGGGCAGGCGGGGTGACCTGGCAACCTGCCCACCTGCCCAAGGCCCACCCGTCCCCACCTCCCTCTCCTGAGATCCAGGCCACCCACTCAGGACTCCACCTGGACACGGGAGGGTGCTGCCCAGGAAATGAGGCCTAAAGCAAGCTGCCCCAGCCTGCCCTCCCGGCCCGGTCCCGGGGCCTCTCCCCTCCTCTGCTGGCCCGTGTCTCTCACGAGCTGACCTTCCACTTCCTGCGCTTTTCCCTCTATGCACTGGGTTTGCACCCCTAACACACCGGCCTCCCTCCCTGCCTGCCCCCCCCTCCTGCCCCAGGGCCTTTACACAGCTCTTCCTCCAGCATCCTCTCCCCCCGCCACATCCACAGGGCTCCCTGCCTCCCTCCTTGGCCCCTGTCCCCCTCCCTCCTGCCCCGGCCCTGGTCCCCTCCATGGCCCTCATGCACTCTGAGTGACCTCCGCTGTTGGTCTCCTCACCCACACTCGGCCCCCGTGGCTCCAGAGGCCACTGGTCCCGACCACCCATGTGCCTGTCCCTGTCCTCCTCCCCAGCTCATGGGGTGCAGGGGACCCCAGGCAACACCCTTGCCAGGCAGCCCGGGAGACCCCACTAGGGCCCCGACATGCAGCCAGATGGAGGAGCCTCAGACACAGAGCTGTTCCTGCTACCATGTCCTCCATGCTGACACACAGAGGGGACACTGGGCCAGCGAGGCTGCTGCCCTGGAAAGCAGCACAGCAGGCCAGGGGGCTGGGAGGGTGTGGGGCCAAGGCTTCTGCCCCAGCCAAGGCAGGCGGGGCTCCAACCAGAGCAGATGCAGGTGACTCAGAACCCGAGATCTGCTGGGACAGCTCCACCCTTTCATGGATACCTTCCATCCCAGCACTCAGGAGGCTGAGGCGGGAGGATCAATGTGAGTTCCACCCTAGCCTACTTGAGACCTTGTCTCAAAAACAAACAAACCAGGAAGCCGGTGGCTGCCCCAGGGTGGAGGAGTATGAATCTCTAGGGCCTATGGGTGCTCAGGTTTCTTAGGGAGCTGGGCAGGACTGAGGTGTTTAATTCTGAGTAATGCTCTAATTTGTGCCTATGGGATGTTCAGGAAATAAACAGAAAATCCCCCGTTCTCAAGGTGTGCTGGCTACCCAGGGCGGGGGCACAGACTGGGCCTGAGCTGCAAGCTGAGTCTGGAACAGGGGTCGGGCTCTGCCCAAGGCCTCCCGGGGCGGTGCCCCTCCCTATGGCACAGCAGCCCGGACGGACACTGCCCACCCAAAATTCCAGGGAGAGCTGCTTAGCATAAATCAGCACCCATGAGGCGTGCTGTGCCCAGCATTGAATCCAGACACCCTGCCCAGCCAGGGACGCAGCATGTCCTCATCAAACGTACAGGTGAGCTGCCTGTGGGGCACGCATCTGTGACCCCGGCACTCTGGGAGGCCGAGGCAGGAGGGTCCCAGTTCAATCCCAGCCTGGGCAATTTAGGGACTTAGCAAGACCTTATGTCAAAATTAAAAATTAAAAAATGGCTGGGGATGCAGCTCAGTGTGAACCCCCAGCACTGCCTCCCCGAAAAGAAAGAGAAAGGAAGATGCAGGTCAAGGGGTGAGGGACCTGTCCTCACGGCAACCATGTGGCTGCTTCGAGGGGACAGCTCATCTCTAAGCAGGTGCAGGCCGGAGGGAGCAGCATGTGGGGGGCAGTGGGCATGCAGCTTGGGCCAGGGACCCTGCCTCACACGTGGGGAGACGAGGGTCCCCATGGGAGGTGACCCGTGGGCCTCGGTCCTGCCATCATGGGGACGTGGGGTCACAGGCCAAGGCCTCCCACCACCAGAGCAGGCCCCAGTGAGGACACTGTGTCATCCACCCCGTCTTCCGCCTCCACCCTGGAGCCACTCCGCCCAGCACCACTGCCCGCATGGCCACAGGATGAACACGGAGCCCCAGGACCTGCCTCGGCGCCTGCCCTGGAGTGCGGGCCCTTGGCCACTCAGGAGGAGAGCGGAGCCCCAGGCAGCCTGAGGGGAGGGGGCTGAGATAGGATCAGGGTCCTGGGAGGCTGAGTCAGCAGGATGTGGCCCGCTGCTGCCGTAGGAACAGCCCCTGCTCTCCTACCTCAGGGCCAGGGGCTGGGAGCTCTGGCCACAGCTCTCGCCCCCAGGGGTGACAGAAAGAGCCGAGTCCCCCTTCCACCTTTGGGAAACCTCTACTCTCCCTGCTGTTCGACCTCAGGCAAGGCCCTTCCCTCTCTGGTCCAAAACTATGGCGTCTGGTTGATGAGATCTCCTCCACCTCCAGCCTCGGAAGCATCCAAGTCAGACAGCGTCTCGCCGTGTGGAGGAGGGGGTAGAAAGGCAGGACAGGGAGGTGGTCTGGGAACTTAGGCACTGCTGCTGCTGCTGTTTTAGTTTCACTAAACTCGTGTCACTGGGTTTCGTTTTGTTTTAACTTGCCTGGCCACACACTCACGGCAGTGCGGCTGGAGCTTCTACCCAAGCACGCTCTCCCTTTGCCTACTTTGCCCATGAGTGTCGGACCCTTCGTGGGCATCAGCACGCCGGGCCCAGCCTCCCACCCCAGCTGGGGGCCCCACCTGTGCACCCCACCGTCCAGCCCGGCACTCCAGACCCACGGCAGTGTCTTCAGTACACACCGAAGGGAGCCTCAGACTCTCGGTCTCCTCCGTGCCAGTGGGGAAACTGAGGCCAGCACAGATGTTCGGGCCAACACAGCCTGGGTGGGAAGGTACAGTCGTAAGCCGCTCCCTCCAGCCCACACACATTTCGCCCATGTGCACACACGTACACACATGTTCACAAGTATCCCGGGCAGCTGAGGTGCTGGATTACTGGGCTTTACTTGGCCGTTTCCCTCTCCGCACATCTCCCCCAACATGGTGCCGTGCGTCTCAAATGTACAGAATGACCTGACCGACTTAACACCAGTGAGCAGTGAACACAACGGGCTGCCCGGGGTGGAGAGAGCTGGCACATGTCCATCAGGACGAGAGAAGTGGCCAGGAAGTGGCTGAGAGGAGCAGTCCCTCCACATCCCAACAGGGAAGGAAGCTAAGGAGGTCCCGAGAATAAAACAGGCATGCCAAATTAGCAAGAAAAAGAGGACCCAGAAAAAGGAAAGCCATAGCATTTGCAAGGAAATTTGGTAATATCTCTAGTCAGTTGGGAGAAGATGAAATTTTCAGAAAGTGAATTTGAGGCCAGATGTCATGGTGTGCTCCTATAATCCCAGCACTTGGGAGGCTGAGGCAGGAGGATTGCCATGAGTCTGAGGCCAGCCTGGGCTACACAGTAAGTTCAAGGCCAGGCTGAAGAACATAGTGAGACCCTATCTCCATAAAAGCTGAATTTGAAGCAACTGTTTTCTCTTCGATGAAAACTGAAAAAGTAAAAGCTTTAAAGATTAGCTTAAATAACTAAACCATGTCAAATCTCACACCACCCTCAAAAATAAAATAGTACCAGGTTGAAGAGCTCTGTATAATACAACAAAACAGCAAAAACACTGGGAGAAATCATGGGAAAAACATTTACAACCTTAATATAGAAAAGTATGGCATAAAGACTAAAAGGAAAAAAAAAGGATTTTCACTACATAAAGAATTTAAACTTCTGAATAGTGAAAAAAATCATAAAAATAAATAGCTGCCCTTAAGTGACAGGCTGGGAGGAAATATTTGCTACCTGTATCACAAAGAATTATATATAAAGTGCATCTATCTATAAATCAATGAGGAAAGGAAAAACAATGCCCCCAAATAGGTAAAGAGTATAATAACCAATGAAGAAATACAGAAGCCCACAAAACATATGAAAATAAGACAGAGACTATTAAAGCAATAAAAGCTGAAAGCACAAGTAGAGACTCCAGCCCTCTCAGAAGGGTAAAAGTGAAAAATGTCAGGAACACCAGGATCGCGGAGGTCGGTAAACAAGGCTTTTCTGCCCCCTCTGTGATGTGGTAATTCCTAGAATTCCCGATTCCCAGCCCTCCATGCATGCAGCAGCTGGGCCGCACCCTGGACAGGGACAGGGACAGGGAGGGGACAGCAGGGAGCGTGGCAGCCCTGGCCTGAGCCCCAGGGCCACCACGAGTGAGGGCAAAGTGGGAAAGCAGCAAGTGCATGGTAGTGAGTGTGAGAGGGCCCCCTCCATACAATCGGTGAACAACGAAAGATGCAGGCCCGACCTTCAGCAGGACGGGCGCAGAGGGTTAGAGGAAGAGAGTGCCTTTGGGAAGCTGATGTCAGTGTTCCTGTCCCCTGAGTCCCACCGACCCGGGCGGATCCGTGTGATGAACACCATTACGCTCTCAGTGACGGGAAGACATGAGCTACACGGCTTACTGAGAAGCTCGCACTGGGCAGAGCTGAGGGCTCCGGGTTTCGGGGGAGCTGAGCGGGGTCCACCCGGCCCACCCCACACCCCGGGAGAGGAATGGGGAGCAAGCGACCCTGCAGGCGCTAACCACTGGGAAACCGGATACCAACCCCAGCGGGGATCATTTCCAACACTGCGGGTGGCTCCTTTCAGATACTTTTGTTGCACTTTTAACATGGTTGATGTTACACAGTAGCCTTGATTGTGTATACGTCTTTGAAAATAACACTGTACCACACTCATTTTTCTGGGACATTAAAATTGTCGTAAACATCAAATTTTAAAAACATGTCATTTTTAAAGGAAGCAGTATTTTTGCCTCATCTTTTTATTTGATTAAGCCCAGGGCCTTGTGCTGGGGAACACTGCGACTGTTAATTTTTTATTCTGAGACAGGTGGCTGGCAGGTGTCACCTTGCTTCCTGGGGGGTCCACTCTAAGCGAGGCACCCACTCACCCCAGACAGTGCCGGGTACATACCCCACTGAGGCACGTGCCCCTACCCACATGGCGACACTGGCTCTAGTGGGCCCCAGAAAGACTCAAATAAAGCTGGGGAGTGATTTGTCAAGCCCCCCTGTGGGGAGAAACCACAAGAGAAAAGATCACGCACGAGATCCGGCTTCCTAACAATTTGACACGCTGTCAACAACCTGAATGAAAAAGTAAAGGTCAAACAGCAACCTGTGGAAAATATTTGCAACCAATCTGACAAAACACTAACAACCATCATAAATAAAGACCCGAATAACGCCACGAAGACCCCAGGTTCTAACACAAGAGCAGGCTGCTTCCCAAGGCTGTAGCCACTGGGTACCGAGGCTGTCTAAACTTGGATTTCTGTTGAAACCTTAAATAAATAAAATGTAAGCTTACATTAAACTAACTTTTCAAATGCTCCAATGTCAACATTTGGCTGGTAGCTACTGAGCAGGACAGATAGGGGCCATTTAGAATATTCAGGGACATTTGATTGGAAAATGGTATTTTAGACAATTCACAAAAAAGAAAGAAAAAAAGACATGTAGGTTGCCGATAAACACATTAAAATTTTCAACTTTGTAAGACCAAAAGGAACAGAAGTTAAAATGAAGTAATATTTTACATTCACTCAATTAAGAATAAACAGGAGGACCAGGGATTTAGCTCAGTGATTCTGCCTCCTGCCTCACAAGGACAAGGACCTGAGTTTGATCCCGGGTACAAAAAATAAATAAATAAGTAAGTAAGTAAGTAAATAAATAAAATAAACAGGAGGCTGCTAACTGGGAAGTAGAGTTATCGACCATCTGGAAAATAATTTGGCAGTGTGCATTAAGAACTACAAAACCCCTCAGTGGCTGGGAGTACATCATAAAGAAATGACACAAACACAGAAACAGTCTTCTGCAGCGACCCCACGACCTGGAATTATTTTTTCATTCAGAAAGAACCCCAGCGCACCAGCCCAAGCTTGGCAGAGGAACTGTGTTCATTTAGACACCTCGGCGGACAGATTCACAATCCGTAAAAAGTAAGGCTTCCCAAGAAGGCTCAAGGACCTCGGAAATATGTCCTGATATGACTGGGTTTAAAACACAACAGACACAAATTCGAACTGAGCACTTAGGAAAACATCAACCCTAAAAATGCAGGGACCATACATGAGCACCGATGCAGCCCGGGGGGCTGAGCGCTGTCTGCGCTGTGCCGTAATTCAGGGTCATTTCTGCCTTTCCGCTAACGCGCATGCCTGGCTGGGAGCTGCCCTGAGCGCCACAGGGCTCAGCAGTGGCCACTGCTGAGTTTGTCCGAAGCAGGTGGGGTTCACACAAGGCGCAGCCCAGGAGCGGGTGGCCGGGGACAGGGCTGCACTGCCCCCACGGCAGGATGAGCCCGCCTGGGACTGGCGAGACCTCAAGGAGAACGGGCCTGCTCCCAGAACCTCCCTGGAGGCCTCACCTTACTTAGCTGCAAACACTTCTGTGGGCCGCTATGCGACACGTCCGGCCAGGGCCCCCGCCTGCCGTGCTCTTGGCTGCGGAAACGCGGGCTTTCCGAAAAGCCGGAGGCGAGGGGCCACCCCAGCTGCACGGCGCCTGGACAGGTGGAATGCGGGCCTCTCTGCTTAACAAGCAAGATCTCCTCTCCCTGTACCTCCCACGGCTTCTCCAAGGGTCACGCCTCGCCACCGACGGAGAACAATTTTTAAAAAACCTTAAAAGAAAAGGTGAAGTTGAAATCCACAAAAGCGGCCGCTGCCGCCAAAGCCGCCACTGTGGGCTGACTAAGAACTTTCTCTCGAAGTTGTATTTCCCAAACTTGGCGCCTGGGTGGGGAGTAGGGATGGTTTTTGTTTTCTAACCAGAAAAGAAAGTAATTAAAAGAAAGGATTGCTGAGAGAGAGAGAGAGAGAGAGAGGGAGAGAGAGAGAGAGAGATAGAGAGACAGAGGAGTGGTGGAGTAGCGCGGAGAAGCAGGGGCGGAGGCAGGAGGAGGGACGGGGATGCAGCCTCCACAGGCCAGGCCACCTGGCTGGACAGGGACACAGAGTCACCCACCCCCTGCACCCCGAGGCCCCTTGTCCCTGTGAGCCCGGGCCCATGGGCAGGGCCTGCCTCTCCACGGCAGCTCAGGGGCTGATGGCAAATCTGTCACACTTGTCACTCATGGGCTCTGCTTCCTGGCACAGCTGGGTGTGGTTGTCCGGATGCCTGCGTAGCTCCCTAAAGCGGGGCCCAAACAGGACAGGCTGGGCCAAGGTCTGAGAAGAGCCACACCGCGGGGGTGGGGGGCTCAGGGCTCCGCCCTGCTGGCCGAGCTGTGCCTTGACACCCGTCTGGCCCCTCGGAGCCCAGGCCCACACCCCACAAGAGGCCTTGTCCAGGGCAAGGGCCCCAGCACTGCCCTGCGCCTCCTGTCTCGGGGTGCTGCCTGCAGGATTCCTTGTGAAAGACCTGGCTTGTGCTGGTGCCTGAGGAGCAGGTCACAGAAGCTCAAGGATGAGCCCGGGACAGAGCTGCCACTAGTTCTGTCCACTTGGGCACAGGGCAGACGGAGGCCTGTGGGTCGGGCTGTGGCCATGGCCGTGGTGAGGTGAATGTGAGCGCCTCTCACCTTCCTGCTCTTCCCAAAGCCACAGGGGAGGCTGGGGCCAGGGGAGAAAGGACTGGGTCAGAGCCGACCAGGACCTGGGCTCCAGGTGCCATTCCAGGCCTGTCGCACTCCATCACTGGCCTGCCCCTTTGTATCCCTGACTCCAGCCAGCTCTAGCAGGAAACAACAAGCCCAGGGCCGGAGCAGGAGCCGCCTGGCCCCAGGACTTGGGGACCATGAAACAGCAACGAGCTGACTGCCACACACAGCCTGCAGTGACAGACGCGATGCCCGGAGCCTCCAGGGGTGCGGCTGCCCTGCCCGGGGACCCCAGGGGCAATCCTGCAGGTGAGTGCCACTGCTTCTGCCCTACAGGGAGCTCTGGAAGGTTTTGTTTTGTTTTGGTACCACGGATTGGACCTGGGTCCTTGCACTAATGAGGAGGTGGCAGGGCCAAATCCGGGCCCCCCAGGGAGCTGACCTGGCTGGCAGGGGAAGGGGACTCTGAAGCCATCTGCCCCCCGACCTCCCAGAACTATCCCCCGGGCCCTCAGCCTGTAGTCGCATCTGCAGAAAGTGGGGTGAGGGAGCTGTGGGCCTCACCGCCTGGCGTACCCGGGTGCCCAGAGACACACCTCATGCCACAGGCCCCACCAAAGGCTCCCAGTGGGGATACCCCTGTGGCAGGGTCAAGGAGGGGTGGCCTCTTGGACCACACAGCAGCGGGAGCCCAGAGCCAGCCAGGTGTCCATGGACAGGGCAAGGCCCTTCCTCCTGCAGACAGCGGGCGGAGTGTGATTTCAGCTCTGCTGGGCGCCCGCCCTGCTGGGTGGATGGCGCTGAGCCTAGGGACCAGGGCACCTGCAGGCCGCCAGGAAAAGTGCGCCATGGGAGCGAGGCCACTCGGCCTTAGGAAAGCAGCAGGCTGTTCCAGTGGCTTCGCGTGTTCCAACCCTTCCTGGCTTCAGCTCTCAGAAGAAAGTCCTGCGTACTTTGTGCTGTGCCTGCATCTGTGGGTCGCAGTAGAACCTCGGGTTACAAACTGTGCTTTCTCACTTTTTTTTTTTTGTACTGGGGCTTGAACTCAGGTCCCAGGCCACTGGGACATAGAAACTGCTTTCTATGTCACACACACTCTTCTGGGCAAAATGGTTTGAGCTCCTGGGGGATAGTATGCAGCAAGGAAAAAGAACATGACTCTGCTATGCAGAAAATAACGCAGATGGGTTCCCACGCACAGTTCAGAGTCAGAAAAAGCAGAAAAGTACAAAGATCAAGTCCAAGAACTGGCAAAATCAACCAATGACAATAAAAGGACAGAGGTTACCCAGGTAAAACAGACTTGGAGAAAACCCAGGAGGGATGTGGGTGATGCTTAGCCTGGAGTTCAGCTTGCAGAGTCACTGCTCTGACAGGTGGGTGTTTCTGTGCCTGCCCGGGATATAAATGGCTTTCCCTTATGCATCTGGGCCCGAGTTCCTTGTGGCCACTGCGGGTCGTATGACCCAGGCGTTAAGCTCAGCTGCACCCCTCCTCTGCCCATTGACAGCCAGACCTGTGGGTGGCCCTGCATCCCCTCCCCAGGGCTGAGTCTGGCTCTTCCCACAGAGGAAACCTGGAGGCTGCTGGTGCCAACGCCAGCCCTGGGCTGCACCCGGGACCCCAGGCACGAAGGAGAACCAGACCTACGCTCGGGAGCCCTGGAAATGATCCAGGCATGTCCCAGGTTGCCCCGTGGGGTGGGGCTGGACTAAGCTGGGGTTTCCCAGTGCCCCCAGGGAGAGGAAGCACAGGTCCTGCGCCTCACCCCGGCCAGCGGCCCCTCCTCCAGTAAGCAAGGCCAATCACACTCAAGCTTGTGAGCTTCGCTGGCTGAGGCTCCTAATCAGAGACTCAATGATCCTCACAGCCAAAGCCAGACGTGGCAGCATGGCTACAATCCCTGCTACTCAGGAAGCTGAGGCAGGAGGATTCTGAGGCCACCTCGGCAATGAGATGCCATTTCAGAGCACTGATCAAAATCGTCCCAACTGGAGTGCAGGTGCACAGGTTGCACAGACTGTGCATAACATCTCTGTGTACCGCAGATCTTCTGAGACAGAGCGTAATTGTAATTGTAACAGGAAAAAGATGTGTCCTGTTGCATTGCCCTGTGTTACACCTTCCACCCAGCTGCAGCACTGGGGGGATTTTCTTTGCTTTATACTCGGCTATTTTTATTGGTTTTTCTCAATAAACACTTATTGTTTTTATCCTTAAAAAATCACATTATAAAAATACATATCATGCAGAACATGCAGAGGGTTTTCTGCCAACCCCTTTCGCTGTCTGGGGCTGGGCCTCTCTGAGGCTGCGCCACACTAACTCCGTCGGCCGGTGCCCTTCTCGAACAGGTCACACCTGCAGAGGTGCACAGCTGAAGACAAAGCCCCAGCACCTCTGCGCCCCTTCTGAGCCCCCATGAACTGCCGCCATCTTTGGGGAAATCTGCAACCCCGTCTTCTGCGGGCGCACAGGCTGTCTGCAGTTCTACTCCCAGCTCTGTCCCGCGGCACTGCTATTTTGGGGTGCACACCACCCGGTCCCCACCGCCCGAGTCTCTCCCCTCATCCTGGCCGGCCTGGGCCCGGTGTGGCTGGGCTGGGATCCTCTGCACCATCTCCCGGGCGGCCTGGGCACCCAGAGCTCCGAGCAGAGCAGTGTGGCCTCTTCGGTGAGCCTCTGAGCCGTGGATGGCCCTGCTGAGGAGGACGCCTGGGCACCATCCCTGCAGCCCCTGCAGGCGGGAGAGAGGCGCAAAGCCAGGGCAGAGCCGGGCTGAGGCCTGGCCCAGAGCACAGCCCCGCCACCTGCCACCGCTGCCCACCGTGTGCCACCCACCCTGCCTGTTCCGACGGCCACGTGGACCTGCATCCTCTGACTCCCAGGCCTGCCGGCTTCTCCCCTCCACCCACTCCTTGTGGCTGGCTGAGCCTGCCCACTGCTGGGCACCCTGGAGAAGAGGCCTGGGGTGGACAGTACAAGGTAGGCTTCCAACCACGGGACTCAGATACTGCACACCCGGACTCAAGGCCCACAGCTGACATCCCTGCACTCTGGAGGCTGAGGCAGGAGGAGGGCGAGCTCACAGGGCCGGAGGCGCACCCGCCTGGCTGTGCTGCCCTGGTTCACCCCAGCACCTCAGGGCCTCGCCAGTCCCATCTCCAAGTCAGGCTCCGTTCACAGGCACACGCCGCCCTGCCAGCCAGCATCACACGGCAGCACTGGGCAGGGACCCTCACCCCTCAGGAGCCTGGGAGGGGCCGCTGACTCCCTGCGGGCCGACTGCACTTCGGGGGACTTGTCTCGCCCTCTCTGAGCCTCAGCTCCCACATCTGGAAAGTGGTGGCTTCACACTGTCCCAACGTGGCAAACAGAAGGCTGAACACTGTGCTCCAAGCCCCCACGCCAGCCACCTGAGGAGCTGCGAGGCCCTGGGGCTGCGCCTGCCCGGCCGAGCCAACGGCCTCTCTCTGGGGCACCGGTTTCCAAGGCCTCCCTCCATTGCCATGGAAACTTCTCAAAGCTCTGCATGTGACACCAGAAGAGGACAAGACCCTCAAGGGAGGCCACCTGGCCAGGGCCACCCAGCCGTCATGTGAAGCCAGCCCCAGGCCCAAGTCCTGTCTGAATGTGATCACACGGCCACAGGTTGTTGGGCTCCCCACCCCAAGGCTCGCCAGGTGTGGGGTAGCACCGGCCACAAGGCAGGGACCGCGAGTCAGACCAACCTGGGAGCCAGGAAGTGGACGTCCTGAGACACCGCATGGGGCCCCACGCCCCACCAGGGACCCCAGAGTCCTCAGCCACACAGCCAGGGTCAGACCTGGGCCACCGCAGAGGAAGCCCCGCCCTGCTTGCCCCTCCCAGCGCCTAGACCTGGCGGAGAAGGAGCCCAGACAGCTGAGGCTGACCTCGGACACTGCACCTGGGTCACGGGCGGGCGTGACGGGCCCAGGGTGACACTGCCAGCACCCTAGCTCTGTCCCCCCAACTGGGGTGCAGCTGGAAGGGACAGAGCAGGGCCCCTTCGGGACCGTGGGCTGGAAGCAGAGGATTCAAGGGCTTTGTCACTAACAAAGGCTGGAAGAGGCTCGTCCTGCCCTGCTTGGCCACCAGGCCATCCTGTGCCTCTGGGAACCAAAGACACGCACTCACGCACTCGTCCGCTCGGTGATGACAGACTGCCGGTTAGCTTCCTCTCCTCCTCCCCTGCCCAAATCCCGGGGTCCCTGTGCCCCCAAGGGAAGCAAACCCCAGGCACTGGGAGTGGCCAGCCCAGGGCATATCTGGGGCTGCTGCAGGTGCCTGCGCTGACCCGCCCTTACCTGGTGTGGCCCAGGGTGGCCGCAGTCTGCCGGGCGTGCCTGTCCCCAGGAGGCCCCGGGCTTCTGACCCTGAACCTGGGGGCTCGCTCCACCCCTCCACCACCCAGGCTGCTTGGAAAACCCAGGCCGGGCAGCCGGCTTCCTCTTGTGTCACGGAAAGTGTGGT
>NW_022900939.1:1084185-1095769 GCF_012274545.1 Fukomys damarensis | reverse complement strand
CCGAGACGGAGCCACCCTCACCAGGGCTCGGGCTCCAGACCCCAAGCTCGCGCTGGGCCAGGCAGGGACCCACCGAGCAGCCGCCAAGCTACTTTCTATTTTCAAAGACTGAGGAGCAGAGAGTCCGAGACAGCTCTTGGGAAGGCAGAGCTCCCACCGTCACAGAAAAGCCAGGCTGTATGTTTCCTTTGCTTCCAGTGAGGTGGGGAGGGGGCAAGGGAAACTTGCTCCCTTCTGAGCCTCAGTTTCCTCATCTGAGATGGGGAGCAGCACTCACTTTCCACGATGGCAGGAAGAGGGAGGGAGGCAGTGCGTGCTGGACAGGCGCTCAGGAGACACCGCTGCATCGTGGTGGGAGCTGCGTGGTGGGGTGGGAACAGCGCCGTGGGGGGCTCAGCTCCTGTGCCCAGAAACGCAGGGCAAGGAGAGGAATGGTCCCGGGGTCCTGGGAGCATGCGGGGCCAGGGCCAGGGCCGGGCCTCCCCTTGCTGCCTGGGCATCGCAGTGGTTGCTGGCGGTGGGGACGGTGACGGGTGGCAGGCTGAGGACACAAGTGACTCTTCCTCCTGCACCCTTCTGCTGCAGATCTGTGGGCAGGTTTCGGGGGGCCGCCCTGCTGTTGGTCTAGCCTGTCCCCTGCGAGGGCCGGATGGAGGCCCAGGCGTGGTGTCCTGGCGCTGTGGGCCACAGTGGAGAGGCCGGCTCAGAGGGACGGTGTAGGCGCAGCAGGCAGACCTGCGATCCAGTACATGGCTGGTTCTCTGAGGACGAATCACAGCCTTTAGAATGCTGGGAGGCAGCAGCTAGAAAGTCTCCAAAGGGGAAAACAGAAACAGACCCACAAGGGCGAGTAGCCGGGAAACGCAACGTCCAGTCGCACCAACTTTCACCAAACACGAGCCAGAAAAACCAACCTAATCACGGCATTGGCTAGAGCCTTTTCACCTGTCCAAGGGGCAGAGCTGTGCCCGGGGCTGGACGGGCCGGACAGCAGCGACCCACAGCCGAAATGCCACAGGGTGTGCTGCTATTTACGTGATCTGTGGGGGGTTTTGTTTGTTTGTTTGTTGCTATACCTGGGATCGAGCTCAGGACCTTGTGCTTGTGAGGTAGGTGTGGTGCAGCTGAGCTACACCCCGGCCCCTCTGCGGAATATTTCCACCACACATCGTCAGCTGAGCAGAGCTGTGAAGGGACCACGCAGCAGACTTGACAGCAGAGGTGTTTACGCAGCCTGCGTCTTGTGAGACCCATTTTCCTCCATGGCCAATGATCCTAAGCAAGACAGCAAGAAGCAGGAGAGGTGACCGCGGTAAAAACACATCTTTATCTCTGAGCCCAGTCCTTTGAAATTTTATTAGGAACAGACAACAGTTTAATAAAACCTTACTGTTCTAAACACAGGATCTACACTGTTTTATAGCAATGCATTAAAATTAGAAGTTTAGAAATGTTTTAAGTACGTTTTAAACCAAGACAGCCAGCTCTGCCGGGGGACAGAGCTCTGTCAGCTGCCGGTGCCGGCCCTCAAGGCTGCTCAACCTCTGGCTGGTGTTTCTCTCTTCCAAGTTTGGTACAAAACAGTCGTTTTGCTTGAGGACCAAAAAAAAAAAAATCTTATTTTAACACACAAAATCCTTTCTTATCCAAAAATGTCCTCAGTCCCGTGATTCCCTTCGCCCCTCCCTCTCTCCCGCTCACTAGTTCATTTTTTGCTTTGTTTCTTTCCTTAAGTCTATAATTTTAAAACAATCCATACAAAATTCCTAAATTTAGATTAAATTGCTCTTTTTCTACAACAAAATAATGAAAACACTAATAAGATAAATATTCTATACTTTTCCTAAAGTTTTCTCATCAACACACATAGCTTCATTTCTTTAATTCTTAGTATGTACATATTAATATTACCCAGATTAATTCTAATTTTAACTCTTGGTAACTTTACTTTGTAGTAAAGGCCCAGGAAGAGAGAAATCTTGAATTGTTCTTTATATACCAATGACTAGGAAAATGTATTTAATAGACCCAAATATAGTGTCCTTTTATAGAACTTAAGAAACCAGGAGTACTTGGGTTTATATTTATCAATTGATATTTTAATATTTCAAGTAACTTACAAATGACTCACATGTTTTAAAGCATTTATCCCATTTGTATCTAATCAATTTATTTAAACAAGTATTTCTGTATTACTTATGAAAACTGAGCTGTCAGACAAGCAGAATCTGTGTGTGGGGGGGTGTGGGTGTGGGCGTGTGAGTGAGTGTGGTCCTGCGGACTGAACCCAGGGCCTTCACAATGAGCTACACTGCCAGCTGTTTTTCATTCTTTGTTTTGAGACATGGGCCGGCGATTTAGCTCAGAGGTTCCACCACCTGCCTTGCAAGTGCAAGGACCCAAGTTCAATCCCCGGTACCAAAAAAAACCAAAAACAAAAACATATGCATTTGAGACAAGGTCTAAGTTGCCCAGGCTGAACCCAAACTTGTGATTCTCCTGCCTCAGCTTCCCAGAGCGCTGGGGTTACAGGTGTGTGTTCCCACACCTGGCTGTAATCATTTTAAATTATTTTCTTGTCAAACAACAATGTCAAATTGCAATCCTTGAAACACAGAACACAACGAACATGACATTTTAAATACTAACAAAGATAAATACAATCTTGACTGGCCAGCAAACCAGGAAGAATAGTAACAGTTCTGAAAGACATCTCACCCAACACTTTCAGATTGACTCCCTGTCAAAGACTTATTTAAGCCATGTGAACTCAGAGCCACTTGGCTAAACTGAAGTTTTAATTCACACGAGAACCACCTGGCTAAACTGAAGTTTTAATTCACACGAGAACCACCTGGCTAAACTGAAGTTTAAATTCACGCGAGAGCTCGCAGATCTGCAGCAGGTCTGGGTGGGACCTCTCGGGGGTCTGACCCACGGGTAACGTGTACAGTGAACACGGACCGGGGAGTGCACGGGAACGCAGCACCCGCTGGACACAGGGTGGGAGGCCAAGGGCTGGAGGACTGGGCTGGGCCGGCGGAGAAGGAGCAGAGGGTGAGGTGCGGAGGCCGTGAGGACCAGAAGAAAGGGAGCCGGGCTGCCAAGCAGGAAGCCGCGTCCTCACAGACACAGATTGGAGCACGCAGGTAAAATGGAAACCACCCGGATGGGCCCCACAGTGTCTGCAGCAGGACTTCCTCTGAGGGGCCCGGGGAGGACAAGGGCCGGGAGCTCAGAAGCTACCAGGTCCCACACGGACCTATGCGTGCCCAGTGCATGTACACAGCTCAGAGGCCAGGGCACACCCAGGTGAGTCTGCTCTTCCGTCTGGAACAGCAGAGGCAAAGGAAGCCCAAAAGAGACGTGGAGCAGAAGCAAGGGGCAGGAGGAGCCAGGACAGGGCACCCGCGGACCACGGAGGCTGCCCCGACTGTGGACCGGGCTGTGCGGCCCCCGAGCCCTGCGTCCAGCAGCTCAGCCTGGCTCAGCTCTCTGTCCTAGCAGAGCTCCCAGAAATGTGTTACCCCAGAAACAACAGCATGGTGAACATCACCACACACAGGCCAAGCTTCCGGGGACGCCAGCCCGGCCGCCCAGCTCCGGCCTGAGCCTGAGGGGTCAGGACCAACTGGGAGGGACCAGGCTGCTTCTGGAGCGAAGGGAAAAGCAGCTTTCATTGCCCTGCTTGGGCAGGCGAAAACCTGGCTACTTCCCACGGGCCATGGGCATGGTGTCAAAAGATGGATTCATTCTTGGGCAAGGGATGGGCCCCGGAATTGCTGGGGACTCAGCTGCCTGGACCTGCACAGATGCCCCTGGGCCTGGGCCTCGGCAGGGCCTGGAGGACAGGGCTGCAGCAGGAAGAGACAGGGCGGTGGTGGGAGACACATGTGTGCAGGGTCCAGCACAATCAACACGTCCACACCCATGCCAGGAGATGGCCGAGGGAGGGGCGTTGCAGAGTGAGTCCAGCGGGCGCCTCGGGCCCCAGGGGCAGCCGGCGCTTTCAGCCAGTGGGGCCTTCAGGTCCTGGAGAGCCCCAGGCCTGCTGCCGTGGCCCGCAGGCCAGCAGTGTGGCCTCGAGTGAAGCCAGAGGGAGGTCAGCATGTGGCACGCACACGTGTCACCCTGACATCACCACCACTGGCACAGTGAGGGCCACGCCAGGCTGTATCCTCGGCAGTAGCTCTGCCGGGAGGAAGTCGACAGTTCGACTTCAAACACAGTGACGCAGGCCCCGCCCCGCCTGCACCCCAACCCAGCCTGCCGCCCTGCCCTCTTCCTCCTTGAGCAAGTGGGACACAGCCTGAAGCCTCACCCACAGGTGCTCAGTTCGCGGAGGCCAGGAGGAGCAGGCTCCTGGGTCCTGGGTCGCCTGGTCTGCTCTGGGGAGTCACGTGGCTCAGGCGGGAGCCTGCTCTGGGCCGGCCCTCAGTCCCACCGCCACTGCCTCCCGCTTCTCCCGGAGCGCCCGGCCTGGGCCTCCCCAGATCCGGGATCCTAGCCCAGCCCTAGCTCTGCAGCATCGCCAGGGGCCCAGCAGCACCGGTGCCTCCTGGACTGGGACTGGGTCGCCTGGTCTGCTCTGGGGAGTCACGTGGCTCAGGCGGGAGCCTGCTCTGGGCCGGCCCTCAGTCCCACCGCCACTGCCTCCCGCTTCTCCCGGAGCGCCCGGCCTGGGCCTCCCCAGATCCGGGATCCTAGCCCAGCCCTAGCTCTGCAGCATCGCCAGGGGCCCAGCAGCACCGGTGCCTCCTGGACTGGGACGTAACCGTGCCAGTGCTCTTGAGTGGAGCGGGCAGAGAGCAGGAGAGGGCTGCCCTGAGGGCAGTGGGAGGTTGGGGGCATAGCCTCCTGTCCTGCCCCACCCAGCACCGGGTTCTGAGCCTGTTACAGGCCTCTCGGCCCTGAGTGTCCCAAGGGTGTGACAGCCACAGCTGCAGCTAGGCCCAGAGGCGTGGCGGGCGTGATCAAGAGGAAGGGTCGGGGCCTGGGTTCCAGGCTGTCCTTGGCCCTGCACTGTGTGCCACTGGCAGAGTGTGGCGGTGGGGAGTATGGAAACCATGTGTGTGCATCTGGGCCTCTGTCACTCTCGGGGCCCTGCACACTGCCCTCCTCATGTGTGGTGCTTGGCCGGTGTGCACGTGTGCTCCCGTGGCCATGTGTCCACGGCAGGAGGTGCTGTGCGGGACACCTGGATGCGGCCCTCGGCCCTCTGCACCCCGACGAACCCCACGGGGTGTGGAGCGAAGCCCAGTCCTGGAGAGCTCCTGGCCAGGTCTGCAGGAGTCAGGAGCGTGCCCTGGGGACCAGAGGGGCACATGGCTCCAGGCGCAGACATTTGTGTGATGGGATGGTGATCTCCATCCGGGGATCACGCCCGTGAAATGCTCCCAAAGCCATCGCCTTCCACAAGCTTCAAGCAGCCAGGGAGCAGATGAGACACGGTTCCGCTGTCGGAGGTAAACCGAGGCCCAGGGAGGAGCAGCCTGAGCGGCCAGGCCCAGGCCTCGCCAGCCTCTCGGTGGGCAGAGGAGCCCGGGATGGAGCCTCCACCCTCAGACACATAGCCCCAAGGGCGGGACGCTGCCAGGGCAGGGCCAGGCTGGGGGAGCGGTGTGGGCGCCCAAGCCGTGTCCAGAAGAGTGGCCTGAGCACCAGCCCTGGCCCTGCGGCCTCCCACCTGAGACACAGGAAGGGGCCCATGGCCTCCTGGGTGACTTCTCAGCTGAAGGGCTCCAGCCACTGGCCCTGGCCGCTCTGCAGGTGCCGCTCTGCCCAGAGGTCTGAGGGGCCAATGAAGCCAGGCCTGGGCTCAGTGTGTGCTGGGTGTGCTGTGCACCCAGCGCTCAGTGAATAGCAAAAGCGGCTACAACCGGGCGGCAGGACAGGCGGGCCCGGCGGGGAAGGGTCGCCCAAGGCCACCGTCCAGCTCTCTTCACACTGCGTTTACTCCTCTGAGAGCCGGGGGACGGAGGCAGGCATCCCCGGCCAGCTCACAGAGGAGGACAGGCCTTGGAGCCCAGAAATCAGCGCAGAGTTCCTTACCCATCTGGGGCCACTGCGGAGTGCTGCACAGGAAGTCACGGTGGCCAGGGCTCCAGGGTGGCCAGGGCAGGTGGCCAGGGTGTGTGGGGCACCTTCAAAGGGGCAGGTGGGGCCTCAGCAGGAGGCGACGTCCCCTCTGAGCCTGAGCTGGGAGGAGCAGCCAGGCAGAGAAAGACAAAGAAGGTTCCCAGCAGAGGGGCCGACAGGGCAGAGGCCGGGGGCAGGACAGGGCGTCCAGCAGGAGTGCCCAGTGGTGAGGCCAGCCAGCCACTGCCCAAGCTGCAGAGCTGAGGCCTTCGAGGCACTGAGTACCAAGGATCGGGGTCCCCACACCTGCCCCCCGCAGGAAGGGAGGCTTTTAAGGGGCAAAGGGGCTGCAGAGCCCTCAGGTCACCCTGCGTGGCTGCACCAGTTGCAGCATCCCCAAGGACCAGGCAGAATTCAGCTCCACCGGGCAAAACGAAGCGTCTGTGTACCCGTGTGTGTGTGTGTGTGTGCACTCTGCCCTGTGGAGGGCTTTGGAGCAAGGCAGGTCCAGTCCGGCTCCCACATGGCCACCCAGAATGCATCTCGGCAGAGACAGGCTCACTGTTGATGGCCCGGCGGTGACAGGCGGGTGTGGGGACGCAGGGAAGGAGAGGGACCAGACCCGGCCTGCAGAACCTGCGGAGGCCCAGCGGGAGACGGAGCAGGGCGGTAGGGTAGGCTGTGAGGCGACAGAGAGGCTGGGGTCTCCCAGGGACAGCGGTGATGGGTCCCAGGGAAGGACAGTGTCCCCGAGGCCTGAGCGCCACCCCCGAGGCACAGGGGGCAGTGTGCCCACCTCTTGGCCCTCAGCACTGTCCCTGCCCGGCCCAGATGCCCAGGGGAGGCCGGGGGCCCCAGCCACTGCAGGCAGACGGTAGGCTGTGAGGCGACAGAGAGGCTGGGGTCTCCCAGGGACAGCGGTGATGGGTCCCAGGGAAGGACAGTGTCCCCGAGGCCTGAGCGCCACCCCCGAGGCACAGGGGGCAGTGTGCCCACCTCTTGGCCCTCAGCACTGTCCCTGCCCGGCCCAGATGCCCAGGGGAGGCCGGGGGCCCCAGCCACTGCAGGCAGACAGTGTCCAAGCTCTGTGCTCCCCACGCCACCCCAGAAGCGTGCGGTCCCCTCCCCACCCAGAGCCTGGATCTTTGCACACGGCAGGAGGTGTGACTCAGTTTCCTCATCTGGAAAATGGACCTGTGTCCACCAGAACAGGGTGCAAGCGCACGGGGGTGCAATGCCGGGAGCACAGGGGACAATGGGCTTGGCTGCAGGCCCAGTCAGTCAGACGCCAGGTCACCAGCCGGGACAAGAGACCGCTTACGCTGACCCGACGCACCCTTCGCCTGCCGCGGTCCTCCTTCCTCGCCCGTGCTTCCCAGAAGTCCTGACACAGCTTTGAGGGTCGCTGCTGTGGGGATGCTCCTGCCGCTGACCGTCTTGCTGCAGCTCCCGTGGCGAAGACACAGGCTTCAGGAAGGCCACAGTGCGCCCAGGCCAGTACTCTCCGGGTGCAGGAGAAAGAAAGGGCTAAGAGCTGGCAGATCAGAAAGCCCAGGGGCCACCTGGGGTATCCAGGACACCCTATGCTCTAAAAACTTTGGGATCTGGGATTTAAAAAGGAAAACAAAATGAAGCCTTTAAAAAACTGGCTCAGTGAGGGGGTGGTGGCACACGCCTGTAATCCCAGCACTTGGGAGGCTGAGGCAGGAAGATTGCCACGAGGTCCAGGCCACTCTGGGCTACATACCACGTTCAAGGCCAGCCTGAACTACACAGAGAGACCCTGTCTCAAAAGCAAAACAGAGCAAAAAAACGGCTCAAAGTTTTTTGTTTTTGTTTTTGGTGGTACCAGGGATCAAACTCAGGACCTTGCCTTTGCAAAGCAGGTACAGCGCTACTGAGCTAAATCTTGGGCCCTCAAATATTTTTTTAAGCACTGTGCAGAGCAAATAAGACTAATCCATGGCAGGAAGCGGCCCATGAGATGCCCCTCTCCCGTCCTGTCTCTGTCTCTCTGGTCCGTCTCTCCCTCCCTGAGCCCTGCCTGGGCTTGTCCATCCAAGCCCTCTACTAGGGGCACTCGGAGGGCAGCTGGCAGGCAGGAAAGCCCCTTGGAGAAGTCTGCTGAGGACAGCGTGGGTGGCAGTATGGTGAGGTGATGCTTCTGTATTCCTGCCCCGCATGACCTCAAGGTCTCTGAGCAGGGCCCGGGCCTAGGCAGCTGGCATAAGCTAGAGGTGTCAGGGGACCCCAGCAGGCTGCACCACAGTCCGGGGGAGCCGGGGCTGCTCTGTCACCGGTGAGAAGCAGCTAAGAAACGAGAAGAGGCCTCTGACGATGGAGACCGGAAGTGCTGGACGGGGTCAGCCCTGCACGTCCTGCGCTGAGCTAAAGGCCAGAGCATAGTGTCTGGATAGAGCGCCGGCAGGGACAGCACAGAACTTCACCGCTGAGGGATAGGCCGGCGTCGGCACAGAGTGTGGAGGCCTCGGAGACAGGCGGCAGCACAGCCAGCTGTGTCGCTCCGGCCTCCTGGTCCACAAGAGGCCTAGGGACACCCACCTCGTGCACCGCAGAGGGCTCCGAGGGAGAGCGGCCTGGAAGAGGCAAGCGCTGCTGCGTGCAGGTGCCGTGACAGTGGAGGAGATGGAGACGGGACGGTGGTGGTGACCTCACAGATGGCGCAGGAGCAGAGCCCTGGGGACCGGACAGCCCGAGGGTGGCTCACTCCTCCGTCTCTCCCAGCCAGCTGGGCTGCTCTGCGTGGGGCCTGCGAGGCTGGCGGGTTCTCCACCCTCCACATCTCCTCCACACTTGGCACGGCAGGCCCATCCAGGTGGGGCAGAGGACACCGTGCCAAGCCAGGCCATGGTTTGCTCCGGGCCTGGGCACCAGCGAGCGTTGTCCCGGCGCAAGTGGCCATCTGAAGACGCAGCCTCCTGTCCGGCTGCCCTCAGCCTGGCACTCCTGCTTCCTCGGCAGTGGGGGTGCGTGGGGAGCAGGGCAGGGCCCTGCCTCCTCATCCTGCCAGCCCAGCCCTCTCCACCGGGCTCTGCTCGGGAGAACAACCAGACCCTCCCAAGGCCCACGACAGCAGGGAGGCAGTGACAGGATCTCGGGGATGGGACCTCCTATCCTGAGCCATCCTGGGGCACAGCTCTGCGCCCAAGGGGCCACGCGACTTCCTGTGGAATCCCCACCACAGCCCAGGCACCCAGCGAGAGCAGGCTGTGTAAACACCCAGTGACAGTTTCTCCTGAGGGAGGGACACACAGTCACTTCCTGTAGAAGTCAGCTTCTGTCGGGGTGGGTGCAGGCCCGTAATCCCAGCCCTCTGAGAGGCTGAGGCAGGAGGATTGAAAGTCTACATCCAACCTGGGCAATTTGAGCCATGTCAAAAGAAAACAAAAAAACTGAGGTTGCAGCTCCACGTTCAGGGCCTGGATTCGGTCCCCATGCTGTCCTGAGTGCCTCGCTCCAGTCAGACGGGCCTCAGGCAGTGGACCCCTGGGTCAGCAGCGGCGTCCTTCCATCCTTCACGTGTGTCCTGGCCGCTGCAGGAGCCGGACGTGGAGACAGCACGGCGCTCCCTGCCTTGGGAAGGGCGGGAGCATGGCGCTGGCGCCCCTCTCGGAGCTCCAGATGTGGAGCAGAGCCACGTGAAGGGCTCCAGACGGTCCCTGCTCCGGCCTACATTCTGCGATGACAAGGGCTGCTCCTCCGGGGGGAGCCTGGGGAAGCCCCGGGATGACAAGGCTGGGCGTGCTCAGCGGAGACGGGGGTCACCCAGCAGCACACTGAGGGAGAATCCACGTCTGCACGCGTTACCCCTAAAAGTGGATTTTTTTTGAGAGAGAGATGGAGGGAGGGAGGTGCTGATGGTTGCAGCCCACCCTGCTGACTTCACGTGCTCGCTTGGGGTGCCAGGCTGCAGAACGAAAGGGGGTCTGGGGCTCCTGGCTGGGGACAGCGGGGGCAGGGAGGGCACCCCACTTCCTGACCGTCCTCTCTCCTCTCTGCAGTCGCTTCCTGCCTCGGCTGGCCCAGCGGGGAAGACACGGGTAAGGAAGAGCACGTGGAGGGCTCGGCCGGGGGACTGTGGCTCCACTGGCTGGAGGGGACCCAAGATGCCCAGCACACGCATTAGGTCTCGGCCACTGTTATTAGGACATTTTATTTTGTTTTGTTTATTTTGGGGCGCTGGGGACACTAAACACATGCTGGATCCCTGAGCTACACCCAGCCCCACCATCCTAGGCAGGGAGCTTGAGCGCATGGATTTGGGCTCCTTCCTGGAGGCCCCAAAGCCAGTCTCCCACGAATACCGAGGGGCACCTTTTCCCTGGGGGAGCTGTGTAAGGTCACAAAGCCGCCCGGTGGTGCCTCTCCCAGGTCCTAACTGGGACAGACAGACACAGCCCTGAAGATCAGCTCACACAGGCAACCCAGACACGACCTGGCTGCACCGAGAGCTGGGGTGGCCGTGCTGAGGCTGCGATGGCACCCACAGAGACAGGAGCGGGCAGGCAGATGGTGCCACAGATCGAGAGGCCAGGAAAGGCCCACGGGCCCTCCGCCCGATTTCTGAGGCTCCAGGGAACAGCAAAACCCAACCCTCAGACAGAAAGCAGATCAGCAGCGCTAAGTCCGGGTTCGGGGCTGCAGGGACTCTGGGTGACGGCACGTGGCTGTCCACGCGGTGCTGCTTCCTGCTCACACACTCTCGTCAAACTATCCAGGGCTGCCCTTGATGTGAGGAGAGCATCTCACCAAGTGTGAGCTGTGCCCCTGAAGGTCTGACCGCAAAGGTTGAAGCGGTCACCTGGGTCTGTGGGACGGGCTACGGTGCCAGGCAGGAGGTGCCAGGCCTTTGGCCCCTGTTGGGCTCACCTCTGGCTCTGCGATACACAGCCCCAGCATGAGCCCCGAGTGCCACCAGTGCGGTGCCCACAGGGATGAGCTCAGTGGGCGCTGGGAGGCCGCGGCGGGCAGAAGGGCACCCGGGCAGGCCTGACGCCCCTCCTTCCACAGCCACAGGCTTCAAGGTGCGACTGGAGGGCTCCAGCTCGCAGTGCCAGGGCCGGCTGCAGGTCTACGCCCAGGACTCCTGGAGCACGGTGTGCGCACAGAGCTGGGGCCTGCAGGGCAGCTCCCCGCCGGGCCCGGGGCAGGCCTCCCACCTCTGCCGCCAGCTGCACTGCGGGGACATCTGCAGACTCGGCACTGTCCCTGCCTTCAACGCACCCCAGCCCCGGCTCCGCCAGGTCATCTGCCGAGGACCCCCAGGGTCCTTCTCCAACTGCAGCAGCATCCGCACCCAGAGCTGGTGCCAGCCGCTGGCCCTGGTCTGCCTAGGTGGGTCGGGGGACACCATGACCCCCAACCACCAAGGGTGAGGTGCTGGCCGCTGCCTGGCGGACGGAAAAGTGGAAGCAGCTGCTACCACTGCCAGCTCCCTCGCCCCGAGCCTCCCTCTCCGAGAGGCGGGCGCCGCCACCCCCGGGGG
>NW_022900939.1:1082128-1083634 GCF_012274545.1 Fukomys damarensis | reverse complement strand
GCCTACAGAACCCGAGAGGCCCGGGCACCCCTGGGTGGGGCCGCTCCAGTCCAGCCCGGCCATTTCTCCCCAGCTCCACCCAGGCTGCGGATGGTGGCTGGGCCTGGGGGCCTGCAGTGTGCCGGTGCCATCGAGTTCTACAGCAGCCACTGGGGCGGCGCCGTCGGCTATGAGGCCCGGGAGGACGAGTCTGCAGGCCTGGGCACCCTTGTCTGCGGCAACCTGGGCTGTGGCTCCTTCCTCAAGTGGCTGCCGGAGCCGCAGTGGACGGTGGTGCAGTGGACAGTGCAGGACACGAGCTGCGAGGCCCTGCCGCAGTGCTTCCGGAGGGCGCTTCCTGGGGCGGCCAGCCCGGCCCTGGCCCTGGTCTGCTCCGGTGAGTGGGGCCCAAGTGTGCCCAGAAACCCCATCAGTGTGGTGGGCCAAGGACACAGCTGGCAGGGGCACCGAGGGCAGAGCGTCCCTCCAACAGAGGGAGCGGGAGCCGGGTCAGCCGGTTGGGCAGTCAGAGTGGCCAGACAGCAGCTGGCAAGAGGAGGCTGGCGCTGGTGTGGCTGAGCTGGGAGGGGGGACTTCAGGGCCGAAGAGTCACCAGGACAGTGGCAAAACCAAGACCACCACGGGCGAAAGCAAGGCAGAGAGGGCTGCCCCGTCCTCAGTGCCCTGGCAAAGCTCACACCCCTCTCTGCGGCCTCTGGGTGCAGCTCAGGTGCAGCTGCCCCGCAGTACGAGGCAGGAGGGGCCTGCGTCCTGCTCCACACCGCATCCCACGGTGGTCTGGAGCCTGCCATGCCCACAGCAGAGCACCTGGGAGGAGTTAGAAATGCAGAGTCCTGAACCGTATCTGTCTGTGAGGCTGATTCCTGCAGTCCAGGAGGCCCAGCTCCGGCCCGGCACTGTCCCCCCCGAGCACCTGGGTCTGGCCTGTGACGAGTCTTCCACCTGAGACTCATGGGGGCTTTGGAGGCGCTGCCGCCATGCCAACCAGCCAGACCTGGTGACCATAACCGCTCTGAACCGAGCTCAGTGGCCTCCCCGCTTGGGACACCAGCTCCACGCCCACACCCTGCTGAACCAGCGGCTCACTGGCACCGGCCCCCCAGGGCTTGGGCCTGGACTGCGACATCCTGGGGTTTCCTGCCCAAAGCACCAGGGCTCAGAGCAGTCTGCCCCAAGCCGAGCCTCAGTTTCCCCCTCTGAAAAGCCTGCCTCTTCCTGCGGGGCTGCAGGAGAATGAGGGTGCTTCTGAGAGGCCAGTGGCCCCAGGGTGCCACCTGGCTCCGGCAAACGCCTACTGGCACTCACTGGCAACTTCCTACCGCAAGCACCAAGCTGCGGAGGCCAGGACAGAGCTGGGGGGCACGCCGGGAGGGCACCCTGGAGGGAAGGCTGTGCAGAGGCGCGTCAGGAAGCTGGGGTCCCGGCCCCAGGCCTGTGGGCGCGGTGCCTGGGCCTCACCTCCCTGCGTCTCCCAGGCTTCCAGCCCAAGGTGCAGAGCCGCCTGGT
>NW_022900939.1:1076630-1081655 GCF_012274545.1 Fukomys damarensis | reverse complement strand
GGCCCGGCTGCGGGAAGCGTGGGGAGCATCGTCCTAGCTGTGGTGCTCCTGGCTGTGCTGCTGGTGGTGTGCGGCCCCCTGGCCTACAGGAAGCTGCTGAAGAGAGGTGGGTGCTCAAGCCCCCGCCACTCCGCCTTCCTCCCAGAGTGATGGAGGTCGGGAGGGTCCGCTGTCCAACGTGGTCATCGGCGTGGCCTCTGACGACATGGCTGGGCCCGAAACCAGCCGCTCCCTGCCCCGGAGCCTCAGTTTCCCCACGCACCGAGAGGACACTGCACACCTCATGACCACAGAGCTCAGCGACAGGAAGTGGCACCGGGACAAGGGCGCAAGGCCGGGTGGGCGGTGCTAGCTCACTCCGGCCAGCACAGCACATCTCCAGAGGCCTCCTCGGCCCGGCCCCTACCAACCAGACAGCCGGGGCCCCTGGCCTCCCCTCGGCCACCCACTGGCACACGCGTGCACACGTGCATACGCACACACACGCACACACTCGCCCTCACCACCCCCTCTCTCTCGCCCAGTCCGCCAGAAGAAGCAGCGGCAGTGGATCGGCCCGACCGGGATGAGCCAGACCAGTGAGTGTCCCGGGGGCCACAGACGGCGCCCTGGGGTGTGAGCGAGGCCCAGTGTCCGGGGCTGAGGCTCCCGCCCACTCCCTCACCTCTGCACCCCGTGACCCACACGAGGGGCCCCGTGACTGCACAGGCCGGGCTCACCTTGGCTCAGCTTCTCACCTGCCCACACCTGTGGAGCCGCACCACCTCCGAGGAGGCCGGGCAGTGCTCCGCTGGCTCTCCTGGGGCAGGGCCGGGTCCGAGCGGCTGGCCACTTGGGACAAACAGGCCCTCCGCCCGGGGAAGGCAATGGTCCCTCACTGGAGCCCACTCCGTGACCCCGCGGGCTTGACCTCCCAGGGTGGTGACACACGCAGGGCTGGTGTCACCCTGCCTCTCTGGCAGGACAGAATGGGACAGGGACACAGGCTCCTGGGGTGGGAGGAGGGCCAGGCCCGACTGCCCTCCACTCGTGCGCAGTGTCTTTCCACCGCAACCCCACGGCCACCGTGCGGGCCCAGCCTGAGAACCACCCCAGGGAGCACGCGGACAACGAGTACAGCCAGCCACCGCGGAACTCGCGCCTGTCTGCCTACCCAGGTGAGCAGGGTGGGCGCCCGGCTGGGAGGGGAGGCGGGGAGGAGCCTCTGTCCACTGTACTCAGGTCCTAGTGAGGGTGCGGCAAGAGCCCTCACCCGGCACCCCAGACTGCTCCCTCACCCAAGCTCACCCGCTGTGGCTGACGGCCTGCTTCCCACGGGCCCTGGGCCAGTTCAGGCCATCAGTGTCCTGTGGGAGCCCAGCCAGGGAGCACAACCCAGCATCACTGGCCTCGTGTGGCCAACTTGACCAGAACAGGAGCCAGGCCTGCGATTGATCGCTGACCTGGGCCGGCTCCGCCACCTCCCCAACTCCACCTCGCCCTCCCAGCTCTGGAGGGGGCCCTGCGCCTCTCAGCCGCGCAACCTGACAACTCCTCGGACAGCGACTATGACCTGCACGCCACCCACAGGCTGTGAGGCCGCGCCGGCTCTGCGCGCCAGCTCTGCCTGCCCTGCGGAGGGAAAGGGTAAGCGCCTGCAGCTTCCTGACAGCCCACCGGACGCCTGGAGGCACAGCCTTCCGGAAAGCTGCTGGGAGAGATCCCGCAGGGCCTGGGGTCTACACTCAGCGCACAGGGCCAGCTTCTGACCTATGCAGCATTGTAAGAAAAAGCAGAGGTGCCTGTGAGCGGCCTGAGGAAGTACCACGGCCCATGCAGCAGACCCACTGTGGGAACGGGGGAACAGGGCTCTGGCTGTGAGGAGAGGGACGGGCAGTTTGCTCACGGAGCTTCCATGAAAGCAAACATAAGAGCAACACTGACGCCCTGGGAAGAGGCTCCAGATGAGGGCCAGGCGAGAGCCAGGCTCGGGTGTGGGTCCCTTGTGCCCACAGCCCCACGGCGTCCAAGGTCACGGGACCCTCAGGGCTGAGCCTCTCCCGCAGCAGTGGACAGAGCTAGCCTTCATCTTCAGAAACTTCTTCTGAAGATCTCGGAATGAGATTGCCTCAAGAGTAATTTACTGGGACGCGCTGACCGGCCTCATGCAGAACCACATGAGCAACGCAGGACGAGAGCAGAGGCCACGGTCGGCTCTGTGCACCGGTGCCTAAGGTCTCCACAAGGACTGGCAGAGGGCGGTAAGCAGGGAGGAGAAGGAAGACACGTGCTCTGAACGGCGAGCCCAGCAGGAGACCCCACCAGGGTGGCTGCTGTTCTCCCTGAAGAGCTGGGAGCTGGTCGGAAAACCAGACCTGCGTGCCCCTTGCAGGGGATGCCCCACCTCTACCCCGCCTGCCCGCCAGGACCTGGGACCTGGGTGTGTGCAGCCGAACCCTCCACATGGCTGCTGAGAGGCCCTGCACCTGGAGGCTGAGGTGTGCCCAGGGAGCCCCTTTCCTGCCCTTGGACTCTGCCCCTCGGGGGTTCTCTGGTGCCTGGTGAACCTGTTCGTGTAAATAATGCTTCTACTTGTGAGAGCACCAGTGCGCCATCTCCTATCCAGGGCCCTCCTGAGGCACGGTCCCAGTTGGAGGCCTCACTCTGTACCGGGCACTGGGGACCCACAGTCCCGGCCACAGAGGCAACCCTGGGGCAGCACAGGGGTCCCTGGAGCACCTGGGTGTAGGAGGCACAGAATGAGGTCTGGAGGACACCAGCTGTCCTACAGCCACGCTGGGTTGGGACAACCTGGGGCCACACCTGGGACACCTGCTGCAGCCACCCGGGCTGGGCCCTGGACAGGGACCAAGAGGCTGCCGTCAGGGGGGAGCCGGGACCCCCTTTCCCAGCAGTGCCTCCCTAGGTAGGGGCTGTCATGTGGTCACTACTCCAGCCTAGAGCCAACATGGTACTAAAACCCATACAGCAAGTGCAGCCCAGGAGTCTTTAGAAACTGTCATAAATGACATTTCCTGGAGACCTGCCAGGCCGCCCACACCCTGGGGGCTCTCCCGTCAACAAGGGTTCCTGCCAGGGTCCCACCTTGGCTGGCAGACCCGACCCAGGCCACCTGGCAGTGCTGTGCTCCAGTGAGAACACTCAGGGTGACTTGGGCCCCTCAGACCTGACCGCCTCCTGTGTGTGGGCACCGTCCCATCAGGTAAACCAGGGACCCCAAGGGAAGCCAGGGCCCTGACTTGAGGGGATACCTTGGGGCTGCTGGCCGTGTATCTACGCTGGGTCTCTAGCTTTGGGCTGCACAGGGGCCAACCTCATGGGACCTGTGAGCCGGTGGAAGGCCCGTGACCAGCCATGCCACCATTTCAGGCTGGAGCAGTCAGCGGGAGCGATGGCCTCTCCCACCACACAGGGATGGGGCTTCGAGAGCGACACCTCAGGGACCAGGGATTTAGCTCAGTGGTTCCGCTGTCTGCCTCACAAGCGCAAGGGCCCAAGTTCGATTCCCAGTACCCGCCCCAAAAGTGCTTCTACCATAGCTTATAGCTCCATGTAAAGCGCTTGCATTTGAGAACAACATCTCAGCTCCGTCCCTATAGCCAGGTGTACCCTGGGCCCACGCCACATCCAGATGATGGCAGGAAAAGTGGCCGAGGGATGGGACCACAGGGCCACTGTCTCCTCCTGATTAAAAGCAGGATTCACAGGGCAGCGGGGAGCTGCAGAGGCGATGGTGCAGGCAAGAGCAGGTCATGACATGGCCAGGGGAGGCAGTGCTGGCCATTCCTGCAGCCTTGTCACCCGTGGGGACAGACCCTGGCTGGAGAGACTCAGAAGCTGTGGTCCCAGCGGCTGGGTGGGGGTTCAGGCTGGCCACACCCAGCATTCTGGTCAGTAAAAACTGGTGGGCTGCAGCCTGCAGGTGGCAGAAGCAAGGCCTTCCCCGCTGGCTGGCATTGGGCGCCCCCTCGTGGGACCCTGTGGCCTTGCAGCCTCAGACTGGACGGGACAGAGTGGGGTACGCCAATGGGGACGTAAAGGGGGCCCCACGGAGACAGGCTGACAGCCCAAGGAGGCAGCAGGACACAGGTGTGGCTTGCCCACGTTTACTGCGGCGGTTCATGACACAAACACGGACAGCCGCCCAGGACAGGCTCCACGACCCTCACGCACGCCGCCCACGGTGGGCACAGCGGAGGGCCCAGCCCCACCCTGGCACCGCACAAACCCGGCAGCCCCCAGGCCAGGCATCCTCCATCCCCCTGCCCGTGCCCAGAGGGCGAGGCCAGGCAGGGACACCTCAAGGCACATACACTTCCAGCCCACACGCTGCAGCCACCCGGGCACCCTTGCTTCTGCCTCACTGGTCCTGAGCGAGCGTGGCTGCTGCGACACTCGGAAGAGGGCACTGTGGGGACATCTGTCTGGGTCGGGGTCGGGAGGCTACACAGGGTGGCAGGCCGCAGGGGATCAAGGCACAAAAGGATGGGCGGGGTGCAGGCCGGGCCCAGCACCCCACCGAGGCTTCCTGGCTCATCCATCAGCCAGAGCCCAGGCGACCGTCGTGGGGCTTGCGTGCCAGCCCAGCATGGAATCAGCCCGACAGTAGCCCGTCGGGTTAAGTATGGCTCTGCAGGAAAGATGTTGCTCTCCTGACCCAGCCTGGCCTGGCCACATCCCTGGCACAGGCACGGCAACAGGCACAGGCGGTGTGTACCTCGCCGGCTTACGCACACACCCGGGCGGCATCCGCAGCAAGCTCTGAAGGAGCCGTCCCGGCTGCTGTGCCACTGCCACACTGCCAAGGCCACATCCACAGAGCCCACGCCACTCCTGCCCACCCCTCAGTCTCTGTGCCAGGAGGGCACCTAGTAGCCCGGCCAGGTGGGCCCTGAGGGCGAGGGGAACCCATAGGGAGGCGTGGGCCCAGTGGGGTACGGAGGCCGAGGGGGCACCGGGGGCTGGGGCTGTGTGGGGAAGCCCGGGAAGGGGGGCTGAGTGGGGTAGGGGGGCTTTCCTGCCATG
>NW_022900939.1:1067400-1076121 GCF_012274545.1 Fukomys damarensis | reverse complement strand
TGGCGGTGGCCGGGGTGGAGGGATGTCCCCCGCTGGCTCCTGGGGGGCGCGGGGCCTCCTCACCACGTCCTGCAGCTTTTCCACCCGCACACGGCGCAGGTGGGACAGTGTCCGCTTGGCGCAGAAGTCCTCCAGGAACTGCTCCAGCGGCACTGTGCCCTCCAGGAACTTCTCTGCCATGGCCTAGAAGACACGAGGGCGCTGACCACCTGCAGGGATGCCAGCCTCGGCTCCCTGGGTCGAGAGCCTGCTGTGGCCTTCTCAGGCCCCGCTGTTCTCCGCATACCTGAGAAGGTGGGCACTGACCGGGTCCCCCCGCTCCCGGCCCGCACTGCCCAGACCACAGGGGCCTCAGACAAGCGCATCTTCCGCCAGCCTTCCAGAGGCAGGGACAGAGAGCCGCCTCTGCCGGCACGGGGGAGACAGGGAGGGGTGGGGGTGGAAGGGGATGGAGGCCTGGCTTCCGCCTGGGAGCTGCAGCCTGCACCCGAGGCCAGCCCAGTCCAGTACGTGAGACAGAAAGCTCTAGAGATGAATTTTGTAAGCTCCTAAGTTTTAAGTCGCTTTCCCTACAGCATGTTGTCACAGCTGTTCTGGTCTCACCATCCGCCTACTCACACACGAAACTATGACAGGTCTGTCAGGAAGAGACACGATGTATACCAGAGACAGAGCGTGTTCTCCAGGTGCCCACAGGGTCTCAGGAAGTGTCCCTTGCAGGCAGGGCCTCATCCAGGAGCCCAGGTGCCACCCACTCCGCCTGCACCCCACGCTTTGTAGACACAGTGCCCAGCTCGCTGCCCCTCACCTCAGACTCCTCCTCGATCTTTAGGCCTTCGATCTGCAGAAGGTCCAGCAAGGTCGTTGGCTGCAGCATGGAGGAGAACTTCTCTAGAAGGAGAGAGGCCAGGCGCCAAGTCCACAGAGCCACCTGTGCTGGGCGGGATCTGCCCTGCCAGCGGCTCCACATGTCCCTCAGGTATCGGAGCCCTGGTTGGAAGCCTCTTAGGATTCAGCTTCCCGGGTGGATCCCTGCCTTTCTGAGCTCTGATGAGCTGCGTGCAGAGGGCTCTGCCGACAGATCCACCCCCACAGTCTCCAGCCCTACACCCGCAGCTCCTGCACCCCAGACCCCAGCTCTCTGCCCTGTGAAATGAGGGCCCCAGTGCCCAGCCACACCCATTGCCCGTGGAGCCTGGGACACCACGCCCGCCACCTGCCTGCCCATCCCGCCCTGTACTACCCAGCCGGGCCTTCTGCTCCTGGCAACGCTCCACCAGCCTGCGCAGCTCCTGGTACTTGTCGGAGAGGTTAGAGCGGCTGATCTCCAGGGGGCCCTGGAACTCCAGGTTCTGCTCAGCCAGGCTCCGGTTGGTGGCCAGGGCCATCTCCCGCTCCAGCTGCAGGTCCTGGACCTGAAAGGGGGGCATCGGTGATGGTGAGAGCCACCTCCTACCACCCAAGGCTGGGCAGGGCTGTGGGCTCTCTGCCACCTCAGGGACCAGCGTGCTCAGCCCCGGCCCCGTCAGCAAGGCCCGGGTGGGCCTCTCCGAACCCAACCTGGTGGCCCGGGGTGGATGCACAGCAGGATGCAGGCCCTCAGTACTAAAGCCAGTGGGCCAGAAGTCACAAACCCCTCCCAAGTGCTGGGCGACAGGACATCACGTGCCAAGGGCCCAGGAAAGTCAGTCAGGCTCAAGTGGGTGGGGTGGCACACGGACAGCACCCATAACCCAAAAGGCTGTAGCCACAGAACCAGCAGCGGGCACAGCTCTAAGAGCCCAGCCTCAGGCAGAGAAGGGGGTTACACCAGAGATCCACAGGCAGTGTGGGCAGTGTGGGCAGCATGGGCACTGGGCAGCCACTCTGCCCACCCCAAGCTTGGTCCTGAGCAGGATGCATGGACAACTCTGCCCCACTGAACTCTGTACCCGCAGGGCAGGCCTTGAACCCCAGATACATGGGGTGTACTGCAGGCAGAACAGCCCAACCCGGGAGCCCAAGTCCCAGGTCTGAGGTCCCAGACAGCTGCGGCCTTGTGAGTCCTCGTGAGACTCAGAGCATGGAGGATTCAGGGGAAGGCTGAGCTCGGAAGGCCGTGCAGGGACCCACAACCCTGCACACTTCTGGTCCCACGTACTCACATGGGGGCCGCATCGGGGGCATGACTGGCCCAGCACGAGGCCAGGAAGAGGGGCTGGACCACCACAGCCATGGCGACCCTCATGGGCAGAGGCCCCAGAGACACCAGAGCACAGGCCCGGGAGGCGGAAGGCGCTGGAAGGGTAGCCTCGCCACACTGAGCTCACTGAGGAGACACAGCAGGTGCCCTGCAGGAGGCCACCCATGCCCTGCTGTCACAGGGCGGGCAGATGGACGGTGCGCTCATCCCCACGGCCAAGAGCAGAGGGCTCAGGGTCACGGGCAGGCCACCGCCCAGTACACAGCAGAGTCACCACAGGTGCAAGGCCACCCGGGATTCAGGACAAGGTGGGAGCGAGCACACCAGCCTTTGGGGTCAGGCTGGACCCAGTGCGGCCTTGGGGGCCTGTGGGTGCCAGGAAGCCCTGAGTCCAAGTCCACCTGGGTCCTGGGCTCTGGGAGCCCAGCCCGAACCCTCGAGGCTACTCTGGCTATGCCCGGCACAGGGCTCAGCCAAAGGCCGGCTGGACAGCATCCTGAGGAAGGATATGGGGATGCACCTACCTCTGGGGACTCCAGGGCCAGCCGGCCGATGGCCTCGGGGTCACTCTGCATGTCCTCCAGCTCCTGCACGGTCTTGTCTCTCAGCGTCTCCATCCTGCCCTACAAACAGAGCACATGGAAGTGAGAAGGGACGGCACTGAGGCCTGCCCAGGAGCACTGCCAGCCTGGACAGGAGGCCCCACCCACACGAGGGCAGCACAAGCCTGCAGGTCCCATCCTGCGCCACGGAGGTGGGTGTTTCTGTCCCGACCAGAAATACACAGGCTGTGCCGGCTGCGACGTGGAGGCCCAGTACCACCCCTCGCTGTATTTCAGGCCCTCGAGCCCAGTCACACACGAGCTGTCACAGGACGACCATCTCCACTGAGCAGAAAGGAGAAAGCCCAAACCAGCCTCGCAGACCGGATGGACACCTGCCAGGTGACAGGCGCTCACAGCGGCGGGGGAGCAGAGCCGGCCCCCGCCCCTGCTGACGCACCCATTTTCACAGCGTCCTCCGCTACTGCCAGGGCCTGAAGACGCCGCAGCACAGAGCCAAGGGCTCAGTTTCCCCACCTGTCAGGATGGCGTGGCCCTCACCAGTGGGGTCCCTCTTCCCTCTGCCAAGCCGCGCCCCAGAGACCTGGCCACGGCTCGTGTGAGGAGGGTAGACAGCAGCGTGTGGGGAGCGAGGGCAGCCCCTAGACCCCTCTGTGCCTCAGCTTCTCCTCCAGGCCCGGGCTTTGGAAAGATGAACAGAGCTCACTGCTGGCTCCCAGCCCTGCGCCTTCTCCCCTCTGCACTTCGCAGGTTCCTCCAGGGACGGATGGGTCACCTGGGCAACAACACTCTCTGGCCGGACTGGGTCAGATGGAACCTCTCGGCTTCCGTCCGCACGGCCACCCGGGCGGCTCTGCCTGAAACTCTGCCTGGCAGGACCTCGTGCGGCAGCTCTGCCCCAGCACGCAGGCCCAAGTCTTCTGCAGACCCAGAGGGAGGCAGCATCCTCTCCTCCCTGGTCTCCCTCTGCGGCATCCACACTCAACCAAGCACACGCTGCCCACAGCGCCTCCTGGACAGGGGCTGTGCAGAGCAGGGCCCAGACTCAGCTGCTGCCTCCAACAGCCACAGGCGAAGCCACAAAAGAACCAGCCGAGCCCTGGCCAGAGGGAAGCAGACGAGGGGTCTCCAGCCCAGTGTGGGGGCAGAAGAACGACAGGTACAGGGCGGCCAGAGCAGAGCCAGGGGAGACAGCTCCAGAGAACCCCAGAACCTGCACAGGGTGCCCTGACCAGCGCTGGCCCCAACGAGGGGAGACCTGGCCCCCCCAGCCGCGCACTGGGCAGGATGGGGCAGCACTGGTGGTAGGGAGGAGCCCAGGCCCAGAGCGGCTCTGCGTGGCCCCCACCGCCCACAGCAGCTGGGCTCTGAGTGTGCCAGGCACTCAGCAGAGTCCCCAGACACTACCGGGAGCGTTTCCGAGACAACACGACCCCCAGCAAGGCAAGACCCACAGTGCACGGCGTCCAGCGAGAAACTGTCACCAGTAAGGAGGAAAGGAAAGGGAGGACAATGGAGCAGCTCCTCCAACCTGTTCTGCGTGTCCCAGCTAAAAGAGCGCAGTCACCAGAGACTTGAGACCACTGCTAAAGGCTCAAATAGGGCTTTAGAAGGAGGAATTGCACCGCTTCAGCAGAAAAGAAACCGTACGGGAAGATGGGCAGACTGGACATTGCAGAAGGCCAGAGGCAGGAAGACCAAGGCGGACCACAAGAGGAAAACCACCGGGGAGAAAAGGACTGTCACACAGCTGGGCAGCCCTCAGACGCCCTGCACAATGGGACCCTCGTCCCCAAGGAGCAGAGTGGGCAGGAACGGAGAAGCACACTAAAGTGCTGGCTGAGAGCTGCCCCAATCTGATGAGAGCCACACACCCACAACAGCCAAAACGCAACCCCACAGAGAATGTGAGGAAACGACTCCAAAGCACAGCACCCATTCCCTAAGCTGGCGAAGGAAACAGCCAGAGGGAGATGAAGCATTCGGACAGAAGAGCAGAAAGACGGCGGTTACACCCGCACATGCCCGCAGGAGGCCCGCACACAACGGACGCTGGCACAGCAGCTGTCAGGCGACACCTTCAGGAACACAGCGGAAGGCAGCGCAGGAGCAGAGGACCTGGCAGGAGAAGAGCACCCAGGACACCAAGGGTCCGCAGGCGCCATCCTTTCCTCCTAGGATGGCAGCGAGCTCCACGGACGGGACAGCCCAGAGCAGGCTCAGAAAAACCTGTGGGAGCAGCGGCCAGGGCAGAGGGGCAGAGGGGCAGAGGGTGAGCTCAGAAGAGTGCGGTGGTGAATGAGCAAACAAAGCCAAATGGGACCGGAGAGCTGCCTCATCCCACAGAAGTCAGACAATGGGACACACCAAGGTTTCAATTTTTCTACATCCTCACTAACATTTATTATTTCCTATTTTTAAAATAATAACATCCTATTCCAGGCATAGTGGTGCATGTAATGCCTGAACTCCCAGCACTCAGGAGGCTGAGGCAGGAAAATCCCTGCGAGTTCACAGCCCTCCTGGACTAACAGAAGTCAGACTGAAAGCAAACAGCAAGCGGGGACTTAAACCCAACCACATCAATCCTCATGTGGACACCGGTAGTCTGCAGCTGCTATCACAAGGCAGAGATGGTTAAGACTAGATTTTTAGAGAACCAACACCCAGCCGGGCGTGGTGGTACACACCTGCGACTCCAGCACTCAGGAGGCTGAGGCAGGAGCATCACTGTGAATTCAAGGTCAGGCTGGGCCACACAGAGAGACCCTGACTCAATAAAAAAAGAAAGAGAAAAGGAACACCCACCTCCAGGCTGCCCAACAGAAACCCACTGGACACGAGCACTCCGAGCTTCAGAGCCGAGGGTCTGAACGGTCCGCCTCACCGCCGTCCTGCGCTAACTGCGGCAGCTCGCCTGGGGACCTCCTTTACCTCCGCCCCTACACACCAGCCCACTGCCCAAGAAAGTGACCACACTCGCACAGGCAGCCCGGCAGGTCCCGCTCAGCAGGCTGTTTTCCTTCCTCTCAAAGATGCGTGATCCCCAGTGCGCGGCCCGCACTCGACCGTCCGTTCGTCCGGCCGTCCGTTGTCTGCTGCTAATCGACAGCACTGCAGCTGCGAGTGGCGGTGCAGCACCCGCTCCAGTTCCTGCTTTAGTGCTTTAGGTACACGCCCAGGGGGCACAGTGGGTACACATGATGATCCTGTTTAATTTTTGAGGAATTAGTAGACTGCTTACCACAGCAGCCGTACCGCTCTACGTTCTTACCAAAAATGCACCAAGGTTTCAATATTCCACATCCTCACTAACATTTATTATTCCCTATTTTTAAAAAAATAATAACATCCTCAGGGCCGGGGATTTAGCTCAGCGGTTCGGTGGCCTGCCTTGCAAGCGCAAGGACCCAAGTCCCGGTAGCCTTCAGGGCCGGGGATTTAGCTCAGCGGTTCGGTGGCCTGCCTTGCAAGCGCAAGGACCCAAGTTCCCCGGTACCAAAAAAAAAATAATAATAATAATGATAATAACATCCTATTCTAGGTGTAGTGGTGTATGCCTGTAATCCCAGCACTCGGGAGGCTGAGGCAGGAAAATCACTGCAAGTTCAAGGCCAGCCTGGACTAATAGGGAGACCCTGTCTCAAAAACCAAGATGACAGCGACACTACCCGTTGTAAAGTGGTATCTCTGTGGCTTTAATTTGCATCTCTCTAATTATTAGAGATCCTGAACATACTGTTCTACGTTTTCTGGTCATCTGCATATTCTTTTATTAGAGAAACACCTGAGTCTTGGCCCATTTTGGACTCAGGCCATCTTGTTTTCCGTTGTTGGAGTTACTCGTGTACTATGGATATCAATCCACTGACAGTTTTCTAAAACGCTGGATTAGCCACATCAACACCAGACGAAGGAGATTTCAGAGCAAAGAGTATTCCAGGGGCTAAAAGAGTCATTTCAAGGGCCGGGGATTTGGCTCAGTGATTCCACCTCCTGCCTCGCAAGCGCAAGGGTACAAGTTCAATCCCTGGCATCAAAAAAAAATTTTTTAAAGGGTCATTTCATGAAAAAGGTCAGTTCATCAAGGGAGTATAACACAAAAGCTCATGCACCTAGTAACGGGGCTTCAAATACGTGAAACCAAAACAGTAAAGACTACAAGAAGGAAAGGACAAATCCACAACGACCGTCCCTCTCTGGAGAGCAATGAGGGGAAGGTGGGAAGGGCACAAGAGCCGTGAGTGCCACTGCCAACCAAATGGATGTGTAGGTCCGACGGCAGCAGGGGACACCTCCTCCTTCCTGCTCCCACAGGGGACTTAGCACCGCAGCGCAGAGCGATGCAAACCATGCGAAGGAGCCCAGCCAGAGGGAGATGAAGCATTCGGATGGAAGAGCAGAAAGACAGGCGGGTTACACCTCAGGGCCCTGGGACTTCCTCTGGCCAATGAGACAGCTGACATGAGGTCAGCAGCCCAGTGCACTCAACGGGCACAGGTGCTGCTGCTGCTGCTGCTTTCCGGCCACAATCAGGAGGCCTCCAGGTCTCCACCACCAGGCCTGCTCGCTCAAGTTCTGTCTGAAGCCGCCTGCTGCCCGTCCTAGGTCCCAGGGGCTCCATGCCCGCCCCAAGAAAATCAAGACAAACCTGTATGATACCTGCTTATCTTCCATACAACTAATGGCAGCAGACAAAGCAGAGAACGGAGGGGTGCCTGCCTGCCATGGAAGCACTGCAAAGCCCGCATGTCCTGAGGGACTCGCGTCACTACAGAGACAGAGACCTCTCTGCCAGCCGCCACCTGTCCTCGAACAGACCAGATGCTCCAGAGAACTCCTAACAGCATTCCCATGCCAGGGCCATGCAATGAGATTGGAACAAGATCTTCAACAGCCTGATTATGTCAACCTGGAAAAACCCTTCTATTCCTGACCAACAGTTTCCAGAAGTGATTCACATGGCTGCTCATCCCAGGGCCTTTTTTTCTTTTCTGGTACTGGGAATCAAACTCACGATCTTGAGCTTGCCAGGCAGGCGAGGCGCCACTAAGCTACATGCACGACCCACCAGGGCCCTTTTCACAGCAGACTCACACATTTCAAACAAAGAAAATGAGAATTCCTAGTAACAGTCTCATTTCCAAGCCACCAAGGACCTGTGTGAGAGTAAGAATCGCCTGGTCCACTTGTTAGATCCGGATCCGCGGCCTCTCCGGGTGACATCACAAGACTCTCCAAGCCAAGGGTGGGAAACTGAGGAATCAGAAAGTGGACTCACATTAAAAGGCACATCAACTCTGAGAGGAGTTAGAAATCCCAACTCTGTCACTTCTCGGCTGGGTGAAAGAAACCAGGTTGTCTCGAGTCCCTGTGACCCAGGGCATCTGTGGGGGGCCCCTGGCTGCCTGCACGTGTTCTCCAGGCCCAGGATGTCCCAAGCCCCCAGCACAGTGCCCAGCGCCGGGCCAGGGCTCCCACACAGCTGCCAGAAGCTGCTATGGACGCGTTCTACTTAAAGGAAATGACAGAGGCGCCTGGCCAGATTCCGAGATAATCCTGGAAAAGGCTCCTTGGGCCTGGCTGCCCGGAACAAACGCTCGGTTCAGGGTCCAGCATCTCCGCCCAGCCGTGCTCCATCCTCAGTCCCACCCGGGGCCGGGGGACGTGAAGAAGACTTTCCCAAGTCTCGGCCTCCTCCACTCCCCCAATGGGGTCACCAGTCACAGACCTGGGGTCCTTTCCTGGGTGGCCCGGAAAAAACGGAACCGCTGATTTGAGAGTGGGGTTTCCGAGGGGCCAGGGAGGTCAGGACACAGGGAAGCCAGGGCAGGGTCTGGACCTCCGGCTTCCCGGCAGCAGGGGAAGGCTGAGCGCGCTGTGGCTCAGGACTCCCAGCTGCGGTCGCTCGGGCACCTCAGCACCGGGGCGACCTCCTTCCCACCAGAGGCGGGGGCACCCTGGCCAGAGAGCGCA
>NW_022900939.1:1056108-1066773 GCF_012274545.1 Fukomys damarensis | reverse complement strand
GCCGGGTTTCTGGGACCTCGCTCTGTCTGCGCGGCACCTTGACTGCCCCGCGGTGGCTCGACGTCCCCTGGCGTCGCCCCGCAGAGCGCTCACCCGGGGTGAGCGGCCTCGATTTCCCCTCACCGTCTCTGTCACCCACAGGGCACCGTGTTGGTCTTGGGAGGTGAACTTGATGGCTGTCGTCTTGAGCCATGAGAGGGCTGTGGCAATAGAGGCCAAGTCTGCTGGCACAACAGGAGGGAGCGCGGGGCGTGGCTGGACCCTGCCCTGGCTTGTCACACTACCCGGGCGGGGCCAGAGTTTCTGTACTGGGGGCGGCTCTGGATCTCAGACCCACTCTCTTGGAAAGCTCGCCACCCACGACACCCGCAGCTCCCTTCTGAGCTTGACCACGAAGGCTGCGTCCTAAACGGGTCCCTGGCCCTGGGGACATGGAGAGAACGTGAAAGTTCAGAGCCGAGGAGTCCTCACTAAGGACAGAAACCCTCTGGCTCTTAGGATGCGACTAGAGTCAGGCACGGCCTAAGAGGCCCAGACAGCTCAAGCAGGAGAGGAAGGCGCGGGAGAGATGCAGGCAGAGAATGCCCACCTAGCCGGCTGGATCTGCCCCGCCCACGCAGGCTGGCTGGGAGCAAGGTGTGCCCCACAGGAGGGGCTGGGCTGCTGCTTCAGGCTCTCCAGTCACTCAAGAAAACTACCACCGTCCCTAGTCCCACCTGCAGGGAGCCACCTGCTTCCTCCATCGGTGCTCAGACCTAACCCTTGCCTGGGCCACCTGGTGCAAGCCTTTCACCTTGGGGCCCTGGGACTTCCTCTGCCCAGTGAGAGAGCCACAGCAGTGCGGAATACAACTTGCGAGCTTCTTGGCCTGGCCATTTAAAGATAGGAGGGAGAGGCTGGGGAGACCAAGTAGCTTAACTTCGAAAAGCCCAGGTAACAAAACCTCACCGCTAGCAAAGGGCCCAGCTCAATCTGAACCCAGGACCATGGGTTGTTTATGTTTGTGGTACCAGGAATGGAACCCAGGTCCTTCACAGTGAGCTACATCCCAGCCATTTTTATTTTGAAACAGTCTTGCTCAGTTGTGCAGTCTGGGCTGGAACTTGTGATCCTGCTCCTCAGCCTCCCAGAAAGCGGGTTTGGCAGGTGCTCAGCTCCAGGCTCCTAGGGGCCACCCTGGGAGGGCCCTGGCGGACCTGCCATGCACAGGAGTCCGGCCTCTGCGCCTGCCGTGCAGGGTGCCCTTTGCCGCCTCCTCCTTCCTGTCCTGGGTCTGCCCTCTTCTCCCCCTGCCACGCTGGCACCATCTCCGGCCACTCCTGCCCCGTCACCACCCTGCCGAGCCCTCCCTGTGCCCTGCACCCCCGCAGCAGGTCTCCCACTTGGGGGGTCACTGACCGCGGTCCGCATGGGGTACCCCACTCCTGCCGTGTCACAGCATCCATCGTGTGGTCAGGACGGCGGAAGCCTCACAGGGTCTTGTCTGCCCGCTGACCCCGACCAGCGACCCCTCCAGGTCAGGGCAGCGGCGCTGTGCAGGGAGCAAAGGCCATGGATGTTTCTACAGGCAGCTAGGCAAGGCTGAATCGGAAATAACCCGATACAGGTTAAAAGCCTCCCTGCACACACGATTGCACACACACACACACACACACACACACCCACACACACATGCACACACACACACACACACACACACACACACACACACACACGTGTGCCCATGCTTCTGTGGGCCACTAAGATGAACGCTTCATAGACTCAGGCAACTAAACCTGAATCGGTGTCGGTCTTCCCGCCACTGTCAGCCGCGATAAGGCCAAGTATTACACCAAGGCAGTGCTAATGAAAAAGTGCTTAAAACTGCCCCTGCCCCAAAAAATAACTAGAGTGCCTCTCCTTCCAATACGCAGGGCAGCTATCTCTGCGAGAGTCCCAAACTACTGGACAGGCATGGGGACCGCTGGACTGGCCACGCAAGGCGCTTCCTGCTGTTGGCTGGGACGCTGAGCAGGAGGGATCCGGAAGGACCGCAGGGCTCTGCTGGCTTGGATTCTTGGGTGTGGGTTCAGCCCCTAAGGGCGACCACGGGCACCTCTGAGTTGGGCTCCATGTGGCTGTGAGGACTGTGGCTGCTGCAGCACAGCGCTGCCCGCTGCTCTTCTCTGCCCCGATCATTCAGGCATCTGTGCATCCGGGAAGCCGGGGGAAGCAGAGGCTCTGGTGGCTCAGCCCAAGAACTTGCCCAGCTCTCCCAAGGCTCTGCCCCTCGGCCGTACATGGGTGCCATGGCCGGAGTCCAGCGCTGGTCCGCGCGTGAGGGAGACGGGTGCTTCACCACAGGGCCAGTGAGCCAGGCGGGCAGAGGGTGCGCCACTGGGAGGGGGCTGGCATCACACAGCCCAGTGGACCTGGCTCCTTCCTCCTCTACCCCTGGAGCACAACAGGAGAGGCTGGTACCAGCCCTGCACAGGAGAGGGCACGGTGTGAGCCAGACTCAGGGAAAAAGGGGCCCTCGCTGGGGCCTGGCCCGCCCTGACTGCCTCTTTCCACACTGTGCAGTTTGGGCTCCTGTGTGAGAAAACGTTGCCAAACACAGACACTTAAGATCTTCCTCCTGCGTCGTGCTAGGTGTGTTTTTTTTTAAAGCCTGCGATCCACTACAGATTAAGTGTGACATGGGGTTGTGAGGAAAAGCTGGGATTTGATCGTTCAGGGAGCATGCTGGAACAGGTCTGCTTCCCATGCTGAAATGCCATCCAACCCGTCAAGACCTGGGCCGCCAAGAATTTCCAGACTCACAGCCACCTTTGAGCCAGTACCACCCGTCCTGCCTGCTGTAGCTCTGGGCTAAGTCTTGAAGACGTGACGAGTCTGGAGGATCTGTCCAATTTATTATTTTCAAAGGGATTTGGGCCGTTAAGTCCTTTACAGTGAAGTATAAAATTTCAACAAATGTCAGCAAACCCCACCCACCAAAAAGAAAGAGAAGCTCCTGAGTTGGGCGGACACCACAGACCGGTCCAGGAAACACTGCGGCCGCGCTGTCACTGACCTCCCACGGACGTGCTCTGCAGCTCACTATTCAGGTCTTCGGATCCTTTGTCAAACTCATCCCAAAGGTTCAGTTAACGCTGGACATCACTGCAGTTTGCACTTATTTTCATCTGATTGTGCAGCTGGCACACAGAACAGATGTTGGTGTAGCCTCGCATCCTGCACCCACGCTGACCTGCTCCCGACAGCTTCCTGCTTCGTGCCACCGGCTCTTCCAAGGATCATCTCTGCGCTGACTTGGTCCCGGGATGGAACCTAGGGCCTCGAGCCAGCCAGGCACATGCTCTACCCCAACCCCTGCGGTTCTAAATCTCCCTTCCCAACACCTTCTCTCTGCCCAACTGCAGCAGTGACAACGCGGCCAGAAGCCAGCACCTGCGCTGAAGCAGCAAGAAGAGCTGGGCCGGTGCTCACCCAGGTCGGTGTTTTCCATAGAAGTGCTTTACAAAGTAAGCACGTTTCTCTTAAATCCTAGTTTGTCACTAGTACTTATCACTAGTATTTATCAAGCTGTTGAATTTCTGCGTCTTTGGTCACACGCTTTCCCACGGGTGGCTAACAGGGTGAACTGGCTGCCTAGCTCAGCCTGCCGGGCTGCTCTCCTGCACACCTGACCTGGGCCACGGCTCCGAGGGTCTCCAGAGGGCTGGCCCTGGAGTTGTGAAGCACCTTCGTAATCCTGAGGGGTGCTCTGGCTTCCCTGGAAGGTCTTTGGTTCGGGGACCAGGACACTGCTGGCCTCGTGAACAGAACGGAGTCATACTCGTTCCTCATTTTCTGGGAGAACTTGTGTAGAATAGCCATTATTTCTTCCTTTGAAATGTGGTTTTAAAGAATTTTTTTAAATGTAGTATTCTCCACTAAAGCTGTCTAGTTTTCTTTGCAAGGTTACGAGTCGGTTTCTCTCACTGCTAGGGCATCTGGGCTATTTATTCCTGAGTGACGGGAGATGACTTCCACCTCCCAAGGAATGAGTTCGTTTGTCAAATGCACCACCCTAGATGTCCATCACGTGACTGTCTCAGTAATGGCAAAGCTGTCCAGCACCATCTCTCCTGGCAGTGTAATCTTTGTCTTAACTCTTTTTTTTTTCCTCACCAGGCTAGGCCTGGGGATTTAGCTCAGTGGTTCCACCACCTGCCTCTCATCAGTCTAGAAAGAGGTTCATGAATTTTCTTGAAGATCTAAAAGACTGAGGCTTTTGGTCTAATTGCCAGTATTTTCTGTTTCCAGTGCCATCTGTTTCTGTTCTACCTTTGCTATTTCTGTCTTATATTTTTTGGTTTTTTGTTGTGTTTGTTTTTTGAGAAAAGGTCTCACTACGTAGTTGAGACTGACCTGGAACTCACTATGTAGCCCAGGCTGGTCTCAAACTCACAGTGATCCTCTTGTCTCACCCTCCAAGTGCTGGGATTACAGGCATGCGCCACCACGCCCGGCTCTGTCTTACATTTATTTCTAGTTTCTTAAATCAGAAACAAAGGTTTTGACAAGGCCTTTATACCCCTAGCCGAGTATAAAGAGACCCTGTCTCAAAAAAAAAAAAAAAAAAAAAAAGACCTTTATACCCCTCACGCAAACATTTAGTGCTATATACTTCCAAATATTTCGTTGGATCACTAAAGTCAAGTGTATTTCTATAGACCAGCAAAGAATAAGTATAAACCAAAATCAGAAAAATACCATTTACTACTACCAAGGAAATAAATATTATACAGAGCACGTACAGGATCCATAATGCAGGAGTTAAACTGTGACGCCACAGATGCAAGTGCATGGAGAACCATGATGTTGTGAGTAGGCCTCACCACCGTGAGCCTGAGGGTGTGGGTTCTCCCCCAAACCCTCCTAAGTTCATGCCATCCTTCTTTTTTGGTTCCAGGGATCAAACTTGTGTCCTTGCACTTGTGAAGCAGGTGGCAGAACCAGTGAGAGCTAAATCCCCGACCCTAAGTTCATGCCATGGTAGGCAAAGTCTAAGCAAGATTTTAAAATTTATATGTCAAGGTATAACTAAGAGAACCACCAAAATGATTCTGTAAAGGAAAGCTAAATCTGGAGGATTACATAATCAAGTTCTAAGGCTCAGCACAGCACTGTTAATCTTGACCACACCGCATTGGAGGAGAGGCACAGACTAATGGAGAATAGACTCCAAACACAGGTCCGTTTCAAGGCAGCTCACTGGCTCTCGACAAAAAGTCCAGAGAAATTCAATGGAGGAAGAACCACCATTTCAACACTTGGTGCTGGAACAACTAGACATCCGCCCACACGCTCCCACATACTAGCAAAAAACAAGTCACACCTTTTTAAAGAAAGTTGACTCAGTGAGATCTTGTAAATAGCAAAACATTTAAAAGAAACCTAAAAGAAAATCTTTGGGACCTGAGGCCAGGCAGAGTTCTCAGACATGGCTCAAAAAAAAGTCAAGTATAACCCAACAGTAAGTGGGACAAGCTGCACTCTGCCAAGTTAAAATTTCTGCTGTGAAAAAACTGAAGAAGACAAGCTGTAGACCATGAGAAAACACCACAGCGAACACAAATGCCAACAGACATTTATATTCCCAACATGCAAGGATTCTTACACTCAACAGGAAGGACGTGATCAGCTTAGACGTGAACAAGATTTGAGCAGACTCTTCACCAAGACACCCAGCTCGCAGATGAGGAAGCGAAGACACTCAGTCACAAGGCCGCGGCAGGCCCAGCCCCGAGAGGGGCACCACGCACGGGGTCCACAGGGCAGGCGCGGCCTGGCGCGGGTGAGGCTGAGGCGGGGCCTCCCTTCCGAGTGGCGCTGTGCCTGAAGCCCGTTACACACTTGCTTCCCAGAAGGGACGTTTCGATGCTGTCGTTCCAGACAAAGGCGCGCTCTCCAGTTTACTGAATGCGACTCCCGGACACAACACAGGAACAGTTAGTTCAACCTGCGCCACCCTGAATGAGCGCCCGCCTGCGGCCGCGTGCTCCCTGCTTCCTCCAGGGTGGTTTTTAAAGCGCTCTAGCATTTAGCCTTTACTGTCCCTGTGCAGCGGCCGGCAGATTCCTGTACAGGTTCGAAGAGCGAATACGTTCAGCTCCACAGGTCACAGACCTCAAACTGCACAACTGAATTCCCTCAGAGCAGGGCAGCTGCAGGAACAGGCCTTCCCGCGGGAGTGGGGCAGGGGCCGCGGCTCGGTCTGGCCCCAAGCCCGTCTGCTGGCTGCATCGGGCTGGATCTCCTCGTTTCTCCCGGATGTGGGGGCTCGGACACTGGGAAGCTCCCGCTGCTCCAAGCAGTCTTAGGGGACACCTTCCTGAACACCACAGGTCCCCCACGGCACAGCAGCAGGGCAGGGTGGGGCCGAGCTCCTGCCCACACGTGCTCCCTTCCCACGGGCACCTGAGCCTTCGCAGGGCCACTTTCCTCCGCACCAGCAGCAGGTGACAGGGACTCGGTGGGGAGGAGCCTGCCTAAGCCTGCAGCCCATCCAGTGGCCAGGACCAGGGCCCGAGCTGCCACCTGCCTCCACGATACCCACAGTAGGCTCGAAGGAACACACTTTATTAATCTACCTCTCAAACACGAGATGCTAAAATCCGCTGGACTGTAACTCCTATTTACAGGGTGCCGCCTGCGGGCTGGTCACCGGGGCGCTGTCCTGCAAGCAGCAGCCATGCCTGCCTGCAGCGGAGACGCCCGAGCCACCCACAGCAGCCAGGCGGAGGCAGCATAGAATAGCAAGGACAGCCTGGGAGGGCGGCGCTGGTGCCAGCGGGCCAAGGCCTCAGTACTTCTTCAGGCTACAGGCCAGGCTGCCGGGGAGCCGGGCGCCCTGCAGGGGCGGTGAGTTCCAGACGGCCGAGCTGGTGCGCTTGTGGTAGCGGGGCTTGCTCTTCTTGAAGATGTCCTCCAAGTCCAGCGGGGCGATGGTCCCGAAGAGCTCAGCCAGGCTTGGCGGGTGGTAGTACTGGTGGACGATGGCCTGGCTGAGCTGGGTGCCTGGGGTACAGGGGGTCACGGTCCTGGTCGCCAAGCTCCCTAGAGCTCAGGGAGCCAGGGCTGAGCAGGGCTCCCAGCCACCAGGGCCCCACGGGCCGTCACCTCCCAACGTCACACGAAAGAGACAGAGACCCCTATGCTGCGGGCTCAAGGCGGAGCTGGCTAGAGCTGTCCCCGTGGGCCGCCACCCCACCACGTGCCAGGCCTTCCTGGCACCCGCCAGGCAGTCGGTGGTGCTGGCCCAGGTTGAGACGTGAGGCCGCAGGGGCCTCCCTGCCTCCACCCAGCCCTAGCTCCCCCCACCCAGTCAGGCCAGCAGTGGTGGCGGTGGCAGCAGGCGTCACCTGGCGCGGCGGGGTGCCCGTCCTGCCCTTGCAGGCTCACCAGCAATACCCTAAGCTGCCGGGCCCCACGGAGCAGGCTGCACCATGACGTATGGCGGGGACCGGGAGGTGAACCCGCGCCCTGGGCTGCTCACCTCGGGCCCAGGACGGGATGGGCTTGCGGGGCTGGGCCTCGTCGTCAGTGGAGTCGTCGCTGTTCAGGTCCATGCCGTAGTTACAGTAGCTGTCTGGGTCGATCTTGGGGGGGCGCCTGTGCCCTTGAGGGGTCATCTGATAGGAGGTACAGGCTGGGGACTGGGAGAAACCACAGGCGTCAGCTCCCTCCCTGAGCAACAGCACGTGGGGGCACCGGGCACCCTTCCCGGGGAGAGCGGCCAGGTGCTGAGTTCACGCGTGGATGTTGAAGTGCCAAGGGCTACACCGCCCTCGCAGCGGCTCCCCGGGCCACGCCATTCAGGTCCTGGCTCAGCAGCCCTGCAGGTAGGCGGCTTCGATCAGCCACAGGCTCTGGGCAGCCAGCTGAGCCATCCTGGCCATGGCCACTGTGGGCGGTCAGATGTCCACCGCGCACCAAGGGAAGCAGCCACCAAGCGGCCCAGCGCTGCGGCCTGTGACCATCAAAATAACGCTAGCACCCTGGCGTGGGCGGTGTCAGCATGTGCGTGCACCAACGTGGGTACAGGTGGGGAATCCAGGTGCGTGCCGAGCTCAGGAGTTTTATTTTTAAATTTCCCCTTAATCCTTCATTTCCTCTTCTCATAATTATCTAGCATCACTGAAGAGACCAGATACACATAGTTGAAACAACTAATGAACAACAGATCGATGTGTAGCATTAATTAAGCATTTGTGAGAAGGTTGTGTTTAGTTTGTAACTCAGTGTGTTTCAAAAACACTGTGATACTTTCCCACAGCACTTTCCTGCTGTCTTCCTCTTCACAGCCTGCTAACTACTTTCCTGGTCCCTACTGACTATTTTAATACCATGGCGCTTTTTTTTTTTTTTTTTTTTTTTTTTTTTTTTGGGTTTTTTGAGACAGGGTCTCACTATGTAGTTCAGACTGCCCTGGAACTCCCTGTGTAGCCCAGGCTGGTCTAGAACTCACAGCGATCCTTCTGCCTCAGCCTCCTAAGTGCTGGGATTACAGGTGTGTGCCACCACGCCCGGCTACCGTGCACTTTTGAACTCACAATTTCTTTTCCCCTTCCCTCTTCTCTTTCTGGACTATATGTACCAGAGTCCAGTCCCAGGCAGCTCCTTCACACACGTTAGGTTCTTGTTCAGTTCCTTCTATCAACTCCACCTGGCACCTGGTTTAAACTTCCTAAGTAGCATCTCATCAGGAAGTTATGTTGCTCCACACTCAGTAAGTTCAGGAGTTCTCTTCTTTTGGTGGTGTTGGTGGGGTACCGGGAATCGAACTTGGGCCCTCGGGCTTGCAAGGCAGTGAACCACTGAGCTAAATCCCCACCCCAGTTCAGGAGTTACCTCCAGCACCTCCACCTCCGTTTTAAAATTCACACATCTTTATCAAGCTTAGTGGCTTTGTAATAAATTCTTTGAGAACGTGAAAGAATACATGCGAGTGAGGTGCCAGCCTCCTTCTCAAGGACACATGCACATGCCCACACACGTGCACACACACACAGGCGCTTCACTCAGCCCAGGGCCCTCACCTGTACATCCACCGTCACATTCAGGGCCTTGCTGGCCCCCACCGCCTCCCGGGCTTTCTGGTCCTGCTCCTCCTGCAGCCGCTGCTCAGCCAGGCGCTGCTGCTCCTCCTGTGCCTGGGTGGCCACGGGCATGTGAGCTCCCTCGCCCCCCACCCCAGGGCAAGGTGGACCGGCCCCCTGTTCCCAGCCAAGCGCGGCCCTACCTTCTTCTCCTCCAGTTCCCGCTGCAGCCGCAGGGCCCTCTCCCGCTCCTGCAGCTCCCTGAGGACCCAGCAAGAGGCTGTCAAGGCAACAGGCGGTGCCCAGCCCTGTCCCCACCCCTGCCCCGAAGTCCAGCCCAGTGGGCACGACAGGACAGCAGCTCAGGGCCCTGTACCAAGGGTGCAGGCCACGCCAAGCCAGAACGGTCCACACCGCCCCGTCCCAGGCCTCGGTCAGCACTGTCACTGATCCCCACCCCTCGGCCCACGCCAGTCCCTCCACAGGCCTCGGGGCTGCCCGCTGCCCTGTCCAGCATCACGACCCTCACCCTCAGGGACCCTAGTGGACACCCCTGCTGGGGCCCCCACCTCCTGTCACCAATGTGCACTGTCCGAGCTAAGGAAAAGCCTGCAGCCTCCCAGGTGGCTGGGTTGCTCCGCCAGGCGCCGAGCCTCGGCAGCCTTGCGCTGCCGCTCCTGCTCTTCCTCCTTCCTCTTCTGCAGCAGCTCCTGGTGGCGCCGCTCTTCCTCTTCCTGGGATGAGACGTGGGGCAGGGTCAGCAGAAGGGGACCATGGGCCACCACTGCACACAGCCGAGGGGCTGAGCTGCCCCTGTCCAAACGGCTCCACGGCCAGCTGCAGAGGCGCCAGTGACACCTGCAGCAGATTCACAAGCCAGGCGGAGCCGGGGGCCCTGCGACACCACACAAGTCGCTCCACCACTCTGGAGGGCACCGCTTTCTCTCACACGCGGGGCCTGCACCACAGGAAGTTCTTGGGCTTGTTCACTCCACACACAGCAGTGCCAACCCCAAAGCAAGCCATAAATCTCAGGAAGCAGCAAGAGAACTTCCTGTGGCACCAAGGCAACAGAGTACGCTCCCTGGAGCAGAAGATAAGAAAGCTCCTCCAGGCAGGGCACACACATGGAGCCTGCTGCCCGAGGTCACAGAGACAGAGGCCCACCAGCCTGCCGGAGATCACACAGCTCCTAGACGGCAGGGCAGAGACGGGAAGTCTGGCCCCAGATGCACAGACCTAACCCTCCAACGGCCGTCTGCACAGAAGGCGGTGGGGCCAGGTCACAGCACTCACCCCGGCCCATGGAGCCCACTGCACCTCCCACTGGGTCAGAAGCAAGGAGACCCAGCAGGACCAACTGCACGGGCCACAGGTCCTCCCGCCAAGCAGCGCCCGGCCCCTGCCCACACACCTGCTGCTGCCACCGGAGCCTGCGTGCCTCCTCCTCCTGCCTCCTGCGCGCCTCGGCCTCCTCCATCTTTTTGGCCATCGCCTTTTTCTTGGCCTTCTCCTCTGCCTGCCGCTCCTCCTTGGCCTGTAGAGCCACCCACACGTGCCCCTGCAGCAGCCTCACTCTGCCTGGTGCACAGGCCCA
>NW_022900939.1:1050043-1055768 GCF_012274545.1 Fukomys damarensis | reverse complement strand
GGGCCAGGACGCCGGGCGGGACCCGGGGCAGGCGGGCCACTTACAGCTTCTCCTCCTCCCGCCGCCGCCGCTTCTCCTCCTCCACCTTCTGCTTGCGCAGCTGCTCAGCCTCCTCCTTCCGCCGCAGGCTCTCCAGGCGCTGCCTCTCCTTCTCCTGGGATAGAGGGCGACAAACGACCTCGCGGGCTGCCGGGCGCAGGTACCAGCTCGCCGTTCAGGACAGGGACACCCACCCCACGGGCTCGCCTCCGCCAGGCACAGGACCCAAGGTTCCGCTCTAACAAAACCAGGCACAAACCAACGTGTGCAGTGCAGCCAGCAGCTCGCTGAGCTGAGGAACAAGCACGGCTGAGGCTCAAGAAGGCGCAGGCGGCCGGGCTCTAGGGCAGGGGCAGCCCAGAGCACCGCCTGCGAGCCCCTTCACCACCCACACTTCATGTCACCCGCTCTTCTGCGTGCACCAACGATTTTATCATGGTTGAAAAAAAATAAGACACTGCTGAACGCTACAGAAGACTACTACAGGCCGGGGACAGGTGAAGGACTGCAGTCTCCCGTTACTTCCCACACTTCTGGGACAGGGCCGCAGTACACAGAAGGCACTGTGTGGAGGGGACAGAGCCTCAAGCCCTGCCAGGATCCATGGGCAGAAACCCACTGCAGCCACAGACAGCGGTGAGGACCCGCAGCCCCGCCGCATGCACAGGGACCCCCGAAACCCTGCTGGACCCCGGCTTGCAGGGAGAGAGAGGATTGACAGGGGAGGCAGCTGCCGCTGGACCATCGGAGACTCCAGGGTGGCTGTTACGGAGATGCCCCACGGAGTCCTCAGAGACACCGGGCCAAGTGGAAAATGGGGAGCTCTTGGCGAAGAAACAAAGAACCAAATGGGAACTTCAGAAGAAACAAAGTTCACAACTCGACGGACAGGCGCAGGAGCACGGCGGAAAGGACGATGGGTGAGGCCACCTGAAGATGCGCAAGCGAGCGCCACACAGGAGAGAAATCGTGGAGGGAAAGTCCCCGGGGACCGGAGACAATGCCGAGAGGGTCCACTCTTCCCTCGGCACCTTGAAAGACAGCAAGAGAACGCCTGGCCAGCTGGGGAGACAGACAGCTAACAACGCCGAGGGCAGGGACAGACGGACGGAGCGGAGCCCCAGAAATCCACGCTGGGAACTTGAGACAAACGGAAAACACCAGCAGCGGTCAGAGTAAAGGCTGCGTTATCTACGGGGACAGCGCTCGGAACAGATGAAGACCTCTCCTCGGGAGACGGCACTGTGCGGAAAGAAAAACTCCACCTGCAGCTTTCCTCCCGCGGCAAGAACGCAGCAGCACCCTCAGGGAGGAGACCAGAGAGCCCTTCGCCCAGAAGCAGAGGTCCTGCGGTGGCGGAGGGGGCACCAGAGGGAGGCAGCCACGCACCGGGTGGACAGCGCTTCCTCTCTGCTCTCCCACGTGCCCAGCGGGTGAAGCAGAAAGCACCACGTCCTAAGGGGCAGTCACACCGGGAGCCGCTGCCGGGCGACGTCGCTGGCTACCCGCCTGCTGAGGCTCACAGACCCCAGGAGCCAGGGCAGAGGAGGCTGCTGTACATGGCAGCAGCAGCAGCACAGGTGCCCAGTGAGGGGGCCCTGGCCTGCGGCTGGTGAACGGGCACAGCCACACCCTCGGTGCCCCACACCCTGCAAGGCTCCCGCCTCGAACCAGGGCCCCTGGGCACAGTGAGCAGGGAGGGGAGGGCGTTACTCACGACAAAGCTGCACTGTGGGAGGAGACAGAAGCCCTGAGTCAGTGCCTGGCAGGGCGCCCCAGCCCGCACCCGGCAGAGCCTCCAGCTGCTCCAGACGGGCTGTGCCCGACCCACCCTCACCTTGGGGTCCACGCGCAGCGGGGTGTTGCGCTTGATGAAGGACTTCAGGACGGTGGCTCGCGGGGCGGAGCTGGGAGTCATGAGCAGCTGGTTCCGCTGCACCGTATGCAGGAAGGTCCGCAGTGGCCGCACCACCTGTGGGAGGCAGGGCCAGGGTCGGCGGGGCTGGGGCCAGTGCTGGGGGGTGCGCAGGTACCACTACTCACCTTGCTGGCAGGGCAGGGCGGGGAGGGCGTCTTGTTCCTGAGGGGCTGCAGCTCCTCGTCAGCCAGGGAAGGCTCCTCCTCTGGGTCGCTCATGGCCCGCTTGTAGCTGCGCTTCCTCCTGTCCGCCGGGCAGCGTCAGGGTGGCTGGGGCCGGCTGGGGCCTCCCAGGGCCCCACGTCCCATACAAGGTCACCTGAGATGGGAAGGGATTGCCCCCCGCCACCCACTTGGACAGAGGAGTGGACTCAGAGGGACTGGGCTGGCAACTCCCATGTCCATCCCCGCAGGATCAGGGCAGGCACACACCTGACGCTCTGGGGCGGCTCCTGGTGTCCCTCAGAGTCGTCAGCTGTGACCCCTGAGAAGACAGTGACCCAGGTGGGGAGTGGGACCCAACAGTGCTGGGTTAAGGGGCTGCAGATCCCACAGCGGGCAGCGGTCCCTTGCTGGGCTCAGCACCACCTGTCCCGGAGGGACCTACGCATGCACCTGGGGCCGGGCACCCCTCGCCTGCACCTGGCGTCTGAAGCAGGAGGCTCCCCTCAGAGCCCAGCTTACACCACCCAGGCTGAGCCCAGACACAGAAGGCCCCACAGCTGCAAACCCACGCATGCTGCCTCAGTTGGGTCACCAAGGTCCCAGGCCCCTGTGAACACCATGTGGCTGGTGGTAGCTCTCAGGGCAACAGCGTCCACCTGCCCTGGACACAGCGCAGACCAGCATGGGCCCACAACACAGAAAGGAACACAGGAGACCCTGCCCCAGCTCCAGGACACCACAGCCATAGACCCAGGCCCAAGATTCCATTCCCCTCTGGGCTTCCCCAAACAGGCAGGCCAGGCCAAGAACCACAGCCTGCAGGGCAGGAGACTCACCCTGCTGCCCTTCAGGGGGCATCTCCTGACCACCAGGGGCTGGCTGAGAATCTGGAGTGTGGATGGTGGTCTGGGCAGCACTGTGGGCCAGCAAGGGGTTCCCGCTGCTCCCAGGATCCTGTGGGAGGAGCCGAGGCATGGGCGCTGCACAGGGCCTGGGCTGGGATGCAGTGCAGGACCCCCCCCCCACCTCCACCTTACCTCAGGCTCAGCTGCTGCCACCATGGGCTCAGCCTCCCTGCTGGGCTCTTCCTGCCTGGGGCTGAAAGCACAGTGGGTACTGTGGGACCCCAGCCCTGGGAGGGGGACAGCGCCCTCACCTCTGTCACCCCCACCAGTTTCAGCTAGGGAGGGAGCTGATGCAGCTCAGACCATCCCAGGCTGTCTGCAGAGGACAAGGCTGCTTCCTCTGAACGCTTCCAGCGGGAGGGGCCGGGATGTTCGAGGGACAATGGGGTACCCTTGGGGACAGTGGGTCTCGGCCACTACCCCTACACCCTGCTGTGATCACCCACTGCCACAGGGCCAAGCCTCAGGCCAACTGCAGCAAACCGGGTGTGTGGTACAGTAACGGAGAGCTGCCAACAGGCCTGGCCCACCCCACCCAGGCCCAATCACCCACATGCCCATCCCGGAGCAAGAGCAAGGTGCCGGCTACTTCAGTGACAGCAGGAAGTGGCCTCCAGGAACAGAGCCAGTGTCCCAAGTGGCGGAGCATCCCAGTCCCAGGCCACCCCATGTGCAGATGGCCCTTCAAGGCCACTCAGCCCATCCACACCCCAGCCCACTCTGGGGTGCGGCCTGACACCATGATGCCCGCTGCCTAGCTGGATGAGGCAGACGGAGGGCATCCAGGAGAGGTGGGAAAGCTTCCGCCTGGTGCCCTGCCTGGCCGCAGGAGGCGCCCAGCCCTGGGACTGCACGCACCCAACTCTCTGGGGCACCTCGACATTCAGGAGTCTCTCCAGGTAGCTGTGACCTGTAGAAGTGGAACAGAAGATGCTGCTGGCAACTGGCCAGGACCCCCAGGAGGCCCAGGAAACCAGCCTCCCACCGGACAGACAGAGGCCAAGCCTCAGCCCACCAGCAGCCTCCATGACCCCAAGCTAAAGGCCCAGGCTACAGTTAAGTGTTACCCCTTACAGATCACCTCAATCGCCGCTGTGGCCGCTAAGCTCCCCGAGGCGACCTGGGGTCCCGGCACCCCACTTCTCTTCCTGTCTCCAGTGCCCACTCTCACCCTGAGGTGCTGCCCACCAAGGGCCTCAGGGCCATGGACTGACACCTCCAGAACCGTAAGCCAAAAAACTTTTCTTCTGTTAAAGGGTCCAGCTCCCACCCTGTATCACAGCAACAGAAAACTACCACATGGCTTTTCTTGGGTCTACTGGCTGGGCATGGTGGGCACGCCTGTCATCCCAACACTCGAGAGGCTGAGGCAGGAGGATCTATCTCTTCAAGATCAAGATCAGACTGAACTGTGTAGTGAGACCTTGTTTCAAAGAAAAAAGAAGTGGGTATCTGGAAGTTCTTAAAATGAAGTGAGGACCGGGGATTTAGTTTGGTGGCACTGCGCCTGCCTTGCAAGTGCAAAGTCCTGAGTTCGATTCCCAGTACCCAAAAAAAAAAGAGTGAAGTGAGCCTGTCACTTAAAACAACACATTTGTTGAGAATACAAAAACTGAGCCAGAAAAAGCAAGCACTGGAATTCTGAGAAGCATGTAGTCATCTCAGAAGCTTCATTTCCCAGTACCTGCAGACGACTCTGACGGCCCGGGAGAGCAGCTGTGTGCCCACAGTGCCAGTGCCACGCAGGAACTACCCACCCTCGCCCTTCAGACCCAGCACAACTCTGGATGGAGCAGGCAGAGCCTGCCGTCCTCCCCAGTGTAGTGCAGCACTGGAGTGGGGACAGCCTGACTGCCAGACAGATGAGCGAGGCTCAGCCCTGCCCCCCACAAGGCTCTGCCAGCGCCTCCTCTCAGCAGGGACCCCAGCAAGTGCACGGCGTCTGCACGACACACGAGGGTGTCCGTTTTTGTTTACAGACATCTCACGGTGCTAGGCCACGCCAACCACCATTCACCGCACTAACTCAAGCCTGGCCCACCTGGCCACCCGGCCTCCCAACGATGCCAGGGCCACGTTCCCGCCATGCCCACGGCCCATGCTCCTCACGTGACACAAGCTGACACCCTGTCCCGTGTGCCTAGAGCTCAAGGCTCTGAGCAGCTGCCCTGTGCCAGGCACACCAGGCCCATGTTTGTCCTGCTCGCCTCTGCGCCTCGTAACACTGCTTCCCGGGGTGACAGAGCATCCAGGTTCCAACCTGACACCCGGGAGGGCCAGGTGACGCCACCAATGCACAGCCGCAGACGGGAGCCCAGGCGGGGCTCGGTGCACCACCCAGGCCGTTTCTGGACCAGGGGCATCCCTAGGGGATGCTGCACACAACACGGGCCCCAGGGCCTCAGTCTCCCCATCGTGCAGCGTGCCGGCCCCGGGCTCAGGGTGGCCGTGGGCACCTGCTCCGTCACGCTGGCCGTGCTGGAGGGCAGCGCGGTTAGACACGGCCACTTCCTGCCAAGCGAGGGGGAGCCCCTTGCTGCCCAGCCCCACTCACAGATGATACGGGCGGAGGCGGCGGGCACAGGGGGCATGTTCTTGTCAATCCTCTTGCTGGACCTGCGGCAGGTGCCTTCTTGCTTGGCCACCACGGAACACTTCTGCGCCAGCAAGGCCCGGGGACCCGGGGCAATGAGGCTGCG
>NW_022900939.1:1045199-1049840 GCF_012274545.1 Fukomys damarensis | reverse complement strand
CTGGGGCCCTGCGGGGTGCTCACCAGGGCACTCACGGTGACAGACTCCAGTCTCCTGGTGCCTGGCCTGTCTGGTGTCAGCTCCTCGGCCAAGGCTGGGGCACCCTGTGAGGCTGCAGCTGAGGTCGGGGGCACGGCCGTGAGCCGGGCAAGCCACTGCTCGGCGCTATGGCGCTCAGCAGTGCCAATCTCTACCACGGGCATCCTGGCCCGGTCCATAGGGGGCTCCAGGGCGGGTGAGGGAACAGCTGACACCCTGCTGGCTGCGGCAGCGGCAGCGGCTGCCCGGGTCACCCTCCGCAGCAGCATGGGAGAGCCCTGTTCCCCGACCACCGCAGCCAGCTTCTCCGCCTTGTCCTTGCCTCGCAGGTGCTGGGAGCTCAGCCGGCCGCTGCGGATCTTCCTGCGGGAAGACCTGCAAGGCAATGGGACGATGGGAGCCCACACGGGAGGACCACCCTGAAACAAGATGGGGCAGTGAACCCCCCAGCCCGATGGAGTGTTAACCACAGGGCTTGGAGGCACAAGCTCCGACACCTCCCGCCACAAGGCCACTCGGAGCCTCGGTCTCCCTGGCAACCGCTAGGACGGAGAGCCACATGGACCTTAGCTGCCTGGGTGAGTGTCCCCAGCTCCGTCACCTGCCCAACAGACCCAGCGGTAGGCAGCGTCTTCCCCACTTTGGGGGACGAGGAATGGGCTCTCGGGGATTCAACCCACAGACACAGCTGCCAAGAGCAGGGCTGGAGTCTGCACCCAGGACCACCCGACTCCTGGCCCTGGCCCCGCATCTGCTCCAGGGTCCTCGGGTGCCACCCATCTGCGGATGCCAGCCCAGCAGCAAGTGTGGGCGCTGGGCACCTGCTCACTTTGGATCACAGCCAACTGACAGAAGGCGGGCTTCCCTCTTCTAGCCTGCAAGTCTCTCCCTCCCCCAGGCCCAGGCCAGACACCCCAACACACACACACACACCCCACTACGCCACCTGAACGCTTCACATCCCAAACTCCCTGCAGAGACCACCTGCCCGGCTGCCCTCCCACGGCCCCCACCTTTTCCGGATGGGGTCCCTGTTTTCATCCTGAACATAAGAAACGCGTCTCTTCTTCCGGCGGTTCTTCTGGGAAGGCGTTTTGGGCATTAGCTCCGGCTCTTTGCTGAATTCTCTGGTACAAGAAGGGCGACACACGAGGCTCCCGGGGACTGCCAGTCTGCGCCCACCAGCCTGCCCTCCTCCCCACTTGCCCCAGGGTGGCCAGGCGCCCGCCCCTGCCGGCAGACAGGACTTCCGCCAGAGACACCCTTGCACAGGGCACTCGGGAAGGAGCTCTGGGCTGTCAGGCAGGAAAGGGGGGCCGTGACACCCCACCCGTCACCTGGTAAACATGCGCTCAGCCTCCTCCTCGATCTCCTTGAGCCACACCAAGTCCTTGTTGTCCATGTTGCACACAAAGTCCATGAGCTTCTGGTCGCAGAGATCCAGCAGGTGAATGGGCCCTGGGGCTGTCGTGCCCATGGTGGCTCTGTCTAACGACAGCAGGGACAAGAGCACAGGGCTCAGGGGTGGGTCCCAGGACCTTCCCTGGGGGAAGAGCTGCTGGGCCACAGCCCCATCCCTGCACCACTGCCAGGTACCCAGTGCTGGGACCAGGGCCCTCACCAGTCACAGAGCCCCAAGCCACGTCCACAGGAAGGGCCTTCGACTACACCATCAAAGCCCTCCGAGGCACACTCACAGCGACCGACCTTACAGACAAGACTTTGGGGGCCGCATAGCCACTGGCTTCCTGGTTAGGGAGAAACAGCAGCCACCTCAGCCAGCCCTGGCAGCCTGTGCCTGCTCTGCACTCATGGGCAGTGAAGAACGATGCAGCCACACTGTGTTACATGCACAGGAGCCCAGACACAAGCACCTGCTCGCGAGCAGCGAGCAGAGCTGGCTGCGTACCATGGCGCAGGCGAGGAAGATGGGGGATACAGAGACGAGCTCTCCAAGGCACCCACAACCTGCGGAGGGTGCTGTCGGGGAGCAGATAAGTGGTGTCTCGTTTTTTAGGAAAACCTTCCTACAAGAACTAGGCGAGAAGCCAGGCGTGGTGGCGCAAGCCTATAATCCCAGCACTCGGGAGGCTGAGGCAGGATAGCTGTGAGTTCGAGACCAGCCTGGGCTACATAGTGATAGTGAGTTCCAGGTCAGTCTCAACTACAGAGACCCTGTCTCAAAAAGACAACAACAACAACAACAACAACAACAACAACAACAAAAAGAGCCAAGCGAGGAAAAACGCAGAACAAGTGTGGTCTTTCTCAAGCCCCAGAGCTCAGCACCCTCAAGGGCCGGTTATACGCCACAGCGAGTCTGGGGGAAGTACTCCTTCAGTTACAGCAGGGCTCAGCCAGGAATGAGTGAGCCGGAGTGGCCGGTGGCCGTCACCCATCATGGACTGCACGCCTGCAGGGGAACAGGACCCACCACCTTAACCCACAATGCCATGGCCCAGGGGCACTGTGCCCAGCTCAGCCTGTGCCCGGGATGGCAGGCCCTGGACACCAAGTCAGGCTGCAGCCTCAGGGCACCCCGGGGCCTGACTTCTAGGCATACTGTCCTCATTTTCGGACTAGCTCTGCCCTCCATCTGGAAAACTCTTACTCCTACTTTGTGTGGCTTCCATACTTGGACTTCAGGGACCCTCAGGGAAGCCTGACCACCAACCTAAAGCAGCCCCTGTAAGAGGTAAAAATATCCTTAATTGGCCCACACTTCATGAACCGCTCTAATAAGCCCTGACTCTTAGCTCAGACACCAGGCAGACAGGGAGCCAGGCTGTACAGACTCGCACCAGAGATAACATTCTGGGGTAATAAGGTAGCTGCTAAACAAGTCCCCAATCCTGGGAGGCCAACAGGCTAGATAGAGATGACTACAAAGAATAATACAGGGGAGGAGGGGATAAGGGGGGTGGGCCGGGGATGCAGCTCAGCAGCACAGCACCTGCCTGGCAAGTTCAAGGTCCTGAGTTCCATCCCTGATACCAAAAAAAAAGTGTGGGGGTGGTATGGATGAAGTAGATTATTGTTCAGGATACTCAACCCCAGATCCCAGGCCATGGGAGATGAGGCAGTTAGTAATAGAAACACACAGCTTCACAGCTGGAGGGTGCCTGTCTCTACAGACACCACTCTTACAAGAATTCTGGATTAAAAGCCTAGCTTCCGCTGCCTCTGGAGTCCTATTCCCTGGGGGTGGGACCCAGGTCCTGGACAAACGAGACCATTTCTTACTCCCTGGCCCTACTCTCTCCCATCAACCTCAGTTCTCCGAAGAGCACCTGACTGATAGGCTGCTTAAGGCCAGTCTCTGCCACACGAGGGCCGGTCCTTGCTGTCCTGCTGCTCACTCACAGCCCAGAGCCCTGCACAGGACGGGCGGGCAGAGGGGACTAACCTGCCCACCAGGGAGCCCTGCACCAGGGTGCAGGTAGCACCCTCCATCACCACAGCCAGACGCCAAGACAACTCGCCACACACAGGATAGGTAGGACACAGGTTAGGGTAGGCCGACACAGCCACCACCCTCATGCCAAGGTGGCACGGATCAGGGCAGGGCCTCAGCTGGCACCGAGTCACACCAAGACCTGCACCTAGACCTCAGCAGAGCGCAAGCTCAACTCAAGGCCAACAAGGAGGAAAACTGTTCAGGGAAGTCAAAGGTTTGCAGAGGGGCTGAGGAGAGCAGCAATGCTGGGGTAACTCTTCAAAGTCTGTCCAAAATGGCGACGTGGATGAGCACTTCAGCGGCAAATTCCAAACAAGTACTTGGGCTTCTTCCATAAGGAACAGTTTAAGAGACCTTAGCCTGGCCATTTAAAACAAGGTCACCATAAGCCAGGCGTGGTGGCTTATGCCTGCAATCCCAGCACTCGGGAAGCTGAGGCAGGAGGATCACTGTGAGTTCGAGACCAGCCTGGGCTACACAGGGTACATAGTGAGACCCAGGTCAACCTCAACTACATAGTGAGACCCCGTCTCAAAGAAAAAAAGGTCACCGTAAATTAGAGCGGGGGGAGGGGGTAATCAGCGTCAGGCTCCGGGGATGCGGGGCGTGGTGGCACACACCTGTAACCTCAGCACTCAGAAGGCTGAGGCAGGAAGATCGCAACGAGTTCAAGGCCAGCCTGGGCTACATAGCCAGACGTCGCTCGCAACACAGAGCAGGGGAAGAGCTGTAAAAATCCGGTCTTCAGGCCCGAAGAACCTGTGCAGACCGAGCTCCTGACGTCCTGGAGGAGGGAGCATGGCTCCCTCTGCGCACACACCTGTAACCTCAGCACTCAGAAGGCTGAGGCAGGAAGATCGCAACGAGTTCAAGGCCAGCCTGGGCTACATAGCCAGACGTCGCTCGCAACACAGAGCAGGGGAAGAGCTGTAAAAATCCGGTCTTCAGGCCCGAAGAACCTGTGCAGACCGAGCTCCTGACGTCCTGGAGGAGGGAGCATGGCTCCCTCTGCACCGAGCAGCAACCCGGCGGCTCAGCGCGGGCGAAATCTACGATTTTCAAAACTGAGCGCTCAGCCAATTCTCGGCAAGTTTGTGTGGGCGGTTGCAAACCTCGAAGCCTATCAGGTGGCGGGAGACTATGGT
>NW_022900939.1:1005747-1044782 GCF_012274545.1 Fukomys damarensis | reverse complement strand
GTCCCGTCAGCCGTCTCCGTTTGGGCCCCGCCCGCCAAACCCGCCAGCTCCGGGTCAGCGCTCTCTGCACCGAGCAGCAACCCGGCGGCTCAGCGCGGGCGAAATCTACGATTTTCAAAACTGAGCGCTCAGCCAATTCTCGGCAAGTTTGTGTGGGCGGTTGCAAACCTCGAAGCCTATCAGGTGGCGGGAAAGACTATGGTGGACCTTCATTGGCTGCTCACATCATCAATTTGCGGGACTAAGGGCGGGAAAAGGAAGCGCAGACGTTTTAACCCTCCTCGGCTTCCGGAGCGGGAAGAAGTCCCCGGCCGGGCAGGCGCGTGATGCCGGAACTACACGTCCCGGCGTGCACTGCGCGAGAGGGCGAAGCTGGGTCCCAGGCGACGGCTTTGCAATCTCTTCCTCTTTGGAGAAACGCGGAGAAAATGCCTGGCGCTTGGCCAGCAGGTAGCGCTGCGCTCGGGGTTGTCCCACCGCTGCTCTGATCTGCCGCCGCCAGGGTGGACACCCTTCCTCCCCGTCCCGAGAGCCCCTTCCAGGCACATATAGGGAGAGTAATCGGCTTGTCTTAAAGCAACCTTAGCTCAGCCTAGACGCGTCGATTTAATATCACAGCGCAGAGTAGCCGCACAGGAAGTAGGAGAATTGCAGCAGGTAAACCCGATCTGGACTCCAGCAGGGTGGGTTGCTGACCACTGCTCAAAACTGTACTCGGGCTGGCTTTTAACTCACTATGTAGCCAGCTGCCTTGAACTCGTGCAACCCTCCTGCCTCAGCCTCCCTCTAGTGCTGGGATCACAGGCATGTACTGCCACGTTGGTTTAAATACATGTTTTAATGTACAAAACCTTGGACATGGATCTTAGTGTTCTGAATGACCTTCTATGAAAATACCCATCCATGTTTATATTAATGATACACTATCCATTTATATTATTTCTAGAAAAAGACAGGATTCAGTAAATTCATTCTCATTTTTCTTTGGTTTTTGTTCTCCACCTCAGAACTGTGCTTCTGAGGACCCTTGTTTTTAATGTATGCAAACGCTGAGATAAATTGTTTATGTAAATTAGTGATTAGGTAGTCCTGGTGGCACATGGCTGTGATCCAGCACTCAGGAGGCCAAGGCCGGAGGATCACTGTGAGTTCGGAGGCCAGCCTGGGCTACATAGGGAGAACCTGTCTAAAAAAAAGCCTAAGTAAAGAAACAAATAAGTAGAAATGCAGATTTGGGGATGGAATGATCCCTCTACCTTTTAAACTCCTCTGAGGAGCCAAAAATGTCATGGTGATAGATGAACCAAAGTTGTCTTTCATAACCAACCAGCGGATGGTGCCACCAGAAAGCTGGTTCCAGAACAGGCCCGCTCGCACCTTCATGCCCTTGAAGAAATTCAGTCAGGATACGTGAGGCCATGGTGGTGAGGATAGCTCTGCTTCTCCAGCACCTGATATGTGTCAGACCCAGGACTTCTGCGTGGATTGTGATGCTTATCACATTTTTCTTACCAGTTATTTTGGAATTGCCAAATGTCTTCTTGTTCTTTGCAAATTGTCAATGGGTTCCCTTTGGGGCTTTAATTCTGGAAGAAATGGAGGACAGAAGTTTACAGAAAAGCTCTAATCTGAAGGCGGTCCCGGCCCCAGGCCAGACCTTTTCCTTAAATCCTTGGGTTGGGAGGCAGCCAGGGATGCCTTGTGCCTCACCCTGGACCGTGGTGCCAAGAGCTGATAGATGATCACTCGTGGCGTCTACACGGAGGTCTTGGTTTTGTTATTAACTGTCCCTGGCAAAGTGTATTATTTTGAACCTCCTCCATCCCTAGGCCCACCCACACCTAAGTACCCGCCTCCCAAGAGCCCTCAGTTCTGTGGTCCTTGGGAAACCGTGGGGGCACCTCGGCCTCGTTGCTCAGGCACGGACCAGCAGTGTGAAAGCCTGGTAACTTTCCGGAGAATCCAGGAACCACTGACGTGTTTTCGTGGATATCTGCAGTCAGCCTGCCACAAACTGTCATCTCTGGGAGCTAATTGAGAGCTGAAACCTGTAAATGAGAATCACAGCTCCCAGGGTGTCTAACGTGTCTTCCCTGTCCCCATCTTCCTTCTGTTTTGTTTTGTTTTTGTTTTTCTGGGGTTTTTTGTTTTGTTTTATTTTTGTTTTCAGACAGCATCTTGCTGCATAGCCCATGCTGGCCTCCAACTGCAGCGATCCTCCTGCCTCAGCCTCACAAGTGCTGGGATTACAGGTGGGCGCCCCCAAGCCTGGCTGCCTCCCCTTCCTTTATCAGGCCTGACTTTGCCCTCATTATTTGACTTAGTCTAACAGCTGATTCCCTCATATGTGAATCATTTGTGAGCAAAATAATAAAAGTATATTTGAAATGTTCTTTGGAAAAAACAGAATTGGAGGCAAACTGAGTACTGAAAGGATGCTACTCCTCAGCTGTCCACTTCCGTAGTGCAGGTCAAGAGTTCAAATCATCTCGGGCTGTCGCCCGCTGGTGGTCCAGCGTGGCAGTGCACCACAGGGCTTCTGGGAGTAGGAGGAAGGAGCTGGGCTGTGGGAGGTCAGAGGGGGAAAGCGGCTCCCTAAAACGTAGTCCCTCGTGCTGGGCAGCGCCCTCCAGGTCCCCACTCAAGCGAGGCTCCGGATCTGTTCAGTATCGGAGGCTGGGCCTTCTCACCAGGACACATCCCAGCCCTTTATGTTTACTTTCCGTCTTGAGTCACTTTCTCCTCCCTGACACAATCCCTGCAGCATGGAGGAGGAGTTTATCTTGTTAGCTGGCTCCAAGGCAGGACAACAGGGCCCAGGGCGGGAGAAGAGGTGCCCCTGAGGCTGCAGGAAGCAGAGGCAGGAGAGGCACTCAGGCCACGCCCCCAGCGACCTTCCCACCAGACCCTCCTGATCCGCTGACCTTTCCAAAACCCCGCTATGAGCCAGTGATGTTGGGGGACATCCAGGGATAAACCATACTAAATTCCTAAATTGCCCAGGCTGGAAAATTTGTAGTCCTCCTGCCCCAGCCTCCCCAGAAGCTGGGATTATAACAGAGCAGCACGATACCTGGCTGTAATGACTTCTCCAGGTCCTGCCTGGCAGGGCGGCACATGCACATAATCCCAGCACTTGAAGAGCCAAGGCAGGAGGCTTCCCACAAGTTCAAGGCCAGTCTGAACTACACATTTAGGCCTCAAAAAAACAAAAAAAAGTCCCACCAGGTGTCAAGACGAAATCTCTCAGGCTCCAGAAAATCAAATTTCAATTTCTGAATTCGAGTGAGCCCTGTGCCGCTGGCCCACTAGAGGGCAGCAGCTCCCTGCACTAGGCCAGGCGCCCTTTGGGCAAAGCGAGGGCAAGGTGTCCCTGGCTTCACCACATGCCTGTGGACCGAGGAAAGTGAGTTCCTGCTGCCTGCCTAGCCTGAGTTCCGTGGCGTGGCCCTCTACCCGCGTGGGGCTTGGGTCGCGGGCGTCTCAGGCCAGAGGGGTCTCAGTGGGCGCTTCCCGGGGTGGCCTTGGCCCAACTACCAGTCGGATGACTCCACGCAGGGCAGGTGAGTTTGAGGCAGGCTGGAAAACATACAGGAAGGAGACGAGGAAGTCAGGATTTTAAAGTCATTTTTCAAGCAGACTTCAGCTTCGGGGCCCAGTCAAAGTTGCCCAAGGTTGCAGTGCCTTCCTTCTGGGGCTGCAGACTTGCATGCTCGGCCCCTGACCCCGAGCACGACGCAGGGTTCACACTAAGGTAACCACCGCCCGGCTCACCTGACCTCAGGGGCACCTCAGTCCCGGCCGCCCGGCCTCGCCTGTAGAGTCAGGAACCTCTCCACAGGGAGGCCCCGCTCCTGTCCTCCACCCCTCCAGTGACCATTCCACCAGCACGACACTGTGCTGGGAGGCTGACTTTGAAAACGTGGAGCTTGATAATATGAATGAGGTTGAATTAAATCTCAGGAAACCCATTTGCTTGAATTAAATCTCGAGCAACCTACTTTCTGGGCCCCCTTCTGTCTCTCTTAGAAGCTGTCTTTCAATAAATTTTTCCTAAATGGAAAAAAAGTCTTTGTAAATAGGGCAGGGTGAAGGGGGTGAAGAGAGGCCAGGGGAACGGGGAAAAAATTACCAAGATGCATCACGTAAAGGTGCACGATCCCAATGATGAACGTAACTGAATCGTGTGCCTACAATGTACCAATAAACAAACAAAAAAAGGGCTGTGGATGTAGCTCAGTGCTGCTGGGTTCTTACTCAGTGTTAGCAAGAGAGGGAGGGAGGGAGACAGAGACGGAGGCATCTTCTGCCCATGGCTGGCTCCCTTCAGGAGACTGAAGCACAAGTTTTAAACTTTTAGGCCTTCAGGACTTAAGAATTCTCACAGGCCTTTTTTCGTTCCTGTTTACCCATGTGATAGCCAACCTAGCTGCATTTTGTGCCTCGCCACAGTTCCCCCTAGTCTATGTAAAACTGAGTGATTCCAGGTAATCGCCTCTCCCTGCCCCCTTGGGAGTCCCCTTGGTTGATGCCCAGGCACCCCATTTCGTAGAGCAGTCTACATCTGTGTTACCTTTATGACCTTGTTAACAGAATACTCCGCACCTGTGTGATATTCTGTTTCAACGAAACTGTGTGAAGCCTCCCCTGACCCCCAATAACAGCAAAGTTCTGCTCCTGTGAAATTACACTCGGCTCCCCGCTCTCTCTAAGCCCTTCCCAACTAGAAGAACCGCTTAAAAGAAACCCACAAGCCACTGAGAGTTGAGAGGTTTCGAGCACTAGCCACTCTTGACTGCCAGCAATACAGGACTCGATTTGGCTTAGAGTGTTGGCAATTATGAGCTCTCACGATTGAGCATAACATCTACAGACGGGCAGATCCACCACACCCAATGAGTGATATTTATACAATCACGATGTAAGCCACCACAAAATGTATACGTATACCCTGTTCTCTTCAGTATCCACAGTATCTGTTCTGTTATGTCCTCTCTGTGAGCCTTGAAAATGTATCCCATTAGCCTCAAAGTTCACAGAGTACTTTTTTCCTTCCCACCATGTCTGTCTAGCTTGACATAGCCTCTCTGTTGGCCTGGAAGATGCATCTGGTTAGACTCAACATGCGCAGTATGCATCTTGCTGTGTTATGCTGTGTGAATCTCGTGTTCCTCGGAAACTTCCACACTCAAGACAGTAAGTTATCGACCACCCCAAGCCCACCCCAACGAAACTACTGTATAAACTCCCCATCTGTACATTTCAGGCCCAGGTCTTTACGGAGTACCTAGCCCCACTGTCTAGCACCCAGCCAAAGCCTGGCTTTGCTCCATCTCTTTTGAGAGGGTCTGTCTTTCCCGGTCCAGATTTCCTGCAAGACCACGGAGGATCAGGACATCTCTGTCAGGCCTGATCTACGCGAGTCCTTCACAAACAAACGGACAAAGCAATAAGCAAACAGGCTGCTTTCAGCAAACAGCGGCAGCTGCCCGGCAAACAGAACAAATGGACTCAAAGCGAAGTATAAACCCCCGGCTGCGGAGAAGTCCAGTGATTGTCTACCCAGAGGAGCAGACCGCCCTTGGATTCAATCATAAATATCTCACAATGGGTCTACATAAGCCCCATTCCTTTCCCAGGTAACAGAGATAAAACCCCTCCTAGCCAGCTGCTGCTTTTTCTCTCTCCCAATGCCAGCCCCTCCACACACGGATTTGATAAGCTCAGCTTTCCCAGCTGCTAGAATCTCCCGATTTTAGTCCCTTTTCACTGGAATAAACTTTTCTTTCAGAAGCCCATTCTAATGAGAGGACTCAGGTGCGCCTTCTGTAAAAATCTCCACATCCACAAGCCGGGCGAGAGAACAGTGCAGGCTGGAAAGTGAGTCTTGCAGAGCAGGACTTCAAAAAACTTCCTGGGCAGGATGTGGAACTGGTTTCCAGCTGACAGAACACTCTTGAGGCCTAAAATGTACTAAAAGTGGAAAGGGGCAGATTTCCCTCTCTGAATGGAAACACTCTTGGCCAAGAGAGGCATAAATCCCGAGCCGTCCAGAAGACCTTCGTGCTCACGATCAGCAGTGCAGGGACAGGCACTGTGGGGAGGGAATACAGGATGAAGGCCTCACTGAGCTTTATCAAAAATTTATAAGGCAGTTTGGACCTCTGCAGCCCGACCCCAGCAGTCGGCATGGCAAAGGCAGCTGACTCTGAGGAATTAGACAAAGAACTCAGGTCAGCAGTCTGATTAACATGAGAATCCCGAACTTCCTTCTACTGATCCTTCAGCCTAAACTACCGGTCCATGTGGCCCCATGCATACCCAAGGGCAGGGAAAGGTCACCTAAGCAGAAGAAGTCCAAGGTCAGGATGAAAAACAAGCCCGGAGCCACTCAGGCTCCAGGAGCCTTGGCTGGACAAGGAACTCCATGTAAGGAGCTGCAGAGGACAATGCTCGTCCCTTCCGAATTCCCCACACGAGGGCGAGGCGGGGGTCCTGCTGCCTGAGACGGGCTCTGGAGAGTCAGACGGGCCGACAGCAACAAGGAACTGAGCTCCACATCGCAGATCCGTCAGCTCTGGGAGAGGCCCTAGATCTAGACTTTGACATCGCCCTAGGCTGGCGGTGTGGAACCTGTTAGAGCGTTCAGGATAACAAACAGCGGGCTGCAGCACGCAGGGGCCTCTGCTCGCACCACTGCCCTGGGCTGTCCTGATGCGTACCCTGCCCAGGAGGAACCGGGGGAAGTCAGACCTGCACCTTGTCCTGAGCACAGAAATCAGGCCGGAGGGGAGCATAAAGGCAAGCCTGTGCCGGGAACTGGAGATCTAAGTAGCACCCTGCCTGACAAGGGGAAAGGTAAATGAAGGGGCTCAGCGAGACAACACCACTTGAAATCACAGCCAAACCAGGAGAGGAAGGACTCACATGCACGTCATCGCCCTGACCAGGGATTCGCGCGTGCTGCCGTTGGCGTGGTGGCTGCAGGGTTGATGAGCTCCAAATTGGCGGCCGTAGAACAGGCACGGCGGAGCATTCAGGGCCTCCCAGCAGCCGGGAGAGGTCAGGAAACCCGTAGGGAGGCCGGGAACTCCTGCACCAGGGACACCACAGCAGCTTTCCGGTGGGCGCTGTGCGGCACGATGCCCCGGTACGGGGTGGACAGCCATGCCTGGGATGGCAAGGCCGGAAGCCCCGCTGCTCAGAGCTGTGGATCCCATCTTCCCAGCCCCTCACCCAACGAAGGTCTGCGTCTGCCCCTGCATCACGTCCACACCCGGGCTCGGGGTTGGTACCGTCTCGAGGGAGAGCCCTGACGCTGCTCTGGTCAGCATCCCTGTCCGAGGACAGGCTGCTGTAGGGCACCGTGGAGCTCCGAGGGGCCCCTCCCGGGGACAGAGCAGGCCTCGGCACAAAGAACACGGCTGGCAGCCGGGCCTGCAATTTCAGCACTCTGGAGGCTGAGGCAGGAAGATTGCTGTTAACTCCAGGACAGCCTGAGCTACACAGTGGGCTCACCGACAGGACTACGTCGGGGAGAGGGGACCCTGTCTCAAAAACAAAAAGCAAAAGAAGGGACCGTGTCTGTCCAAGATGTCCATGGTGGCAATGTTGCTGGTGACAAGAGTGGCCCAGCAGTGGAAGCTGGAGTCCCTGGAACCCGGCAGGGCAGCCACAGCGAAGGTTACTTGGGAGCTTGTGCGCCCAGGCCCCTCTGAGTCCGGCTTTGCTGGTCTGCCCTTGAGAGGGACAGGTGAGGTGGCGTGGGTGTCACCTGGACAGCCATGGCCTCCGGTCACCGGGCCTGGAATTCCCAGAAAGGGAGGAAGTGGGATAGAGGCGCAAGAAGGGCCGTCCAGGGAGAAGCTTAGGATGCTCCGGGAGGAGCGCAGGCGCCCAGAAGAGAGACGCATGCACCTGGACATTTCTACTTCTCTTGAGGGGTGAAGACCCCCCGCAAACGCGCCACCCCCAGGCTCCCAGCCCACTCATGGGCGTGGGCAGTGTTTTTGTTTTGTTTTGGGAGGGGATTTACCCATCTGGACTCCCTCAGCCTGCTGCTTCCTTTCTTGTTTTGTTTTGGGTGTTTTTGGACCTCTAGGGCAGGTCCAGGCTAGTTTGTCCAAATGATATAGGTAGGCATGGTGGCGCACGCCTGTAAAACCAGCACTAGGGAGGCTGAGGCAGGAGGATCACTGTGAGTGCGAGACCAGCCTGGGCTACACAGTGAGTTCCAGGTCAGTCTCAACTACATAGTGAGACCCTGTCTCAAAAAACAAAAAAATGAAAGGGCATGGTACTTACTGGCAAAGAAATAGACCCGAGGATCGGTGGAATGGATTAGAAGATGCAGAAACAACTCCTAACACACTTAGCCACCTCATCTTTGACAAAGGAGCTAAACACCCTCACTGGAGGAAAGACAGCCTCTTTAATAAATGGTGTTGGAAAAACTGGATTTCAATTCGTTAAAGATTAAAACAAACTAGACCTGTGTCTCTCACCATGCACTAAACTAAAATCCAAGTGGATTAAAGATCTAAATATTAAAACAGAAACACTAAACTTGCTGGAAGATAAGTTAGGTAGAACTCTGAAAGACATCGGCACAGGAAAAGTTTTCATGAACACATCCTCAGGCGCACGGGAACTAGCACAGAGAATCAACAACTGGGATCTCATCTTTTTAAAAAGTTTCTGCACTGCCAGAGAAATCACAAGGACAGCTAAGAGACAACCCACAATGTGGGAAAATTTTTTTACCAGCTGTTCTTCGGACAAGGTTCTACTATCTAGACTATATAAAGAACTAAAAAAAAATCAGACCCCCCCAAAATATAAAGACCCAATTCAAAACTTGGCATCTGAAACGAACAGACATTTCTCAGACAAAGAAGTAAAAGCAGCAAAAAAAAAAACAAGAAAAAATGTTCCACATCACTGGTCATTCGAGAGATGCAGATGAAAACAACACTGAGAGTCCACCTCACTCCACAAAGAATGGCTGCTATCAAGAAATCAACCAACAAATGTTGGCGGGGTTGTGGGGAGAAAGGAATCCTTCTCCATTGTTGGTGGGAGTGCAGACTGGTGCAACCACTGTGGAAATCAATATGGAGATACCGCAAAGAGCTGGGATTAGAGGACCCATTTGACCCAGCCATCCCTCTGCTGGGTATCTTCCCAAAAGAATTAAAAGAATCATACCACAGTGGTATATGCTCACCCATGTTTATAGTGGCACAGTTTGTAATAGCTAAAACGTTGAAGCAACCCAATTGCCCATCAAGTGGAGACTGGATAAAGAAGATGTGTTTTTTGTTGTTGTCTTTAAAAAATAAAATGGAGTACTACTCAGCCATAAAGAATGATAAACTAGAGATATTTATAGCTAAATGGATGTACATTGAGGCCATACTCTTAAATGAAATTAATAAATCACAAATGTGTAAATATCAAATAGTTTCTATAGTGTTAAAAACTAAAAGTGTAAATAAGGATCAAAATGTATAATTGATATTGTGTAATAGGAAGAAAAGGTCTAAAAGAGTAGAAGAAGTGGGAGTGGTGGGGGAAAGGGGAAAAGGGAAAAGAAAAAATAAGTGAAATGGAAACAATGTCTTTGTAAACAGGGAAAGGTGGAGGGGTGAAGGGAAGGCAGGGGTATAGGGAAAAATAAGAACCTGGTAAGTCGTGTAAAGGTTCAGGATCCCAGTGATGAATGCAACAGCACTGTACACCTAAAATGGACCAATAAACTCAATAAAGATTGAAAAACCAAAGAGCTAGCTCTCCTCGAGGCTCCCTGACGTTGCAGCTCTCAGGGATGGTGGCCCCTGCAGACTCTGCCAGGAGAGGCCGTGGGACTTTGGATAACAGCATGGAAAGAACAGGCCGGGAGGGAGGCCTGCGGAGAGCTCGTGGTCTGCAGGTAACAAGGACGGGCTGTGATTTTGCTGATGCGTAGCAGACAGGATTGTGACCAACAACATTAAATTAGGACAGGCAGAATCCTACGAGTTTCATATAATTTCTGAACACTTACATCAGTACCATGCATACAGTTACAACCTGGGGAGGTTAGACATCCCCTATTCACAGGGCTAGTCACAGTTGAAGAGTTTTAACATGCCCCACCCCTGTTGTATTGGGTTGGAACTCAACTGTATCCTGAGGCCCTCTAAAAGTTATTATTACATTGTTTGTTTGGAGACAAGGTCCTGCTACGCACTCACCATGTAGCCCAAGCTGGCTTCAAATTCAGCGGTCCACCTGTCCCCAAGTGCGGGGATCACAGGTGTGCACCACCACGCTGCTTTCTTTTGATTTTAGAGTCTTGCTTCCAGCTAAATTGATATTGCCCAGGGCTTGAATTTGAGATCCTCCTGCCTCAGGCTCCCAGAAAGGGGGGCTTACGGGCCTGTACCACCTTGCCCCCCGACATCCTCTCTACCAGGAAAGGATGGGAATTTCTTTAAGACACCTGGAGGCCCCTGCAAATCCCAGTTAGGTTCAGGCCTGAGACTGAATTTAGATCCTAATTGGGGGAAGTTTGCTAATAATACTGAGTGATATAAACCACTAAAGAGGAGCACAGCCGCCTGAGGAGGAAAAGGCTTCAAAGGCAAACACGGAAGCCTCATCACTGCGGGACTCACTGCAGCACCTTCATCAGTGAGAGAACTGTGACAGCAGGAGCTGCAGGAAGTAAACTACGTAATGAAACAGCCTTTGCTGTGGATGCAGTATCTTCCAGGCAAAGAAAGATTTTACAGCCGGATGTGGCGACTGACGCACGCCTGTAATCCCAGCACTTGGGAGGCTGAGGCAGGAGGAGCGCTGTGAGTTCGAGACCAGCCTGGGCTACATAGTGAGTTCCAGGTCAGTCTCAACTACATAGTGAGACCCTGTCTCAAAAAACAAACAGACAAACAAAAAAACAACAGAACATTCCGCCAGAGATGTAGTTCACCACTGCAGCGCCTCCTGGCAAGTGCAAGGTCCTGAGTTTGATTACTGGTACCAGAAAAAAGAATAGAAAAGAAAAAAAGTTCCTCTAAACTTTTCTCCAACTTATTGGAAGTTAACTTTAGATCCACAGTGGACATTCAAGTTACAACTGGCCTGACATAGGACAACTGGGTTAATTAGGTTAACGGAAGTCATCTGCCTCTTGTTAGCTAGCTCTTGTACCCAGGGAAACATCTAGATCTCAGCTGTATTGACTTAGTTACAACCACCCCTTGGGAACCAGCTGAGTTTGTAAATCAAGGGTCCACTGCACTCTGCAGTTAGACTGCTCCTCCCTCTAAGAAGTCAGGCTAAGGCAGTTTGAAACAACTGTTTGCCTTTTGTGGAGGAGAATAGCAATCAGCTAGTGACTTACACATGTGCCTTGTATCTGCTAATTAGAATAAAAAGGGATTTTAGTCAGCCTTTCTTTTCTTTTATATGTGCATAGAAAACTGATAAATGTGCCTTTACTAATGTGAATTGTGGTGGCTAGGCGGGAGTATAGTTTAACCTGTGAGCTTCAGAGACAGAAAGTTTAGATAAGGCCTTAAAGTATAGCCTTGTCTTGTCGCTGAGGAAGGTTGCCTAGGAGATTAGGTAGATAACAGAAGTATGTCAGAGGCTTCTCCACCCTAGGGCCCAGGACAAGATTTCTCCAAGCCCATTTTACCTGACTGTCTCTAGAGGTGATCTCTTTTAGAGGCTGAGAGGCATTCCAACTATTTCCAACTTGGTCTTCCATATTTTCTCACTCTCAAAGAATTAGAAAACAATGATTTAGATCTCTTGATTATTAGTTTTACTAGCAGTGCTTCCTACTTTAAACATGACTGTTGCAACTGAGCTCAAGTGTAATGTGCTTTCAAATGAGAAGGGGCACAAGGGAGAGGGAAAGGAAGGGACAAGAAAACAGAAGAAAATTGAAGGAAAAATGGAAACAAAGCTTTTCGTACATAGGGAAGGAGGAATGTGGAAAAAAGAAGCAAGATATATCATGTTCTGGTACAGATTTTCATGAATTTTATCATTATGTATATCTAAAATGTACCAATAAATGTTTTGCAAAAAAAAAAAAAAAAAAAAAACAACTGTAATTTTTGCTTTTAAAATGTCTCCTGGAGTTCATAATTTGAGTTTGCAGGGAAGATGGGGTCTTGAGCTGATAATAGTGGCTAGTCTGACCCTGACCTGCCTTCTTGTTTCTCTCCAGATGGCAGCCACATGCTCTGGAGCTGGTCACTTCAGGGATGCCTTGAGGACATAGGACTCAAGAAGAAATTAGAAGGGATGCCGATTTCTTTCTCTTGTTTCACATGGGGAACTCAATATCAGCATCTCTCACTCCTCTGGAATGCATTTTAAAACACTGGAAAAGATCGACCCTCACATACTGAGAAAGAGCAGTTTAATTTTTTCCTGTGCCCACACACAGGGCCTACCTACCACCTAGAGGCAAAATGGAATGCAGAGGGAAGTATTGATTGATACTGTTTTACAACTAGACTCACACTGTAAGAAAGAGGGAAAATAGCTAGGCATAGTGGCGCACGCCTGTAATCCCAGCACTCGGGAGGCTGAGGCAGGAGGATCGCTGAGCATTCGAGACCAGCCTGGGCTACATAGTGAGTTCCAAGTCAGTCTCAACTACATCGTGAGACCCTGTCTCAAAAAACAAAAGAAAGAAAAAGAAAAAGAAAGAGGGAAAACGATCAGAACTACCTTATGTTCAGACTTCCTTTGCATTACAAAATAATCCTTACCTGTGTTCAAAATGTAAGCGTGAGCCACAAGAAAACCAGACACCTCCGGTCCTTCAGGCATCTACTATCACTGAGCTGCAGGCTACTCTTCCTCGCCCTTTGGGACCCATGGAGAGGTCTCCAAGCAACTTTAACAAAGCCTCCCCCACTATTACCGAGCCCAAGACTCCCCCTACTTGCCCTTCGGTCCTGAGGGTGATGCTCCAAGGCTGCTCATGCTGAAGGCTGGGCGCTATATCCAACCGCAGCTAACTTTGTTCACGCCCCTCAAAGACAGTACCCCTCAGAGGAAGTAGGCTGCAAATACAGGACTATCTGCACTCACGGCTCCTTTTCTCTCAGTGACCTAAAACAGATCAAACAAGATCTAAGTTTTCAGATACCCTGATAAGCACACTGAGATCACTGGAGGGCTCTCCCAGACCTATGAACCAGGCTGGAAAACATGATGTTACCCTTAAATCAAACACCGACTTCTAATGAGAGGCACTGGGCACAGACTTTAATCTGAAAGCTTGTCAAGTGTACTGCAGATGCCCAGGCATACGTGCTTGCAGACTGTATTTAAATAGAGCCTAGCAGCACTGCTAAGGAGAGAAGTTGCCTAGGTGTCCAGACGGGGAGCCAAACTGTCCTGCAGAGCACTCTGATTTAGGGCTGGGATTTCTTCTGGACTAGTACCTCTTTCTGTCTGCCCCTGGGTGATAGATTTTGGGGGGTGGGTATCAGGGATTGAACTCGGGTCCTTGCGCTTGTGAAGCAGGCACTGGAACCACTGAGCTAAATCCCCAGCCCTTTTGTTTTGTTTTGTTTTGTGTTTTTTGAGAGAGGGTCTCACTATGTAGTTGAGACTGACCTGGAACTCACTATGTAGTCCAGAATGGTCTCCAACTCACAGCGATCCTCCTGCGTCAGCCTCCTGAGTGCTGGGATTAGAGGTGTACGCCACCACGCCTGGCGATAGATCTCTTTTGTAGGCTGGGATTTTAGAACTGTTTGATTCAGAGTCATTTATTAAAAAGTAAGCTCTAAATATAGTTAGAACACTTTCATTTTGTCTCTCTCTTTCAAGAGGAAAAAGCGGCCATTCAGGTTCTCTGATTATTGGTTCAGTTCCGCCTCGAGGTGTGTTTGCTAAAGATGAGAGATCCACTCTGGGGAGAGAAGTGCTTTACCTCAGCTGTCTTTCAGCACCTGAGATGGTTAGGGTTTAGTTCCTGGGCCATGCTTAGAGTCACTCTCCTGACCCTGCTCCACTGCCCCTCGCCTGAGAAAGAGCAGTTTGCAACAGTGTTTGGTCCAAGGAAGTCCTCTCCTCTGTGGCTGCTGGATTTCAGGACCAAGTTTCCAGAATGGTGAGTTCTCCCCCACTGGGGCCCTTCCACAGTGAAGTAAACCTTCGCTTACCTCTGGACCATATTTAAAAACTGGTCTAGGTTTAATCCTGAAACTCTCAAAGAATAAACGTGAAAGTTTTAGTCTGAGTTTATCTGCCTTTCAACCCATAGGCACAACGGGAGATTAACTCCTCTTACTTCCTCCTCCCGTCAAGAGTGATGTTGACTGGTGTTTTTTGTTGTTTTTTTTTTTGTACCTGGGATTGAACTCTGGTCCTTGGGCTTGCAAGGCAGGCGGCAGAACCCCCAGCCCTTGACTGGTTTTTACAATACAGGGAGATTAATAATTTTATAACAGATAAGTTCATCGATAGAACGAAACATTACTAGGGGACTTTATGAGTTAAATAACACTTTTAAACAAAAACAAGTGTTGAAGAATAGGCACAGCCCCCCCCCAGAGGACTGCCTCTCACCGTGATTTCTCTCCAGAACATCTTGCCAGACTGGCCACTATCCCCAGAGATATGCTGACTGAGGCTCTGAGAAAGAACAGCCTACAGCCAAGGACGGTCCAAGGGTCACAGGCAAAGTGGGAAAGAGCTGTCATAGGCAGACGTCTGCAGCGGGGAGTCGCAGCCTTGGCAGGCCTTCTCCCACTGTTTAGAACACACACTCAGCTCCAAAGAGAGCCACCTAGTCACTTTCTACTCCAAAACCTGGCCTACGCACTCACCCTTGGAAATAGTTAAAATTACCTTTTAACAGTCTGCCCCGCTAGAGGAAACGGTTACATGCAGTTATCAAAACAGTTTTAGCCAGGGATTTAGCTCAGTGGCACCATGCCTGCCTTGCAAGCACAAGGTCCTGAGTTCGATCCCTACTTCCAAAAACAAAACAGAAAAACAGCCCTTTTAGCTACCAGCTGTGACTATCCAATAACTATTGCTATCAAAGCAATAATGAGAAGACTGTATAGATAGATATTCTAATCAGATAAACCATCAGCCTAGGGCCCATCTTAAAAACTGTCTTTTCTTTCACAGGTGTAAGTGGTTTTTATTCCTCCTGATTCTTATTACGAGAGATCTCTGTTAATTGACCTACAAAAAGTTCTGGCTAGTCATATTTATAGTTACAAACGTGAAAACTATAAGAGTTAGTATAACCTGACTTGGCCAAATACATCTGAGTGCACTCTAGTTTTATAAACAAATTATCTTATGTGTGTCGTCCATCTGTCTGTTCAACCTGTAACTGGGTATAATACATACAGTTGTTTTGTTTGCGTTCCACAATTTTTTTCATTCTTTTTGCCTTTTTAGACTTCAAGTTATTTGTGGCTTAAATTGGCCCATACATAAATGTCATTAAAGACATGTTTCCACCCAGGTTGCCAGCTGATCAAAATTAGGTCAAGACTAATTTTACAAATGCAATGCGTAGTTGTCTGTATGCAATAACTTGGGAGTCTTTCAATGGTCAAGAATAATGTGTTAGGGGCTGGGGATTTAGCTCAGTGGTGCTGCCGCCTGCCTTGCAATCACAAGGTCCTGAGTTCGATCCACAGCACAAAAAAAAAAAAAAAAAAAAAAAAAAAAAGAATAATGTGTTATTATAATCTGGTTCTCATAGGTCATCTGAAAATTTGTTAAGATAATTAAATGGGAATTTCTTCAGCTTAAGGAAACTGCTGGACAGGACTCCCTTTGGTGAATAAATGAGCAGCTGCCTGAAAATATTTTTTTCTAGCCTTTGTGCACTGATAGGGCCACAATTTCCATAGCCTCATGAGAGAGACACCCCAATAGACATTGCTGAAAGTATTACTGTGATATGTTTACATCGAATATCTTCAAAAAGTTAAGTTTTTTTGTGTGACAGGGTCTTGCTATGTAGTTCAGGCTGGCCTTGAACTCACTGTATAGCCTAGGCTGGCCTCAGACTCACAGCGGTCCCCTGCCTCAGCCTCTCAAATGCTAGGATTGCAGGCACATGCCGCCACAGCTGGCATGGTTAAGTTTTTCGTGGGTGAAACAATGAAGTTTTCTTATTAAAATATGCCCTTGGTACAAAACTAAGTTAAAGGATAAAGGGTTTCATATAGCTGTGATACTCATTATTATTAGATACCATTTCATGGTATACTAAATGTATTCATGCCTTCCAGGTATACAGGTCTTCTAAGATATAAAACCAGGATCATTTATGGTGATGACTTTTTTAGGACTCAGGTATCTGCCTTTCTCTTGTGCTGCAGCTACTTGTGATAAGAGGTCCACATCCAGGCAACATGAGGTCCCCAGTCAAATCATACTTTCTTCTTTTTAACTTATGCAATGTGTATATCCCCCCCCTCTGCACTTAGGGCCCTCGGGCACTGAGCAGCCCACACTGCTTTGATGTCACCCCTTCAACGTAGCGAGAGCCTCTTTGGGCACTAGACGGAGACAATTGTCTGAAAAGGCTGTTCGGCGTCAGCACAGACCCTGGAGCGTGTTCCAGAGGCAGTGCCATGACCCTGTGCGGACAGGCTGCATATGGCTCTTGGTCTCAAGTCCTCTCTATAAAGCTTCATAACTGTCTGTCAACATTCTGCAGGAATAACCTACTGAAACAGCCACAATTGGTAAAAATGAGGGTCCTCTGGCTATACTTTGTATTTCAAAGTGCTTGATATCCAGATAAACTTACAATATTTAAATTCACTGATTTTTTTTTTTTTTTTTTTTTTTTTTTTTGGTACCGGGGATTGAACTTGGGAGCTTTCACTTATGAGGCAGGTACAGGGCCACTGAGCTAAATCACCAGCCTATAATGTCACTGATCTTCTTTTCTGGGTGTTCAACAACTAAAGTTTGGACACTAGACCTAAAAAGGTAACTGGGCTAAGAGGACAGCCACTGTTTTGGGCCTGGCCCTCCAAGATCAAGAAGGACCCAGGGCACGAAGGAACCTTTTCTACAAAATCCTACAACTTCGGTGAGTCACCCAACCTCCTGAGCAGGGAGAGTGCTGGACCCCAGTGGACAAAAATCAACAAATGTGCAGGGTGCATAGGAGGGTCCCCAAGGGGAAAAAGTCCCCCATGCTTTTTCAGAAAGCAACGTGGTCATGCAAGGCCGTGACCCATCCTGACGGCTGATACCGACAGAGGACAGGAGAGGATCCATGCATGGTTCCAAAGTAACGCCTGAGGAGACTTAACTACACTCCATAGACAGCAAGAGGTTAATTTTGATCAACACGGGTCTCATTTTAACTTGGTCTTAAACACCCAGCAGAAAAGTATATCCAAAAGAGCTATAAAAACAATACCATCTAGGGCCGGGGCGTCAGCTCAGTGGCACTGCACCTACCTTGCAAGTACAAAGTCCTGAGTTCAGTCCCAGTTACAGAAAGAAAAAAAAGTAATAAAGCTAGATATAAAAAGGGACTCCAGTCACTGACCCCTTCCGGCAGTTTCCAGTTACACTGGTTGTGGTTCATAAAAACTAGGATAAAAGCCATAAAAGCTCAACAAGAGTCTTTAAGTTCTTTATCTACAACTGTCCTTCATAACCACCAAACTCTCCTTGTTACAGCTCAAACTAAGGGACTTTTGACCAGAAATACCACACTTACGCATCACCTCCATCAGCAGCGCTTTCCAGGGCCCTGAGAGCAGTTTCTGGCTGTGACTCTTTCCCCAGCCTGCCCGTCCATTCCCGTGCTCGTGCTCTGACCATGATGCTCTAACCCTTCCGACCTCTGTTTATTCCTGCCTAGGGGCTGCGAGGCTCCAAGTGATAAAACCAAGGACAAATGTGCCGGGCTCCTTTTACCGGGATCCACTGATCAGCCTCGTGAAGAGCTCACGACTGCTGAGCTGCACCGTGACGTCTGTCTAAGGCCCATCAGATGAGCTCTCTGGAGGCCCCTGACTGCGGCCTCTGCCGCTCCAACCTCTGGGCTTGAGGCAGTGAATGGAAGCCACGCCCTCCTCCCCTAAGCACGGTTAGGGGCACCTCTTCTGAGGCACGTAGTGCAGACAGCTCAGTTACAGAGACACTGCGGGTGGCTGGGCCTCCCAGAAGTCAGTGCACAAGACTGCTGTGGCTGGAGGTGCATTCGTTAAAAGCCGGGCTTCCAGACGGAGAGGACTGGTACACCCCACGCTGCCCCCAGGGGTGAAGAGCAGTGAGTGACACCCTAAACAGGCCTCGGTCACCGGCGGGGCAGACCTTACCCACCCTTCCAGGAAAGGGCCTTGTTCAATCCCCGCACGCTGCTCCACGCCTGGCTCCCCATTTGATCCCATCAGTGTTGCCTGAGCGACTCCGCTCGTAATCTCACAGCTGCCTGTAGCTCCGTTCCAGCCCCAAATACTCCTCTGGCAGGCGGGATCCCTGGCACCCACTTTCTGGGCCCCCTTCCATTCCTCCCAGACAGAAGCTGCCTTTCTTGCAATAAATTCTTCCTACTCTTAACCTCTGTGGTTCCTAGAATTCATACTTCGATTTTAGGGAACAGGAACTCCGCGTCCGACCTAGCGGGCTGGGAGTTTCAATGGTCCCCTTACATTATTTGGAGGTCCATGCGTCATGCGCCCTGTAACAAACAACCAGATACTCCTCCAGTCTCTGCTTTACTCATCTACATTCTGCTTTTTAAAAAATGTCTCTTTCCCCTTGACAGAGCACAAGAAAAACATTCGATGACTCTGTGTGGGTGATGAGGGAGCGGAGGGCCGGTCCTTGACACTGCAAGGGTGCAGGCCCTGGCACTGGGCAGCTGGTGCTCTCCGCCTGCGGCTCACCGGCAGGGCTGAAGAAAGAGAAGCTGTCAGAGAGCAGTGAGAACAGAGTTCAAGACCACAGCGCTTCATTCTTCGCCTGGATGTGAGGAGCGGGTCAGGCTCCACACCTGTTGTGTCCGTACTGGCCTCGCACCGGGCCGCGTGCAGGTCCTGGGTGCAGTGTTTCAGGAGCTGCGGCACCAGCGCCTTGGTGGCTGGGCACGTGCGGCGGGAGGTCCGGGCCAGGCCACCACGCAGGACCAGGGAACCAGAGCCTGTGTGAGCCCGGGTCCGTGAGACCATCATTTTCTTTCAGCCTAGAAAATACGAATTTCCATTTTGCATTCAACTTCCCTCTGAGCCCTCGGGGACTTCACTTACTGGGAAACCTGGAATTGTTCATACTGGGCGAGTGCAGTTTCAGACACCGCGAGGCTCGTGGTCAGGGTGTAAATGGGGACTCTGGGCTGTTAGTGACGTGGACGCGACACCGCAATACGGACCCTGGACTGGAAATGCTGCTGGTTTTTACTTCTGGTGCAGTCCTGCTGAGTGCCAAAGCTGAAATAAAGGGTCCTGTCACGGAGAAGCCTAGCCATGTAGAAAGACAGCACTGTTCATCTGGCGCAACGGTTCCTGCTGGCGACCTTCCCGGCCCAGACGCCTTTGGCTGGTGGGAAAACAAAGACCTTCAGCCACACGGGGAAAACCCGCAGTGCTTCTGGGAACGCTGACACACGGAACAGGACAGCCGTAAGATTCTCACCTGTTCCTCCCCGACCCTGGTTCGACCGAGAGGACTGCGCCTCAGCTGCCTTCACATCCCTGGTGCTCAGAGCTGATGCTCACCCTGCCTCCAGTCGAGGGTGCAGGTCCGAGCAGTGCTTGTGGGGTCTGTGCTCCCCAGGACTCCCCTGCATCACTGCCCTGGGCTGCCCCTGACCCCACCCAGGGGTCACCGCTACCTGCAGGAGAGACCCAGCCTCACTCCCTGCACCCCACACCCACCGCCCTGTCCCCACACGGCCTCAGGCAGCTGCCAGGCCTTGCCTGTGCGCTGAGACCCCTGCTACCCCGGGCTGCAGACCCCAGGCTCCGGGCTCCAGTGCCCCGCTGCTCCAGCCCGGCCCTCTTGCTGGCTCCTCCCAAAGCCTCTGTGGAGAGGGCCTGTCCTCATCAGCCTGAAGCTCCCCCTGACCCCTCCGTCTCGGGCACCTGCCGAGTCTTCCTCAGGGCCTGGCCGCTCTGGGGAGCCATCTCGTCTGCTTTCCCGTGGTGTAGAATTGTCCACCCGCTTCCCCAGGAATGGAAACTCCGTGGAGAGCAGGAGTCGCACTTCCACGTCCTCAGCTCCTAGAGGCACCGAAGGGCCCAGGAAGAGCACCGGAGCCAGCAGCGAGGGCTCTGGGCACACTCGGCGGCTCCTCTCCTGTGGTGGCTTCGGGTAGCTGAGTCGTGGAGAACGACACAGAGATGGGCGCAGGTTCTGGACAAGGACCGCCTCCGATCACCTCCGGTTTCAGCTGTTAACCGAAAGTCAGAGTCGGAAGCAAACCCGGGCCGCAGAGAGACTGAGGGGGCTTCACGCTGGCACAGGCGGGTACACTGAATGCAAAGCTAGGGACACAAATGCGTGCCGATGAGCTGTCAGGAGGCAGCCGAGAAGCTGCGGCTGGCGCTCTGCTCTGCAGACAGATGTATAACTTGGCTCTGGCGGAACTTGAGGATTTTCCTTTTACAAAGGCAGGAAGGGGACGGGACCTCTTCTAAGCTTGGAGGGGCAGTTAAGTGTGATGAATGGATGGAAAAGACTTCCGTTTTGGAGCAGTTGGAGCACTGCATGGGATCCGGAACCCAGCCTCGCTGCAGACAGACGCGAGAGGACAGAAGGCAAACTCTGCGGGCAGATTCCTCCCGCTTTCAGGTGGAGGAGGAGCCTGCAGACGGCCCTGGGTCTCAGGCCTCCCTCCGGCGCTCCTAACATCGCGTCTGCGAGATTTGGTTTGCTGTGCCGAAAAGCAACAGTAGGAAACTCGAGCCGGCTGAAAGGGTGGAAACAGATTTCATTCACAGGATGAAAACACGACCAATCGAGTGAGTGAAACGGAGCAAGACGCAGGTCCTTGGACACGCGGCCCTGCGGCTGTGCACCCCGAGGGGACACTGCTGCCGCTGCCTCTGCCGCTGTCTCCAGGGGAGGCCGGGCCACTGCTGCTCTTTGTGGATGCGGCTGCTGAGCTGAGGGGCCCCAGTCGGTGGCACTGCACAGCTGAGGCCCCGCAGAGCATCACCACAGCTTTCCAAGCCGGCGCCTGCCTGCCGAGCTCTGCCGGAGACCACGACACAGGCCGATCCTTGGCCGCACAGGTGCTCGGCAGCGCCTTCCCCGCCCAGGACGGCAGGCCCTTCGGTCCTCCCCGTGGGAAAGCCGTGGCGGGGGGCAGGGCGCGTTCCCCTGTCTGCGGTGCCCACAGCGTGCCCACGGCATCGGAGGGCTCGCTCAAGCGAACCGAGCCTGCCGGCCGCAGGACGAGCCGCAAATGGGGAGAGAGCTGTCCCTTCCCACACCGCCGCCAGCGCTGACGAGGCCGCTGGGCCGACCGGAGCTTCTTTGTAATTTACCTTTCCCTGGTTGTCACCGAGCCCCAAGCGGAACGTCGGTGGAACGTGAGCGCAAGAAGAAGTAGGACAGAAACAGCCGCGTTAGTTTTGCGCAGCGTTTCCACCGTTCTGGTGGGAATGAAATGCATATGTGTGAGGAAAATACACACCATGCGTGGTGATTCCTTGCACTCGTTAAATGCTCTTATGCTTGTGTTTAAAACTCGTAATCCACAATACAAAGGCGTGATACGATAAAATTCATACTAACAAAATTATATTTAGGGTAGGGGATTTGGCTCAGTGGTGCTGCCTCCTGCCTTGCAAGTGGAAGATCCCGAGTTCAATCCCCCGTAGCAAAAAAATTAACTTTAATTTTCTTTATTTTTCCATTAAGATTATTGGTACTTTTTAGGTACACAGTACAGTTATAGTCATCACTGGATCCTGTACCTTTACATGACGGATCTTGGTTCTTATTCTTCCCCATTCCCCTGCCCTCCCTTCACCCCCTCCACCCTTCCCTATTTACGGAGTTTGTTTCCATCCATCTTATAATTTAATTGATTTGGAACATTAAATAAGAGGGAAAAGCTCACCGTGATAGCTAGACAAGGGCAGAGAGCAGCAAGCTTTCAACTTTGGTGATTTCGCGGCGTTCACCTGCCCTTTAGGGCAGCACCCCTTTCGTCTGACACGGGACCTGCGCACACGCCTGCGCCTCTACAGAGAGGATCACACCTTCGTGCAGTTTCTCAGTCAGCAACCTCTGCTTCAGAAACTACCACAGCCTTTGTCAGAGGCTGTCGCGCGTGCGAGGATGGAAGGGTCGCGGTCTCGCACACAGCCCATGCGGGCCCTGGCGCCGGGGTGACCCCTCATCCTCCGCCAGATCACGGAGAAGGCTTGGCACCCCTGCGTACATGAGTCGGCCAGCCCGTTCACCTCACACAGGACCAACCGACCAGGACCAGGAGCCGGGAGACCATGGGGAGGTTTGATGACTGAGTTCTAGACCACGGGGGCTGACAGGAAGGGGCGTGTGAAGGAGGACCACAGTGAGGACTCAGAGGCACCTGGACAGACTGTGCTGTCTGCATTGTTTCCCAAGCCCCTGAGTGGGATCCAGGGACACCCCGTAGGCCACACAGCCGACCCGTGTCCCTCAGCAGGCCTCCGGCATGGCTCTGTCCCTGGAGGATCCCTGGAGAAGAAAACAAGCCCCACCTTTCCCCAGAGAGAGAAGTGGCCCTGCACAACACTAGTGCCACACACACAGGAGTCGTGGGAATGTCACAGGCAGTCAGAGAGGTCTGGGCCAGGTGAGTCGGAACCAGGGTGAAGCAACAGCAGTCACGGAGACGCATCGGCTGGAAAGCAGGCCTCCAATAAAGACAAGATGACCGGGCCTGCACACTTCCTCCGAGGCCAAACACTGGACCTGATGAAGTCTAGAGAGCCGTCAAGCACCCCGGTGGTGAGCAGAGACCTCTGGACCCACCACGTTCTGGGACAATCTTTGTCCTTTCTATACACGTTTGGTGCGTGACCTGCTTCCCGCCTGGACAGCACCTCCTCTGCGACTGTGCTCGTAACCTTACCGGATGATCACAGCGTGGTCCACATTGTACCCACGTGGGCTTCACCCCATAAAACTCCTCGGTAAGGTGGGGACTCCTCCTGCCCCTCAGGAGCTTTCCTGCCAAGAAGTATCTGCCTACTCTTAACCTCCACTGTCCCCAGGGCGCCTTGATTTCTAGAAACAAAAGCCTGGCGTGTCATACAGCTAACAGGCTGGGAGATACTCTTTCGTATTCCTTCTCCAGTATTGTTTCCTGTGTCACTAGGACATAGAATGTTCTAGAAGAGGGCTGGGTGGGGCCACGGCCACCTCGTGGGTCCTCTTTGCTGGGCCCAGGGACAAGGCACATGTTGAGGTCCCCACCCTGAATGCAGCTGATGTGAGCATCCCCAGGGCAGGCCGTGGGCTGTACCAGCAGCACTCCCTGAGCCCTGATGACGACTCAGAGTGTAAGGACTCCGGGCCGCAGGCCTGAGTCACCATGAGCTTTCATTGCCCAAGAAGCCTTTGGCACCTGGCCAGTCCCACCCACACATCTGTCCCTTCCTCTCCCACCAAAAGCCAAACACAACGCCATTCCTGCCTTCCTGGCCAGGGCTGTGGTCCTCAGAGACGCCTCTGTCTCCAGCGGCCCCCGGATTCCCTCTAAAACAGCACAGCTTTGAGAAACCTGGTTGGCACCTCCACGGTTGCCTCCCTGAGGCACAGGGCGCCAGGGGAGCAGCCCTCAGCAGCCCTCGGAGGGCCGGCATCTTCCCCGCTCTTCTCTCTTTTCTGTCTGAGCGGCAGGACTGGCATCCGCGAGGCGCCCCAAGCCCTCGCCCAGCTCCCCCAGTCGCTCTCCCCAATCCACTGACTTCAGGGGCAGGCGCCCTTGTCCCAAAGCACAGAGACAGTCTCGGTGGGTCACGGAATCCCCCAGCGCCACCCAGCGCTCTCAGACGGCCTCCGACACCATGTCCACAGCGGCCGGGCAGGCCCGTGTCCACGGCGGCACAGCTCCTCGCAGCAGAGCCCTGGAAGCAGCCTGTGTGTCCATCCCCAGATGGGTGGGTGAGGAGAGGAGGTTGTTTACACCCCACAGAGGCCTGCTCTGCCCTAAAGAAGGGTTAGCTGGAGTCATTCCCAGGAGAACGGAAGAACCGGGAGACCGAGACCCTAGAGTTAAGTGACAAAACCACACCCACGAGCTTAACGACCACATGGTTCCTCTTACAGAAGAAACCCAAGCATAGGTAAGGAGCAAAAGAAAAGACAGCTACCGGGAAGTAGGGAGATGGGTCTTCTGCAGAGGGTGGCGCCCTCCTGTGATTCCACCACCCGCTGCCCTGTGCCTTCCCAGGGACCCGGCTGCAGGCTCCCGGCCCTCGGGAGCCGGGAGGGCAGCTTCTGCCCCTCAGGTGCGGCCACCTGTGTGACCAGCTCCCTCTACCTGCAGGGAGCCATCTGGGCTCCGAGAGTTTTCAGGAAATAGACTCGCCCTGTGGACCCCAGGGAGGCCTGGGCCTGTGAGGAGCCAGGGAGGCCTGCAGGCTGGACCAGGACCCAGCACTCTGCTCTTCTGGGCGGAGGACAGGGTGCCACAGGGGAGGGCAGCCAGGCCAAGCCCGTGGGGCCCAGGACAGAAGCCAGAGGCCACAAAGCCTGCTGTTGTACCTGAAGGTGCTCACCACCCTGCGACACAGGGATGCTTGCTCACCAGACATTGTGTGTAATGAACCAGAGGCCGGAGAGTCTCAAAACCCACCAGCGAGAATAAATAAGGTCCATGTGATGAGGTATTAGAGTGACAGAAGTCCACACATGACATGAAACCCTGGACTAGCAGAGGAAGTAGGCCCCCGGACACAAGATTCCTTTCCCAGCAAAACCAGGTACCTAATTTAGGGTGCTTATATGGATGGTGAGACATAAAGGAAAGTAAGCCATTAGCCGGGCATGGTGGCGCACACCTGTAATCCCAGCACTCAGGAGGCTGAGGCAGGAGGATGCTATGAGTTCGAGACCAGCCTGGACTACATAGTGATTTCCAGGTCAGTCTCAACTACATAGTGAGACCCTGTCTCAAACAAAACAAACAAACAAACATAAAAAGAAAGTAAGCAATGATCCAGAGAGTGGGTAGGTGGTGCACATCTCTAATCCCAGCACTTGGGAGGCTGAGACAGGAGGATCGCTGTGAGTTTGAGGCCAGCCTTGGCTACATAGTGAGAACCTGTCTCGAAAAAAAAAAAAAAAAGTCATCTGTGATTCCAGCAGTTTTAGGCTGAGGAAGGAAAATATGGGCAACTCAGTGATTTGGTGAGGTCCTTCCTCCAAATTTAAAAGGGATGGGATGCAGCTACATGGGAAGACGCTGGGCAGTACTGGGACAGCGGTGACCAGGCAGGGCACGCAGAGCAGCATTTACTCCCTGACCTGGCGTGGCCCAAGGCCCTGTGTGACTCCGTCGTCCCCGGAGCCAGCCGGTCTTGCAGCAGCGGCACAGTACAGGCTTGGACCTCCACCCTCACTCTGGGCCTCAGGGACCCTGTGATCACTGCTGTCTTGCCGCCGGCCGGAGGGGGCAGCCGGGGCCCCTCAGTGTGCCGGGTGAGGACGGCGACCCAGAGCCCTCCCTGCCTCCCGGGAAGCACAGGCGCCTGTGAGGGTCAGCACTGCCAGCTGGGTGCTCAGGTTCTGGGCCCAGGCCAGGCTCTCACACCAGCGTCAGAGCCGGGGGTGAGACAAGGGGGTCTGCGCCATGAGGGCTGGGAGAGGAGGGCAGGGAGGGTGGGCACACACACAGACGCCCCCGAGGGGACCAAGTCCACAGCACCGTGACAGCCGGACCCGCCTCCCAGCGCCCTCCAGGTCCCTTTCACATAAGAATCGCTGTCGGAATCGGTGGCCAGAAAAGGCTGCAGCCCCAAGAGCCGTCCCATGGCCCAGGGATCCGCCCTGCACACAGCGCCCTGGGACGCCCTGCCCAGGGCCGGCAGCACAGGCAGAAGGATGACACACGGGGCAGCTGGAGACTGGACAACATTCACGGGTCCCAGGGCCGGGGCTCCCAGACGATGCCAGGAAGTCCCTGCTTTGGGCCTGAAAGCAGGGCTGCATCCAGGGAAAGTGCCAGTGGCCACTTTTCTGCCAGTCATGATGTCTGGGCTCTCTGCCTTGGTGAGGGAGGGTGTGGACACCTGTGCCCTGCCCTGTGGCCACTGTCACTGAGGTCACACAACGAGGCCCTGTGTCTCATCCATGCTTGTTTTGAAATCCCTGGGCACGAGGCGCTGAGTCACATCCCGCGGCTCCTCTACCCCGGCTCCACCCACCCCACACTGCCAGCCCCGGAGCCCCCGTGGCCCTCGGTGTGACCCCCACCTCCTGGAAAGTACCCTCCCGGCCGCACCTGGGGCTCCCAGCCTGCTGTCCTGAACCGCACCCCAGCCAGACCAGGCTCCTCCTCAGCACCCACAGAACACAGGCCTCCTCGCCAGGCTGAGGCTGCCCCCTGGCTCCAACCCCACCACCTGACCCCACTGTCCACCTCGGGCCCGGCGGCCATGGTCCCGCTGAAGCGAAAGCCCCCATAGGCCACAAGTCGGAACTCGCAGTCAAGGGGCCGCTCTGTCCCCACCGCTCCAGCTCCAGCCCAGCGGACAGCGGGGTGCTTGTCCCTGCGCCTGGTGGGGCTCCAGGGCCCTCTGTGCCATGCAGAGGACCCTGCGGCCTTTGTTCTCCAGAGCCACTGTTCCCGGTCCTGTCCTGCTCTGACCCGGCGTGGGCCCTGCTCACCGTCTTCCTGCCCCGTTCTTGTCTCGGGTTGAGCGACACCGGTCCACCTACCGTTGCTGTGCCCATCTTGGTCTAACCAAGTCAGCACCGGAACTGGTTCGGGCCAAGTGGCTCCTTCTGCCCCGAGCTCCCAGGCCTGTGGGCCCAGTGCCACCACCAAAACCTGGTTTTCCTTGCCCGCGAAGGTCTCCGGAGCCCAGAGACGGCGCTGTGGACATGAGGGGCCCAAACGCAAGCCACGCACCCTCAGGGCTGCCTGCTGGGCCCCGACCGATGGTCCCCACCAGTCCTGGGGGCCGGGGGCTCCTCCACCTCTGGCAGACGTCTCCTGCTTCGCTCTGCCCCTGATCCTGAGCCCATGGTCAGCCCACGGACCTCTAATTGCCTCCGCGCCCTCTGTCACCCGTGAGAATGTGCAATTACAGGGCAGGCCTGCCCCGGGAGGCACCGAGCCCGGGGACTCTGTCTCGCCATCATGAGTGAGCTTCGTGGGGGCCCCTGCCTGGCTGGAGGACCGCAGGCGAGATGCAGCTCACAGGACCCAGCAGCTCCCGTTACTGCAGGCAGCACCCAGGGAGGGAGAGATTGGCACCCGGGGGCCGAGGGCAGATCTATTCTCGGCTTCTCACAGGAGGCTCCAGGGAAGTCAGGGACCCCGTGGCTCGGCCTCCAGGGGGCTGAGCACAACTCCAGGCTCCTCTCCCGGGGCCAGGACCTGGTTCCCTGCAGGCTGGGCCGCCCACACCTGCGGGGTCTGGCTTTCCTGACTGCCTCACCCATCTCCCTGGGTTCGTCTTTGCCCTCCCCTGACCCTCGAGGCCCCTAAGGAGCAGGCTCCTGGTGCTTACTCAGCCAGCAGAGAAGAGGCTGAGGCTGGGGCAGGCGGCAGGGTCCCAGGAGCACAGAGGCTCCATTTGTGGCGGGCCCTGGGGTGCTGGGCCTGGGACACAGAGAGGGGCCCCTGGAGCAGGTTCAGAGCCTGCTGTGGCCCCGGCTGTCGCCATGGCTACCCTGCACACCCCTGCGCTGGAGAAACGCTGACTCCTCCCACGTGGAAGCCATGGATGGCAGGTGGTGGCTGACCGCCCTGCCAGGGTGCCCATGCCCACGCCTGGCTCGGCCTCAGGCCGAGGGATGCTCCTGTTGCCCCCACGTGCAGCCCCAGGTACAGAAAACAAGAAGAGAATCCCCGTGGGAGACACCAAAGGGGGAATCTGTCCCCTTCTCTGCAAAATCTAAGGACCTTCTCACCTCTGAAGGGAATGCAATTGACGTCACTGGAATGCATGCAGCTGCAAGGTATGGGAAACATGGCCAGCAAAGTCGTAAAGAAATTTTTGTCTCTTCCTCATGTAAGAACATACAGGGCTCTGGGCTGTGGTTGTTCTGGTTCCTTTAGTTCCCCTCATGGCTTTAAGACGACTGCCGTGGCACCATCCATCACATCTGCACACCACATTCCAAAGCAGAGGTCAAATCCGGCAAAAATTTCACCTCCTGGCTTTGCCAAGGAAGGGTGTTCTCAGGAACCGAACAGCTCACCTGTGCATGCAGCACTGACCAGACAGGGGTTATGACACAGAAAGTCTTCTCCAGAAAGCCAGGAAGCATCCGGCCAACCCAAGCTTTACAGGAGTAGCAGATGGGGCCACCAAGCACCCAACGACAAGGGGCCGGAGCTGTGAGACTCAAAGCCCCAGAGACATCGCAACCGGGGGACCTCTAGATTTCGGGGAGTGTGAAGCCCACTTTCCGGCAGCACCCCAGAGAGCTGCCGCTGAGTGACCCCAGGGCCGGTAGACGTGGCCTATAGGCAGCTGGGGTGGTGCGTCAGGTGCAGGGTCTCTGGAGACCCCTGGAGGCTCTTCCCCCCAAGCAGGGTGCAACGACTCCGGAGGACCAGACGTCCGCCGCGTCCTGCGCCGTGTGCTGTGGACAGCCAGCTCCGGGTGGGGTCCGGAGGGCCCTGAGCCCCGGCTTGCAGCGCGGGTGAAGATGTGATGGGGGCGGGTGCCCTGGGGCCCGCAGACCCGGATGGTAGTGGCGCTCAGGGAGCTGCAGCATAGGAGGCTTACTCGCCGGGGAGTCACCTTCCAGGGTCTGGGCCCAATTCTGCTTGTTTTCTTTTTTTGGTACCGGGATCGAACTCGAGTTCTCTTGGGCTTACGAGGCAGGCGGCAGAGCCACTGAGCTGAATCCCCGGCCCAGTTTTCATTTTTACCTTGCCCTCAGGCAGGGTGGGGAAACAAGCAGAATTTTACAGAGACAGAATTTGGCGCAGGGCAGGGAGGTGCGGCCGACGCTGCTTCCACGGAATCTGCCTTGAGACTCAGACGGGCAGGTGCAGGCAGCTGAGTCTCCGCAGCTCCTCTTCCCGGCACTGCAACCTCCATGGGTGTAGCGGCCTTGAGATCAAGAGCCTTGGGACCATCAGTCTCTGCTTTGTCTTCTGCTTTTCATTTCACAGGAGGAGCAGGAGAAAAGGCCTCCAGTGCGGAGGCCAGTGCCCGCCAAAGCACCGAGCTGGCCCCGGATACCAGGGGCGCCCTGAGCCATCCCGAGATCTCTGACCTAGTGACACTGTCAGCAAGGGAGCCGTGGCCAAATCCCCCGCGAGATCCACGGGGAAGGGTGGGGAGTCACCCCGGACGGCCGGAGGAGGCCGGGAGCCCACCGCCCACCTGTGGGGCTTGCTTCTGCTTGGTGTGTGTGTGGACACCCGCCGTGCCCTGGGAGGGACCCTGGCTGCTCTGCGGGCAGTCTCCTCTCTTCCTCCGTGTGTGTGGTCTTCTTGTTTTAAAACTTTATGAAAAAAAGAACTTCCTATGGGCTCATGGCGAGGTCGGAGGCCAGATCCGAGTTGGCCTCGTTGCTGGCAGAAGCCCAAGGTGACACAGGGCATCACGTGACGAGTGGGGAGGCGGCAGTGGTCTATGACGCACGCGTTTCGTTATTTGTTGTTTGGTTGGTTTTTTTGAGACAGGGTCTCACTATGTAGCTGAGACTGACCTGGAACTCACTATGTAGCTCAGGTCCTCCTGTCTCAGCCTCCCGAGTGCTGGGATTCCAGGCCTGTGCCACCATCCCCGGCACAAGTGTTTTAAATTCTAGTAAATTAACTGCATCCTCTTTTCTTTTGCTGCTTGCTGCACTCACTCTTGGTGTTGTTCCTAAGGGTCTAGATCCAAAGTCGAGATTACAGTACTTGCTCGTTTTCCTCTGAGTCTGCAGTTTGAGCTCCAACTCGTACACTTAGGTCCTCGGCCCACGTCTGCGGTGGGAAGTGAGGTCCATGTCTTCCTCCTGGGCGCAGCCATCTGGCATCCCGCAGAGGAGACCCTCCTCTCCTCACGGCACCGTCCTTTGCCTCCTTGGAAGCCAGCTGGCCTCTCGCTCCATTCCTGGGCACTCAGCTGGCTGTCACTGCTCTATGACAGTAGCTTTTAAGGCCTGGGAGAAAGAGCCGAAAGAAAGCAGCCCCAGGTCCTCAGCCTGACAAATTTAATAATGCAGACACACTCTTCTCACCGTACTGGACTGACCAGGCAGGACATTTTCGTCTTCGTGCTGTTTGACCCAAAATTTCCTATCTGCACTTTGACCACAGGGCGCTGCTGTTTCTGCGTTACTCCCAGGGGATCCGCGCCTGAGAAGGCCTCGCACGTGTAAAACGGTCTCTTCCACAGCTGTCCAAGACCGATAAGGACAAACCAACTGCGTTCTGGGCCTAACAGTGACTTCCCAGAGGTGCTTGTGGCCCCAGCCTTATCCTCTCCTTCCTGTGGCTCCCTGCGAGTCCTCCTAAAAGGAAGGGCTGAGTCCAGGGCACCCTTTGGGCAAGAGAAAAACCCTTGGTCCCCTGGTGGTAGCAGGTGGAAGCCACCAGGGCTGCCATCGGTGTGCGGCCACCACTCAGGCTGGACTTGGCGTTTGCGGCCTGCTGGCCCATTCCCTCCCACACAGCCGTGGGACATCTGTGGTGGTAGAATTCCGGAGGGGACCGTGGGCAGGCAGAGCCTGTGCCCTGAAGACAGCTTTCTCTGCCCTGCTCTTTCTGGGGTGGGCTTGGAGGCGTGGCCAATGGTGGCTGCACACAGGCCTGTCCTCCCCAGGAGTGGCGGCTGGCCTCACTGGTCCTGGGACGTCCTTCCCACCGGCTCGCTCTGTCCCCTCCTGGGTGTCCCAGGGCTAGGCCAGGGCAGTGGCTCATCTGCCTCTTCTGGGGTGCTCTTTGGGGTCTAAGTGCCAAGTCTGGCCAGGCCTCGGGGCATGCAGTGGCGGCAGTGCCAACGCGGGGCCAGGTCATGTGGTCCACTGGGGGTGGACGGAGCTGGCTCGGAGTGAACTGGCTCTGGGCTGTGGGCAGAGCCAGCTGTGGCCGGGGCTCGGCAGCTGGCCTGGGCGTCCACTTTCGCTTCCCCTGGAAACTCCGCTCTGAGGCTCCTGCTAAGGCCCTGGCCTCATCCCATCCCCCAGTCTGGCTGGCGGGTTTTCTGCAGGAAGACATAGGCAGCTGGAGCTCTGATCCCAGGGAGGCAGAGGCCCCGCCCCAGCCTGCACCAGAGACCAGGGCCCGGAAACAGGAGTGGGGAGGGATGTCCGGCCCAGCCAGGCTCTGCAGGCTCACAGGCCCCAGGGGTCCCCTGAGCTTCGCTCCTCTGAGTCACTCTGGAGGCGCCCACATCCATGTCAGAGACCCGGGAGCGCTGGGTGTCCTCGCCTCTAAGCACACACAGACCAGAGGCCCAGCCTCTTCAGAAGAGCAGGAGCAGGTGGGCTCGAGGTGGGCAAGGTGGTCTGGGACTCTGGAGCAGAAGGAGGGGGCCAGGGCAGAGCTGGCCAAGCAGCAGTCTCCTGGGGCGGCTGAGGCAGGGCCAGGGGGCGCCCTCAGCACCAGCCAGTGCCCCGGCCCCACAGCTGTGCAGGGCGGATGTAGCAGCACACAGGGCTGTCCTGGGCTCACAGGAGCCGCCCAGTCACTGCTCTCTGGGCCTGGCTGCAGCAGTGCCACCCCGGGGCAGGGCGGGCGGGTGGAGATACTTCCTCCTCCTTGCTGGCACGGTGCCGAGGCCGCTCTTCCCCTGCGGCTCCTCCTGAGCCTTCTCTCTAGTGGATAATTTGCAAAACAATCTCCAGGCCGGGCTCTGCCCCAGGAGCTGGGGACCACACGGTGGGGGGGAGCACCCACGGGACCTGGGCGCTAGAGTCACAGCCTGTTGCCCTGCTCAGTGTTGCTGCCAGCCGGGGCGGGAGTTGCTCTCTTTACCAAGAGCGGTGGCAGGCGTGGGCACAGCTGCTCAGAGCCCTCTGCTGAGGGTGCTGCACCCTGGACCCAGCTGTGGATATCGGACAGTGCTCGAGGGGCAGAGGCTGCTCAGTCCCCAGAGCTCACACGAGATCACCCAGGGCCCAGATGGGCCGGCGTTGGGACAGATGCACCCCCTGGGGTCCCCAACTTCCAGCTTCCAATAAATTAAGTCTCACTAGAGACGTGGCAGGGACCACTTCAGGCCCCGAGAGTCACTGGACACCACGGTTCCTGAGGCCACTGTAACTCTCAGTGTCTAAATGCTGTCACCCTGGGGCTTCAAGGTCACCTTGGAGAGCTAGTGACAGTGTGGGCATCAGAGGCAGTGAGCTAAGACTGGCTGTTTGGTGGTGGGACAGGAGCTGAAAAACCGAGGCCAACAAAACAGTAAGACCCTGAGGCTGCCTGATGGGTTACAGGGTACAGTCACAGCCGGGTGTGGTGGGGCACGCCTGTCATCCCAGCACTCAAGAGGCTGAGGCAGGAGGATCACCACATGTCTAGGCTACATAGCAAGACCCTGTCTCAAAAACACATATACACAAAAATAAGTAAATAAATACTACATAAACCAGAACCATCAAGAATACAAAACAAAACAAGGACTGACGATTTACTTCAGTGGCACCATGCCTACCTCACAAATGCAAGGTCCTGAGTTCAATCCTTGGTACCAGAAACAAAACAAAATCTAAAACAAGAAAAGATAAGAAAATAAGATGTCCACTTCTGGGCATGTTGCTGCTGTCACTGGTAGACAAACTGGTACACAGAGCCCAGATCCATGTTGATTAATCCCAACAAGCCAGCTGTAACTTTGTGGTGGGGTTGTGGATAATCCCAGCAGGCCTGCACTTTTAGTTCTGAAGCTCAGACTGATTTCTTCATGGGAGGCTGGAGCCATGTGCTTCCTGCTGGCTTGAACTTGGCTCCTTGACTTCCTGCCAACTTGAACTCAGTTCCACCTCACCCTCTCCAAGATGGCTACCAGTCAACCGCCCTCTCCTGGAGGATGTTTGAACCCGAGTAACTCACCAGCCACTGCAGCCCACTGCGTGATCGGCTCAGTTCCACTGGTGCATCTCTCCATGGAGGGCACTGGGGTTGCCAGCAGTCACTGTGGGCCTGCAGGTTTGAGCTGCTGTTCCCTGGCTGTGAGTCAGAGCTCAGGAAGAAAGGGCCATTGCCACCTCCATCTTCTTCATTGAAGTCTCTCTCCTTGCTCTCCCGTGGGATTCAATTCTCCCTTCAGATCCTTGCTGGGTTCCAGGGTCCCACTTCCCTCCTTCCTGTCTTCCTCACATTGCTATATTCCAGTTTCTGCACCAAATAAATTAACAAAATAACTAAGTGCAGTCACATATGTCACCGACCTTCATAGTGACCTTGGGGTGAATAAGTCGGATCACACAACAGGTGTCCAGGTGTCTGGAGAGGGGAGGGATGCGGCCCCTGCCTCCCAGCGTCCTGCCAGCCCTGGCTCCGCCATGCCACGGTCCACACTGTGTACTGTACAACTCATTAGAAAGTAACTGGTCCTAGTGTACCCAACAAAAAGCAATCAACAAACTTGTCCTGGTGTCCATGAACAGCTTCTCCCCCTCTAAGAGTCAAGCCTGTCTTCTGGAAAGCATATTTATTTATTATTGCAATGGGGGTCTCACTATGTACTTTAGGTTGGTCTTGAACTCACTGTGTACCCCAGGCTGGCCTCCAACCTGTGACGATCCTGCTGCCTCCCAAGAGCTGGGCTGGCAGGAGTACATCATCATGTCCTACTAGAAAGGACATTGTATTTCTTAGAATACTTTAAAAAAGTAGTGGCTCATTGTTAAAGATCAGTGGTAGCTCGCCCCCTCACCAACAGAATGTGCATTCCCAGGAGGGAAGTTGAGGCAGGGCTGCCCGACTTGCTTTCCTGTCCCTGAATGGCAGGGTGGTGCTGAGCCTCCTCCCCAGGCACAGGTTTGGGTCTGCACTAAGGTGGACAGGACAGGAAGCAATGTTTTTAAGATGGCTGTGGGCGAGCAGCTGGGGGACCACCGCTCAGCCTGTCTCAGGAAGAAGGATTCTTCAGGGTCTGCTAGCCAGGGCATGAGTCTCCCCACACCCCAGTCTTTGGCTCCGACTTGACACTGGCCCTGGAGCAGAGGGCTTTGCCATCAGTTAGGAGCCCAGTGCAGCCCAAAAGCTGCCCCCAGATGCTCTGCTGGAACCTTGTGATCCTGGAGGGGCCGGGGTGCCCAGGAGGGGTGAACAATGACATCAGGCAGAGGAGGAAAGAATCAAGGTCGGTAGAAAGGAGATGAGGAAAGTTGCAATTGTGAAATTGTGCTTTTGTTTTGTTTTTTGAGACAGGGTCTCACTATGTAGTTGAGACTGACCCGGAACTCACTGTGTAGCCCAGGCTGGTTTTGAACTCACAGTGATCCTCCTGCCTCAGCCTCCCAAGTGCTGGGATTACAGGCGTGCGCCACCATGCCCGGCTGAAATTGTACTTTTAAGGAAAACTGGAAAAAAACAAAAACAAAAACCCCCACACCTTCAGGACACAAAAGGCACTGAGCCTCTTTCCCTGTCAAGAAACTGGCCAATAACAACCCCTCAGGGCATGAGGACCCCCGAGCTGGGCAGTTTCTATGAGGGGGGTGCATTGGCTCTGACTTGGTGAGCCTGGACAGACGCCGCTGCGGCTCAGCCTGCAGACCCCACAACCTCATGAACCCAGCCCTGACCAGGCTCCTCTCTCTGTAGGGCCAACATCTAGTCTCTGCCTGAGGGAGCGTGGAGGTGCACGCCTGTGATCCCGGCACTTGGGAGGCTGAGGCAGGAGGATCGCCACGAATTGGAGGCCACCTGAGCCACATAGAGACCCTGTCTCAAACCAAACGAGACAAAAACCCTGCCCAGTGACCCTCTTTAGGCCTCTCACTGAGTGCCTGGAAACTCTTCCTGCAGCAGCAGTCAGTGGGCCCACAGCCTGCCCGCAGTGGTGAGTGCAGGATTCCACGTGTTTGCGCAGCCATGAACTCACAAGGACAGAGCGGTACCTGGGAGGAAAGCATGAGATCAGAATGCGCTGAAGCCACCGGGACTCAGGCATTGAGAGACTGTGTCCAGGCCGCCAGGCGGTCACCAGAGCCTGGGTCAGGCACAGGGACGGGGCTGAAGTCTGGGGATGGGGGCCTCGGAAGCAGAAAGAGCAATGACGAATGGGTTTCAAGGAGCTAAGTGTGCAAAAGCAAAAGAATGGATCAAGTGAAATTTAAATAAGCAAGATTACAACGACTAGTAAGAAAATCACAACATGCATCTCAGACAGCACCTATGTATTTAGTGTAAACGTACACTAGTATTGTGATTATCTTCTAAGATAGATCAAAAGGCCAAAATACAGATAGAAAAAGGCACTAAAAATACCAACAGTTTGCAAAAAAGAGAGCCCAGTGCCACAAAACCAAGGAGAGACCCCAGTCTGGCTTCGTGAGGGAAGTGTAAGTGGTCCAGAGGAACTCTCACCGATCAGACTGGCCAGGACCCAAAACTCAAACAAAACCCTCTCTGTCCGCCCTGCAGCCTTGGGCGAGACTTGGCCGGGTCCCTGACCCCCCACTTCCAGGAACCTCACCAGGAAGGGAAGAGGCCCCCCTACAGGGACCCCACTGAGCCCACAGGGTGGCCCCATGAAGGACGCCAGAGTGACGGCCAGGGCTGGCAGGGCCCAGGCACAAGTCTGTGTGTGTGTGTGTGTGTGTGTGTGTGTGCGCGTGCATGCTTGAGACTCAGGACTGGAACAGCCCACATCCTTGAGGAAGATACTCTGCAGCACTATGCCTCAGTTTCCTTGTCTGTCAAGTGACACCTGTGGCCTACAGAGCAAGGGGTGCCAAAGTGCTTTGGTGTAATTAGGGTCCACTTTTACCGCAGCTGGGCTCCCAGTGACCCTGACCCCAACCCCACACATGGGAAGCAGGCACCTGGGCCAGTGGGCCGGGCAGGGTAGGCTCCAGCTTAGGCCAGCTCCCGAGGACCCCAAAGACCCCCTCCTTTCCCAGCTCAAGGACACCAGGAGCAGATCCAGGGCTGCTGGGGCCAGGCCTGGCACAGGGGCAGCAATGGCAGTGACTTCCTGTGTCCCCAAGCACGGGGGGATGTGGTGGCTGAGAGTGTCCAGTCCCCCAGCAGAGGCCAGGAGGACCTGGCAGGAGACGAGGAGGAAGACTCAGGCCTGGGGTAGCTCCCGGGGTAGCTGGGTCCACACAGCAGTCTGGAGAGAGCGGCTTGCTTCCAGCCACAGGGAGAGGCTGCAGTGTCGGGAGGACTTGAGCAGAGGGGCAGAGAAAGCCACGGAGGACCCGGAAGTGGGTGAAGCAAGGCCAAAGGTGGGGAGGCAAGGAGAGCATGTGTGGCCCTCACCCGCCTGCCGCCTGCAGGCCACCAGGCCTCAGCTGCCCGAAGGTCCAGAGGTCCCCACCCGGGTGGCCCAGGAGGGCGTCCTCCTCCTGTCTCCCTGAGCCTGTCAGCCACAGGCTGCCCCACACACTTTTAATTGTCTACACTACCTGCCTGTCCTTCCTTCCATGAAAAAGGAAATTTGCACCGTGACACTCAGGTTTGAAAAGTGATCAAAAAATGCAGTAATTGTGTAAACTGAAAACTATATAAATTACAGTAACAGACAGCTGCGATGTCTCTCAAACCCTCCTCCTTGCTTTGAACACACTCCTGGCACGGGCCTCGCCCCTTCCTGCGGCAGCTCCGCAGTGCTCCTTCCCGAGCGTCTTTCGTGGCGCTGTCCTGGCGGTCTGGGGTCCTGCGTGGACTCAGCAGTTCCAATTTCATGGTCATTTTGACTATGGAGAAGAACTGGAAATCACGCCGTGCCAGATCCGGTGGCTGAGGACACACTGATGGTTTTATTTGCCTGAAATCTCTATAAATGGGTAATCAATGAAAGGTCTCAAACATATGGTGGACGCTTAAACTAAAAGACACATTTCAGTAAAAGGCTCGGGCCACTGACCCTCCAACCCCTCAGCAGCCCTCGGAACACACGGATCCTTTGGTCTCTGGCAATGCATCTTTCACTACAGTACATTTTTAAAACTTAAGCACTACATGTTTCTGTCACCCCTCACACGCTTACCAGCATGCCTGTGCCAGGAGCTGAGTGCCCAGCTGCTCGTCCTTGTGCCAAGTCAGGGAGCCCCACACCAGGCAGGCGGCACAGCACAGTTCCCCAGCGAGGCTGCCCGTGTGGTCAGAGGACAGGCACAGCAACCCTGAGATGGGAAGTGGGCTGCCGGCAGGACGTGGTGCTGTTTTCGAGTCAGCCCTCGCGCCGAGGTACAGAGGGAAAGGTGCACACCAATCATTATTGCCATGCTGCGGCCGTGGGCGGCGTGGACGCAGTAGGTGCTGGACACAGGCACCACCACAGACGTGGGCCACATGTTCCACGGTCACACCACCAGGCGGCAGGACTCCCTGGCCCCACTGGGGTCTCCAGACCATCCCCACACCTGAGCGGGGTGTCATCTCCAGCACGGGACACCCAGTGCGGAGCTGGGTCCACCCTGCACGCCGTGTTGAACCCTGGTCTTTTTTTGGGGGGGAGGGGTTAAGACAGGGTCTCACTCCATAGTTGAGACCGACCCAGAACTCACAGCGATCCTCCTGCCTCAGCCTGAGTGCTGGGATTATAGGTGTGCCCACCATGCCTGGCTTGCCCTGGTCTTCCTCTCTCCCTCATCCCCCCTCCTCTGTAACCTTCACCACTTCCACTTTGCCCAGGAAACCAAAACCTGCTGCCTGTCCCACACCTACTTCTCAAGGTTCTCAGAGACGTGTGCCAACCCAGTCCCGGTCCCAGCCACGGCCAGGCAGCGGAGGAGTGCGACAGGGCAGCCTGGCATGGGGTGCTGCTCGTGGCTCTGCTCCCCTCGCCCCTTAGTCTCTACGTCCAGCCCAGGCCCAGTACAAAGCTGCTATGCACGTACTCAATACAGAAACTAAGAAAGTATTCTCTAAATAATGAAGAAAAAGTACTCGAGTGACCGAATGGAGGAATTAGTCTAGTCTCCAAGGCTCCTCCTGCGCTTGGAAAGCCTGTGACCCTGGAGGAATCAGTCGCCATTTAGGCGATTTACATGATTTAAAGTGTGCTGCAACTGGCAGAAAAACCTGTCTCCTCCCGAGTCTGGGGACAGGGCAGTTCCAATCCTAGCACGCAGAGGACGGTCAGCTTCAGCCACGAAGCCGTCCCCGCCGTGTGAACGCCATGGCAAGCCCCTAGCGCGTCCTCAGGACCAAGCACGCCGCGTCCACCCCCAGGAAGCACACAGGGCTTCTCTCGTCCGACCCAGTCCGCCCAGCGTCCTTGCTTCCTTCTCCAGCCCCCGCAATATCCTCGCGCTCCTCACAACGGAAACTGTGGCAACCAAGTGGGCCAAGGAAGTGGGGAGCCTGTGCCCGTGATGACCCTGTGCCCAGACCCGGCCGCCCCAGGCTTCAGTAACAGGCAAGGGTGGTGGCACAGGGCTGGGTCTGCACCCAAGGAAAATGCAACTGGGCCTTGCCGCACCAGGTGGGGATGGAAGACACTGCAGAGGCCAGCAGGACAGGGTTCCCCTTCACTGGGCAGCAGGCCACAGCCAGACAGTCAGGGCAGGACAGCGGGGAGGTGGAGCTGGGCACCGGCCTCAACCTCCTGCCAGCAGTGGAGCCACTAATTGAAGCTGCTCTCTATCCACCAGCCCCAGTGTGGAAAAAATGAGCCTCTTCTCTTGGGCCGGGGATTTAGCTCCGTGGTTCCGCCACCTGCCTCACAAGTGCAAGGTCCCGAGTTTGATCCCCGGTACCAAAAAAAAAAAAAAAA
>NW_022900939.1:1004462-1005645 GCF_012274545.1 Fukomys damarensis | reverse complement strand
AAAAAAAAAAAAAAAAAAAGCCTCTGCACTGGCCAAAGCCAAGGCACATGGCCCCTGCCACGGTCCCAAGGCCGTCCTCCCTCCAAGGCCGCTGCCCATCTGCCACCTCTCCTGAGCTGGGACAGGATGGTGTGCTGTGCCGGGGGCTGCGTGCAGCTGACAGTCCCTCTGAGGGCACCTGAGCAGGGCCTTGGGCACAGGGAGGCTGCAGACTCTGGACAGGGATTCGAAGCTCAGACAGGGCCCCGGGACAAGGGCATTTGCCGGGCACAGCAGGAACATGGTGGGAGAGCCCTGGCCTCCCAGGCACCCTGAGGTCACAAGCACAGGCCAGGTGCCCCAGGGAGCAGGCGATGCCCAGAGACTCGTCCAGCCGCCGGCCGCAGGAACTGCCATGGCCCCGGGCTGGGCTGGCATCTGGGGACACAGGTGACAGGAGCTCAAAGTCCAGAGGGAGGGCCAGCGGGGCGAGGCAGAGGTGCGAGGTGCTGGTCACAGCTGCAATCCTGGAGGGCAGAGGGCAGCCTGGCCTCGGGCGGGTGCCTTCCATTCCATTCCCACCGCCCCGAACCCTCCTCCAGGAAGAAGCCAGTCTGGACTCCCGGACCTGGACTCATTTCAGCCCGGGGCTTTCAGGAAACAACTTCTAGTCCTGCTCTCTGAGTCACGGTTGCACTGGGCAAGAAACGTCCCCAGATCTGATTGCGTAGTGTTTTTTCCAATTCCTGAATGTCCACACTCGCATTTCCTCCATAGTTATAGGGAACCCCACACTTAGGCAACCCGGTGCTCGGTGAGGACGGCCCCTCACCACACGGACCAGTCTCCGCGCTGTGCCCCCCCCACCCCCTGGTCCACTGGCAGCTGAGCATTCCTGGTCTTTCACGGTGGAAGCCAGCATGCCTGCCTCCTGGCCACGCGAGAACCCGGGTGCCCTACAGCCCCTCCCAAGCCTCTGAAGTCTGAGCCGGGAGACCCTCGCCTGCTGAGTCACGGTGAGGCCGGCCCGGAGGCGGGAGGAGCCGGCCGTGTAGACCTCTTTGCTCCCGTCCACCTCTGGTCCTTGTCCCCTCACGCAGCAGGACCCTGCCCACAGAGAAGCCACCGCCCAGCCTGGGACTGTCCTCCCCCCATGACGAAGCACTTTTGGGCCCAGTCGGCAGAATGCTGAGTCACCGGTGGC
>NW_022900939.1:1002322-1004448 GCF_012274545.1 Fukomys damarensis | reverse complement strand
CCGCCCCACCGCCCCTCCCGAGTCACGCGGAGTGCAGGATGGGGGCAGGGAGGGAGGCGGAGGAGGAGGCCAGCCTGCCCCTGGAAGGCGGATCTGACAGCCAGGGGTCCCCAGTTGTGGGGGGTCCAGGTACTGACATGTACCCATGGGCACGCGCCTACCACCCCTCCCCCTCCGGCCCAGACTAGGCCCCAAGCAGCTGCGCACACTCGCTTCCCTCTGCCTCCAGGCGTCCACCTGCACATCCTGGGCCTGCGACCACCTGCCTCCCCCAGCAGCACCCAAGCCCCTCCCACCCCCGGGCCCAGCAGCCCAACCACCTCTTCCTGTCTGTCCTGTCCCCTCCACGGCTCTCAGACCCGCCTTTTCCTCTGTTGTCACCCGCTGGACCCCAGCCCTGCTGCCTGACTGGAATCCATCTCCACATTTAATGGCACCAAGCACCTTGCAAATGCTGGGATGAAGATAGAAACCAGGCCTACCCTCGGGAGCTGAAAGACAACCAAACATCCGCAGAAACCTGATCTAACAGGGCTGGGTGCCGTGGCTCATTCTTCTAGTCCCAGCACTGCAGAGGCTGAAGCAGGAGAGTCTCCTGAGCTCAGGAGTCCAAAACCAGCCTAGGCAACATAGTGAAGCCCTACCTCAAAAAAAAAAAAGTGGGATGCATGGGGTGTAATCAGCAGCAGAGGCCCTGGATGGGCTCTCCAGCGCTACGATGCATATTTACGTATAATTAAATATTCTGCGTATACATTTCGGTCTCCCATCTTCATCATTTAGGATTTTTAAATCCAGAGAGTCATGTTCCCCATGAAAGACTTCATCGGTCTGGCCCATCCTTCCTCCCCTAATTGGAGACCCATTTTACTGCTGCGGCTCTGCCCACTGAGTCCCAACAGCTCTGCGGTTCCGACTTTGCCCACTCACGATACATATGGTGCCGCTTTCACAGCAGTGAAACGAATCCACCTCACCACCTCTCCTACCCCAAATGCTGTGGGCCCCTCCAGCTCTCTGTGAGCTCTGGAAACTGCACTGCGTTTGTAGGCGTTCTTGGCCTTTTAGGAAAAGGGCACCGTATTCCCCTCAGTCCTGCTGTAAGCCTTCACGCTCTCTTGATGCCAATATAAATGCAAGTTCACTCTTCTCGTGCTTGGCTTTTCTGCCTGGCTGTGCTACCCCGCAGGAAAGCTTAGAATCCTGTCTGTGGTTGACTGGCTCTCTGATCCCGACAGTCTGTTGACTCAGTGGAAGGCTTCTCTTTTTTGAACTCAGGACCTTGGGCTTGCAAGGCAGGCAGCAGCACCACTGAGCTACATCCCCAGCCCTAGCGGGATGGCATGGCAGGTCGTCTACTTCTGGACCCATGCAGCTTGTAGCACTCTTATTATGAATGCCGTCTGCAGTACATAACAGTTAAAAATTCACCGCGGGAGCTGCTAGCTGTACATTCGCACACCTGAACTCCTTTTATGTCCTTTTTCCACCTGCAAAAGACTTCTTTTCCATTTCCTATTATCTGTTTTCATCTTGCTTTGCACCTGTACTCTCTCAGCCTCTGCACGTTTGCTCCCCTGCCTGGGAGTCCCTACCCTGCCTCCCCTCCACCTCCCCAGCCTGGGTCTCGCTCACTTTCCCAAAGCCTCCTGCATGCCTGCGCGTGTTGCCGTGGGTACAAGGAGGCCAGCAGAGCCTGCGTCAAGGCTCTAGATTTTCAGCTTAGGAGAGCTGCTCTTTACAGAGGCCGGGATCCAGCCTCCAGGTGACACGTGAGTGTTCTGAGGACTTGGCAGGGAAGGGGCCTGGACAGGCCTCACGAAGGCCTGAGCCACACTGCAGACTTGTCCCCTGCTACCGGAGCCGGCCAGGGCCTGGGCCGCGTTTCCAGAGCCGGGCATCTCTCCTCAGCTGTAACGCAGAGGTCCTTCTTTTCAGGGCTCAGCGCCACTACGATTTCCTCCGAAGCCCGGATGACCTGTGTCACGCGCCCTTCTGCCTTGGCCCGCGGGTTATGGTCCCCGTGACGCCGCCCACGCAGCGCGGCTGTGATCTTTAACGACGAGGAGCCCCCGGCCGGGGTGTGGCTCCGGCCCGCAGCCCTGTCCCCGAAGGGGCCCTGCGCA
>NW_022900939.1:996178-1001496 GCF_012274545.1 Fukomys damarensis | reverse complement strand
TGGGTTCCTCGGGTTTGGTTTGGCCTTGCCGTGCAGCCCGCGCCCGGCTCGCAGCGTTGGCCGCCACCTCCCCTCTGGGAGCGCCCGGCCCCCGCAGTGAAGTGTTTACGTTCGCTTTCAGTCCTACTACTTTGACCGTGACGATGTGGCCTTGAAGAACTTTGCCAAGTACTTTCTCCACCAATCTCACGAGGAGAGGGAGCATGCCGAGAAGCTGATGAAGTTGCAGAACCAGCGCGGTGGCCGCATCTTCCTTCAGGACATCAAGGTGAGCTGAGGGCCTGAGGCACAGTCGTGCGCAGCGATGGCTTGGGCTACCGGGTCCGGAAAGTGGGCACCCAGCCTGGGGCAGGGACGGTAAAGCAGGAGCTCTCTGGGGGACTTGGCCACGAGATGGCAGTGCCTGCAGACAGCTGACCGAGCGCCTCTCGCTCAGAAACCAGACCGCGACGACTGGGAGAGCGGGCTGAACGCGATGGAGTGCGCCTTACACCTGGAGAAGAGCGTGAACCAGTCACTCCTGGAGCTGCACAAGCTGGCCACTGAGAAGAATGACCCCCACGTGAGCACGGCGGGTGGCACGGAGGGAGGGTGGGCCTGGGGCTGAGGATGAGGCTGACCGGCGCGCCCCTCCCCAGCTGTGTGACTTCCTCGAGACCCACTACCTGGACGAGCAGGTGAAGGCCATCAAACAGCTGGGTGACCACGTGACCAACCTGCGCAAGATGGGGGCCCCCCAGGCCGGCATGGCGGAGTACCTGTTCGACAAGCACACCCTGGGGGACGGCGAGGACAGCTAAGCCGGGGCTGGCCTCAGCCGGGTAGCACATGCATGTTGGGGTTACCCTTGCTTTTTCTAGAAGTTGTACCAAGACATCTACTTAAGTTCTTTAATTGCTTCAAATAAAGGAATTGGTACCCAGCTATCGCTGCAGTTGTGGGGTGTCAGAAACGTCTGGGTCACCTTGGTTCCTACGAATAGCTCGGTATGGGTCACACTAACCACAGTGCGCACCTAGGAGAATAAATATTCAATGTATTAAATTCTCAGCTTGGGAACACAGGTGTGGGTGTGTTGAATCGGGCCAGGACTGAGGCCTCACTATGCTGCAGTAGGTGATTTCCCACGCACGGTTCCTTCTAGCTTACAGCATGCGGTGCTAAAAAGGCATTAAAGCTGAGGGAGTCCTGCGTTCCTTTACTCGAAGTCTGTTGAGCTAAGCACTCCAGCTGTCCTGGGAGTGCCCTGTGCTGTGGACAGCTGTGTGGCTACGACTGGACCAGGGTCCCAGAGGTGTGCGCGCAGGAAAGGACCAGGCTGGTGACGCCCTCAGGCAGTTAGGAGCGGGTGCCGTCCCTGCACGGGTGGGAATGGTCACAGCTTGAGAAAGGACCTTTCTGCAAGACTGAGGTGTGTAGTAGACAAAGTTCAGAGTTCACCGCAGGCAAGTTGGAAAAGTCCCTGCCTCGCCCTAGAATGGTGGTGGCGAACCTACGGCATAAATGCCACCACAGGCTGTTTGTATCCTTAAAGGTTTGCCGTCACTGCTCTAGGGGCGAAGCTGAGATGTAGCCCCTTGAGATCTCAAGTGCAGAAAGGAGAAGTTGCGTTTCCTCCCCATGTAGAGACGGGAAGAGGGCTGTGAACTGGGCAAAATTCCAGGAAATCTAGACCGAGGGGAAATGTTCTTGGTTTGTGATTTCCCTGAGCCAAGAGCACAGAGCGGGTGAATTTCAGTGAGGTCCACATAAGATAGTAGGCTGTCCCCGGCTGTATGCAGTTCCCACTGTGAGACGGCAGTGCTGCAAGCTCTCCTGGGTGCCTGGGTGGCTCAGGGCACAAGGCCTGGTGCTCCTCCTTTGCCCCCTCCCAGCTTTCTGGGCAGCACGTCCCCTCGTGCTGCCCGAGGTCTCACGTGCCAGCCTGGGGCCATAGGCTCCATCCTTGCCCCTGCATCTCCACCGGGCAAGTCCTGACAATGCCAAGTGCTTGGTGACGGGACAGCCCTGAACTCTTCCCAGTGTCCGGCTGAGAGGACTGTGTCCCCCCAGCCACAGTGAGCACAGGTCACCTACTCAGGCAGCAGCAGTGGCACCACAGGCAGGTGTGGAAGGGAGGACCAGAGGGTCGCACAGGGCCCTGAAGAGACCCTGGCGGGACAGACCTGTTTTCCAAGGCCCAGGAGGGGTCCACGTGGTCTCCGAGTGAAGGGTGGAGGCCACTTGGCGACTGTTCCAAATGTGGCTCTGGGAGGTGATCTTTGGGGGGCTCTGGCACGCCCACCAGGTTGAACTCCACGCTTTTCTTGGCAGGATGGACCTCCTCCGGGAGCTCCTCTGAGGCCTGGTCGTGTGTGGAGGGCCACTGGGGAACGTTGGCCCCTGACGCCACCAAAGGCTTTAGGCTCTGGCCTCTGGCGACTGTTCCCGCAGTGTCACAACAGTTGGGGGCTTCGAACAATTCGGAGAAGACCGTGGCAGAGTGGCTGAGGGGCATCAGGGGGGCGCTGTAGTAGCCAGGCCTCTCGTACGGGGCGGCCACCTTGAAGGCATCTGGCGGTGGCTGGGCCCCAGGGTGTGGCTCGGCGCCCCTGGACCGGCTGTGGTGGCGGAAGGGTCTCTTCTGGGAAGGCAGCAGCTTCCTTGAAGGGTGGTGCTCGTGGAGCTGCTGCCCGAGGAAGCGGCCGATGACTTCCTGGTGGGTCTCGTCCTCCTCCTTGATCGGCTGGAACTCCATGTCTTCTTGCTGCAGGCTGGAAAGCAGGGCACCCGGCTGAGCAGAGGGACAAGGGGCTGAAGCTTGTCCTCCAGGCCCTGCCCAGGCCCAGGCTCGTCTGCCCTCCAACTGGACTCGCTGTGCCCGCTGCCCCTTGCCCACAGCCCTGGCCTGGCATCTGTGTCTCTGCTGCAGGTTATGGGATTTGCTGGTCCCGTTCAGATGGGACCTGGAAGCCAGGAACTTGGGGGCCACCATCCTCCAAGATTGGAATCTGACTTCTATGGCAAAGTTCCCAGCACACAGCCATCCCTGCCCAGGCCCGTTTGTCCCCTGCCCCAGAGCCAGGCTCCTGGCCCAGAGGAGACCACCTGCCAGCCCACAGCAGGTGACCTGTCCCAGGTGCTGCCTCTTTCCCAGGTCCAGCCCTTGGGTCTGAGCTCCCTTGAGGCCTGCATGTGACTGCATGCATCACTGTCACCTCCCCATGCCAGGGCCCAGGCCACGGGAGGTGCCACGCACCCCAAGATGTCCCTGCCCTAAACCAGCCATCCTGGGCTGATCAGGGCCTAACCCTAGCTGAAGAGCTACAAGTTTGAGTTCACCCAGCGACTTGCTGAGGATCTGCCTCAAAGTTTTAAAAAGCGGGGTGCTGGGGATGTCCAGTAGCTCAGTGCAAGGCCCCAGGTTCAACTCCAGTCACACATGCAGCACAGAGCATGTAGACTCACACCACAGGACCTTCAGCACGGACCCCAGAACCTACAGTCTCCAGGGACGAGGGAGACTGGGTCTGAAGGCAGCCCTGGTAGGAACACAGCCTGTGCCCTCTGCTCTACAGGACAAAGTCCTCTCCGGGCACCCTGACCCCTCCCGCACCGCCCTCCCTTCCTCTCCCCTCCAGAACCCAAGTCAGCAGAGATCCGGCAGAGGGAGAAGCAGGTCCTGACAGCCCTGCGTCACCACCACTGGCTGTCACAGCTGCTTCCCTTCTGGGCCGCGTGTCCAGCGCCCGACCAGAAGGGTGGGGGTGGGGCAGCCGCATTCCGGCCTCCCAGGTCCCTGAGCAACACAGCCCGGGCGCAAGGGCACAGAGCTGCCACCCAGCAGCCCCCACCAGCTGTGTGGCCTGGCACTGGGCAGCTTGGTTTTCCGTGAGCCTCTGCCTGATTGTCTGAAAGTGGGGAGATAACCTGGAGTTACCCAGAGGCAAAGCCGTGAGTGCCAGGAGCAGGGCTCGCGCACGGCCCTCCTGATATTGAAGGTGGAGCCCAGGAAGGAGGTGCGGTGGGACCGCAAGGTGGCGGCCGTCGGGGGGGGGCTGGGGCTCTGTCTCATCCCAGTACATGTCCCGCTCCAGGGGGGGCAGGTCCTGGTGCATCTCGTCCACAGACAGCAGGGACACCTGGTTGTCAGGACAGAGGGGCGGGGCCGTAACTTCACCTGCGGTTGGCTGCAGTCGCCCCTCTGGACCTGTTTCCCTGCCTGTGAGATGGAGCCGGGCAAGCGCCTGCAGCCACAGGAGGAGATGAGAACCCTGGGGGAGAGGGCGGGTCACTGGTGGGCGCCCATGGGAAGGCCTGTGCAGCCTCCCCGTACCTGCAAGTTCCTGTCCAGGATCCAGGTGATCTCGAAATCATCATCATCCTCTCCGAAGGGGTTGATGAGCTGCTCTGCCACCTTGGGGACAGGAGAGGCTCTGCAGGCCTCCGGGGATGCTTAGGCCGCCTCCCAGCCACCTACGGAGGTCCACACCAGAACCTGCCCTCCAGCCCAAGCCCTGGGGCCAGCCAAGTGCCTCTGCTGTCCCTGGGGGAGCTGCTGCTCACCCACCTGCATTACCAGGAGTTGCGTTAAAGCAGAACTTGGAAGGAACTCAGTTCTCTAGCTGGAAGCTGTCTAGCAGCTCCCCACTCAGGCTCTGCCCCTTCCCCCAGTACAGACACCGTGGTTCCTCAGGAATCTGCCTTCCTTCCAGGCGGAGCCCTGGACTAACACAGCAGACCCTTCCGTTCATGTGAATGAAGCCCTTCCAGCCTGTCAGGAACTGTATGCCCTCAAAGATACAGAAGAGACTGGCGACTGTGTCCTGTACAAATGTCACGAGGCCCTGCTCTCACAAGACCCACAGGAACAAGTGGTCATCGTGCGAGACGTGGCTGCTGTGCTTTTGCCTGCTTCTGTAACCCCACTTCCCACCCACTTCAAGAGAAAGACCACTCCCCCATCAGAAGACGCACGAAACCATAACATCTCCCTGCCCAGCGCCCAGCACTTTGCACACCTAACAAACCCTCCTGATTCCCATTTGTCTCCTGTCCTTCTGGAGTTCTGCAGCATTCTGCTGAATGAGACGGTGGTGCTTGTGGGCAGTGCCCTGACAAAGTTGCACAGGGGTGTTGGGATGCCCTAGGGCTCAAGGGACAGCTTGCAAGCCCTGGGGACACCCTGGAGAATTTCAGGGGTGCATCAGGGGGAACCGAGTGGGCATTTAAAAAGCAAAGGTAGGGGCTGGGGATTTAGCTCAATGGTTCTGCTGCCTGCCTCACAAGCACAAGGACCTGAGTTTGATCCCCAGAACCAAAAAAAAAAAAAAAAAAAA
>NW_022900939.1:994435-995993 GCF_012274545.1 Fukomys damarensis | reverse complement strand
CCCAAAAAAAAAAAAAAAAAAAAAAAAAAAGCAAAGGTAACTGGGAGGAGACAGGGGGAGCAGCCATGTGTGCGTGTGTCACGGGCATAGGACAAAAGAGACCCCCACCACCACTGCCAAAAAAACCCTTAAAAACAACAGAACAGAGGGAGGGTGGGTCAGAGATGGGAGGAAGTCAAGACAGAAGCCAGAGAGAAAACTGTCACCCGAAGCTCCACTAGGAGGCCACTAGGTCCTGGTTGAGCAGGAAGCACCTGGATAAGCCAGGATAGGGCACAGGAGGGTCCTGAGCTGCTTCTAAGGGGTACAGGGTCATGAAGGTACGGCTTCTGTCTCACTAACAGAGTGGATCGGCAGCAAGATGGCCTGGCCCTGCCCTCAGGCCCCACGGGAGATGCTCTGGCCCAAGCCTTCTCCTGTGCCTGCTCACTTCTCAGCCAGACACGGGCCTCAAGCTGAGTGCTCTGTGTGCAACTCTGGGACCATGGGCGCTGGACTGTGGTGGGGGCCCACACCTCACCTTCCCCACCTGAGACTAATGGCAGGTTCCGCAGAGGCTCACCTTCAGCCAGCCCATGTAGAAGAAAAACTGCAGGAATGTGAAGATGGGCACAACCAGGTCCATCTCGTGGCCTGGATAGGCCTTGGCTGGGATCAGAAACTGCCGGCCCAAAAGGCAGGCCAGGAAGAGGCTGTACACTGCCACGGTCACCACCTGGGAGGAGAGGGCTGGCTGGATCAGGACACCCGAGGCGGGGCGCAGGCCTGCTGTGATGTCACCCCCTTGTGACACAGGACACACACTGCCTCCATGGGCTGCACCAGGCAGCAGCCTTCAAAGTCCAGACCCAGTTCCCAGGATGTTTGCTCCCTGGGTCCTCCTGGCTTCGGCTGCCCAAGGGGGACTACAGCAGGCTGGTCCTCACCTGCGTGTACACCAGCGGGATACTGATCCAGTCGTAGCCATACAGGAGTCCACACTGAGTTCGCAGGATGTTCATCTCCTGGGGAGGGGACAGGATCTGATCACTGACCCCCAGGGTCCCCCCAGCTCCTCCCTGGCTCCAGGGGATGGGTCTGGTCCACCCCTGCTGTGTGGTCACACGTTGCTTGGTAAACCTCTCTGAGCCTCGGGCTCCTCCGGCAAAGGAAAGGAGCCAGGGCACACAGACTCCTTTAGAGAAGGGTCACCCCGCCGTGGGCAGAGCTGAGACCCCCGCACAGGCCCGGACAGACCCTCGGGGTGAGGCCTCCCAGGCCTGCTGCACCCCAGTCCGCGGTGGGTGGAGGGCTCACGTTCAGCAGGCTCTGCAGCAGCACCGGGTCGCGGATCCGGCCCCTGTGCCAGGCCTGCATGGCCAGGTTGACAAACCACACCCAGGGGACCCAGAACATGTTGTGGGGGAGGCTCAGCTGCTCCAGCTTCTTGTACTCCGCGGGAGTCATGAGGCCTGCGGAGCGTGGGGAGGCAAGGATGGGAGGACCTGCAACCCGGACCGCGCGCAGTCCGGCCCAGGCCTCCACGGGCCTCGCACCTTCAGGCACTGACTCCGCCCCC
>NW_022900939.1:994106-994368 GCF_012274545.1 Fukomys damarensis | reverse complement strand
CGCTTGCACCAGGTGCAGCAGGCTGGAGAAGTGCTTGTAGACTGCGGCGCTGACGCTGCGCAGGATGATTACGTAGCCCAGGATGGCGTAGCGCATGAGCGTGCGCCGCAGCAGCCGACCGTGCTCGTCGCGGCCCTCCACGTAGGCGGACACCTGGCTCATGAGGCGGTCGGGCCACGGCAGGTTCTCGTACTGGTTCCACCAGCGCGTCAGGACCAGCGTCACGTAGAAGCCTGGGCGGCGGGGCGAGGCGGCTGTGGCG
>NW_022900939.1:973901-993878 GCF_012274545.1 Fukomys damarensis | reverse complement strand
GAAGTACTCCACAGAGAAAGGTGCTGCAACTCTGTGAGTTTACCAGTGAGGCGCGGGAGGCCGGGCCGGACGCTGTGTCACCCCGCCCGCCCCCGGGACTGCGGGTGCCAGCAGCGTGGAGGTGAGAACTCTATCTTCTAAGCTGCTCTAAACACAACCCCCTAATTAAAAAGAAAAGGGTAGGAGAGGATCCCGAAGTGCTGTGTTCCGTTACATCTGACCTACACTTTATCGTTTAGGTAAACGTTATCTATATAAACCTCTGGGCCCGAGAACGTGTGGGATCCGGACCAGCTCAGGCGAGGGTGGAAACCACAGGGTGCACGGGAGCCCCCAGCCCTCAGTCTGAGCCCCACCTGTAGATGTAGCGGATGACGTAGTAGCACAGCAGGAAGACGAGGAACTCTCCGTAGAGCAGCTTGTAGATGCTGCCCCACCAGCAGATCAGCAGGCGGCAGAAGGAGCCCAGGCGGGCGTTGGCCACCTGGTTGGTGTAAGTGATGGTCATGGCTCTGCCGGGCCGCACCGGGTGGCTTGGGTCCTGGTGGGCAGGCACAAAGGTGCGGGGAGCCTTGGTCAGTTCCTGTGTGGGACTCGCGTGTGACCCTTGCCAGAACCTGTCCCAGCCCAGGGCCTCAGTTCTGTTGCCTGGATGCTGGGGGAACAGGGCTGAGATAGTCTCCAGTGAGCCTGGGCACCCAAGCAAGTGAGCCCCGAAGCCTGCGGTGCCTGGAGATCCTCTTCCTGAGATGCCACGTGACCTGTTCTCTCTGGGTCATTTCCTTGGACAGAGCGTCCCCAACCGTCCTCTGGAAATAGTGTCCATTGCCACCAGCAGGGCGCCCCACTCGCTTGGTCTTCCACACCTCCCTGGCCCCTCTTGAGCTTAGGTGGTCCAGATCCTCCTGTTTCCCGCCCCATAGCAGGTGCTCAGTGAGAGTGTTGAAGCAGTGATTGGCAACCCCACTTGCTCTGAAGCAGCCACAAACTGGTGGTGTCACTGCTTGGTGACACCAAGCTCCTTCCTGTCTCAGGCCCTGCAGACACTCAGGGACGCGCTCTGCCATGGCTGCCTGTACGTGCCCCTCACACATACACGGGACAGCTGGCTGCCCACCCTGCAGGCCCTTGAAGCCCGGTCTACCCTGGTGCCTGTACTCACGGGGGCTGCTGTTGGCCGGGAGGTCCTGCCAAGGCCTGGCCCCTGGCCTGGTGGGCACTCGGAGACCCTGTGGCCAGTGCCCCTGCCCACCCGTGGAGGCTGGTTCTGCCCACACGGGTGAGAGCCGCATGGTCACGTGACTGCTAAGCCAGGGTGCCACAAAGGAGCCTTGTCTGCTCCTGTAATCTGCTCTGAGGTGTAGCCCAGCACGGCCAGGCCCCTCTAATTCCTCCCAAGGCTGGAATCTGGGGCAACACCCCCTCTAGTTTGGTCCTAAAATCCAGAGGTCCTGGGCCCTGCTGTCTTATGGGGAGTTAGGGACACCTGGGGCAACCCAGGAGAGGGCCTCTGCCAGGTCTGGGGACTGCGACAGCCATGTGGGCTGGGAAAGGAAGCCTGAGCTCTGGGCAGAAGTCCCAACTCCTTGTCCTGGCCCTGTGGTGGACTGGTGGGGATCCTGCATCCTGTCTGAAAAGGATGCTGTTCTGGAATTTCATCTCCCTCCATGATGGGATCCACCTGCGCTGGGAAGTGCTCCGATTGGCTGCTGGTGATGTCATGTTTCATGCTGGCTGTGACTGGGCACCAGGACCCTCAATGGATGCTTGGGAGCCCTTGGGTGGCCCCTGGGGAGAACCATAAGCATTCCAACACTCAGCCTGCAGTGCCCGGTCCCTGCCAGGCTGTTGACTGGCTCACTGCTGCCAGGTCTCTCTGTAGTCTGATTCTGGGCCTGGGAGCCACACTTCCTCACACCTTAACTTAGAAGAGGACCCGAGCCTTCGTGTAAACAAACCCACTGTCCTGCCTGCCCTCCTGTCCCCTCCCCGACCCTGTGTAGCTGCTGAGCTCCAGAGGGCCTTGGGCAGACAGTTGGCCCCTTAGCTCCCCCCTTGGAAAACACCATGGGGAGCTTTTCCCTCAGCTGTTGCTAGGTGTCTCACCCGGGTTGGGACAGGCTTCCCGGAGAGGAGTGGTGAGCCTCAGTTTCCCCATCCATGAAGTGGGGCAGTAACACCTGCCGGGGCATCAAGGGTGAGGACACAGGGGCACCTCCGTCCCCTCCCACACCTGTGGCCAGGTGCCCGGAGCCAGGTTTTCCTGGGCAGCTTCTGTAAGCCCAGCGCCTCTGCCTGCCACTCGGGCACCTGGGGGACCCGGTGTCTTTCTAGGTGTGGGGTGGCTCCGTGCAAGGCACTTCCCGCCTTAAGCCTCCTCCACTCGGGAGGGTGCTCTGCCCTGGCGCTAACAGGTGCTTTAAAGTAGACTAGTGCTGGAACAGCAGTGCCCTCTCTGGCCTGGGGCTTCACTTCCTGCCTCCCGGAGAGGCCACTGGGGGGCGCCTGTGACCTGTGCTCTCGTCAGGGAAGCCTGGGCCATGGTGTGGACGCTGGCACGGGTGCTCCAGCTCCCCCATCCCTCTGGCCCAGGCCAGCTGCACTGGGAGACACAGTCCTGTCTGCTCCGGTCTCCCTACCCTCAGATGCCCCCCTGGGATGTCTCCAAGGACGCCTGTGTGCTGCACAGATACGAACTGTTCTCTCCATGGGTCCCCAGCCGGCCAAGCACAGCCCAGGCACACAGGAAAGCCACCGTAAGTACCAACTGGCCTTAGCCAAGCCTGGAAGAAGGGCCCCACCCCAGTCAAGGCTCCCCTGAGTCAGGCCAAGTGCGGAGTTCAGGGAGACTTCTATAGAGAAGGAGCATTTCAGTTGGGTCTTGAATCACGAGCAGGGCTTCTGAGCTGGGAAGAATGAACAAAAGGGCACTGGCAGGGAACAGCCTATGGCAAGTGACAGGCGTTACCGAGGAGCACTTCGGGATACAAAGGACACTCCAGGCCTCCCTTGGCCAACCACACAGCTCTCATTGACTTTGGGCTGAACCCCCATCTCCCGAGCCCTTCCCCTCCCCACGAGGCTTCTGCGGTGGGGGTGACTCCCCGGGTGGGCCTTACCAGTCAGGGAGGGGCTCTGCTGGGGCTAAGCGCAGGAAGAAGACCTGGACCACCGCGCAGCCCATCTCTCAAGCCCCAGGGCGCTGGCGAGCCATGTGGGGCAGGCCCAGACGTGGAGGGTCACCATGGCAACAGGAGCATCACAGAGGGCTGGCCTCTGGGCAGGGGGACCAGCACAGCCAGGAAGGGCCTGTGCCGGGCCAGCTGCCAACCACCGGCCGCCTCTCCCAGGCCCATCACAGGAACACCAGGGTCAACAAACACCGAGAGAGGGAGAGAGGTGGGGGGCGGGGGAGCAGCACGGCGGGATCCGAGCCCAGGCCTGGAGAGGATGACTCCACCTCTGCCCAGCTTTGGGCAGGCCTGCTCCCTCAAGGGCTGGTGACACCACAGAAGGACAGTAGGGATCAGGGGAGGAGGAGAGGCGGGGGCACCCTGGGTCCAGCTTGGTTGAGCCACATCCTGCAGCAGTGATGGTGTGGACTAGGACTGGCCCTGTCCCCCGTGGACTCTGCCCCTCTGGGGTACAAGGTAAGGTGCTGACCCACCCACCCCACCACCCCATGCTCAGTGCCGTCAGTGGGGAGCCGGGGCTCACTCTCCAGCTGTCCCAGCTCAGGCTGCTCACTTGGGTGGCAGGCAAGGAGGAAGAGAGGACTGCGGGTTGTCACCTTGGGACTGTGGCCCACGTTGACAGAAGGTCTAACCTGCAGTTGTCCGTGGATTGGTTGAAGGGATTATTCTTTCCTCGTTGGATGGGCTCAGCACCATCGTGGAAACCATCGGTGAGGGACACGCGGCTCTGCTCCTGGATGCCCTTCCACATCCTGGGCTCAGATCTGGCCTCAGCATTTGCTGTTTTTACTATGAAACTATAGAGAAATTTGGAAATTCAGAAGTCTGAGGTCTCCAGCTTTGTTCTCCTTTCTCAAGATTATTTTGGTTATTCAGAGTCCTTTGAAGTTCCACATGAATTTTAGCTTCACCTCACTCATTTCTGGGGGGAAAAAAAGCTGGAATTTTGAGAGGGATTACATGGAATCTGCAGATGCTTTTGCCATCTTTACAGTGTTAGGTCTTCACAGGAGGTGTCTGTTAATTTCTTTAGATATTCTTTAATTTCATTCAACAGCACTTTGTAGTTTTTAGTGTCTAAGCCATGTACTTCTTTAAAATATTCTGAAGTATTTTTCTTTTTTGTTATTGTAAATAACCTTAGTTACTTGTTGCTGAGACAGAATGCAAGACCCAAAGTTAAAGGAGGTACGGTGTATTGAAGCTCACAGTTAGTATAGGTTTCAGTCCCTAGTTGGCTGGCTCCAAGGCAGGGTGGTGGGGCAGAGGGGCATCGCAGAGGAGGAACAGTCCATGGCAGGGCAGGCAGGAAGTAGCAGAGCAACAACAGCAGGCCTGCTTTCTTTCTGACTCTGTATCCATCCATGCTATCCAAACTTTGGTGGTGCTACCCACACCGGGCCGGCCTTCCCACTATCCCCACCCAGAACTATGCCAGACCAGTCCGTGGACTAACTTAATAATCACACACCCTTAATTTCAGCATCACAAACTTAGTCCCAGCATGGCATACCCTAGACCCAGCCACTTCTGAAAAGCCCCCACATGAAGCTTTGCAGAATATCTAGATACAAGTCATAACATAAACATAGTTTTTATGTTTTTTTGTTTGGTTTTGGTTTTTGAGACAGGGTCTCACTATGTAGTTGAGACTGACCTAGAACTCACTATGTAGCCCAGGCTGGTCTGGAACTCACAGCGATCCTCCTGCCTCAGCCTCCCCATGCTGGGATTATAGGCGTGTCACCACACCTGGCCTTGTTTTCTTAATTTCATTTTCAGATTGTCTAGTGTATAGAAATACAACTGAGTTTTGTAAGTTTACCTTGTACTCTGAAACTACTGAATTCTTTACCAGCTTTTGCATGCACATGTTAGGTTTTCTGTACACAAGGTAATCCCATCTGTGAATATGGTTTTACTTCTTCCGCCAATCTGGATGCTTTTCTCTTTTTTTTCTTGCATGATTGGCCTTGCTTAAACTTCCAGTGAAATGCAGAAGCGTCAGTGCCAGCCATTCTTATCTAGTTCCTAATCTGAGAACAAAATTTGGGGGGTACCGGGCATTGAACTCTGGTCCTTGCACTTGCAAGGCAGGGGGCAGAACCACTGAGCCAAATCCCGAGCCCTAGAAGGAAACATTTTAATCTCTCACCACTAGGTGGTGTTATCTGAGGGTTTTAACAGATGCCCTTTGAGGGCATGGAGGTTTCTTGGCCTTCCGAGGCACCACTGAGCTACATCCCGGGCAACCCCATGTGTTGAGGTTTCTTTCCACACTCAGTTTTTTGAGTGGTTCTTTTATCACGAGACGGTGTTAGTTTCGTAAAATCATATTTTCCATCAGATGGTTATGTGGTTGTTTCTTTCTTTTTTTTTTTTGGTACCGGGGATCGAACTCTGATCCTTGCGCTTGCAAGGCAGGCAGCAGAACCACTGACCTAAATCCCTGGCCCTGTGGTTGTTTTCATTTTAACAATATGGCGTAATTACATCGATGGATTTTGATGGGTTGAAATGAGCAACTTGCATTCCCAGATAAATCCCATGGTTGATAACCTTTTACTGCACTGCTCTTGGACTCACTGCTGTTTGTTGAGGGTATTTGCATCTGTATTCATGGTCTGCCACTTTCTTTCTGTGTGCTGTCTTTGAATTGGTTTCTGGGTGATGCCATACAATTCTATAAAGTACATATTCTCCATTTTTTGGAAGAGAACAGTTAGCATTCATTCTTTTAAAAATGTTTGAGGGAATTCACCCATGGAGCAGTCTGGTGTTAGTCTATTCTTTTTTTTTTTTTTTTTTTTTTTTTTTTTTTTTTTTTTTGAGACAGGGTCACCCTGTGTAGTTGAGACTGACCTGGAACTCACTTTGTAGTCCAGGCTGGTCTCCAACTCATAGCGATCCTCCTGCCTGCCTCAGCCTCCCTAGTGCTGGGATTACAAGCGTGCATTACCACGCCTGGCTGCTAGTCTATTCTTTATTGGAAGTTTTGATAATAACTGATTCAGCCTCCTGTGTGTGCCTGTGTGTTCGGAGTTACTATTCTGAGTCAGTTTTGGAAGAGTGCATGTGTCTAGAGATTTTCCCATTTCATCTAGTCATCTAGATTATTATCTAACTCGTTCTTATGATGTTTTTGTGGTACTAGCGACTGAACTAGGGGTACTCAACCATTAAACTACACCACCATGGTTTGTTTGTTTGTTTGTTTGTTTTTGGTACCGGGGATTAAACTCAGGACCTTGCACTTGGGAGGCAGACGGCGACACCACTGAGCTGAATCCCTGGCCCTCCATTTTTAAAGATTTATTTTCAGATGAGCCTTGCTGTTTTTTCATCTGGCCTTGAACTTGCAGCCCTCCTGTCTCAGTTTACCAAGTAGCTGGGATTACAGGTATGCACCACCATTCCCAGTTTATGATCTTTTTTATTTGTAAGATTGGAAGTAAATTAATTCCTAATTTTTCTAATTTCAGTTCTCTCTTCCTCTCTCTCTCTCTCTCTGCTGCGAGTTCTGGACAAGCCTGGGCTACGGAGTGAGTTCCAAGGCAGTCTCAACTATATAGTGAGACCCTGTCTCAAAAAAAAACAAAAAAAAAAACAAACAAAAATTTTTTTTTTTTGCCAAATGTTTCTGTTTGTGAACCAAATTGTTTACAAATAAAAGTGTTCGTGAACCAAGGTATCACTGTATTTTTTTCTTGATTCTACTGTGTTTTTTTGTTTGCATTTGTTTATTTGTTTAAGACAGGATCTCAATAGATAACTCAGGGTGGCCTTGAATAATGACAGTCCTCCTTTCTCAGCCTCCTGAGTGCTGTGATTACCGGTGTGCCCCGCCATGCCCAGCTCTTAGTGCTATTTTTTTTCTAATTTTTTTTCTTAGTTAGTTCACTACTGGCATACAGGAATACAATTGGTTTTTGGGCCCGGGATTTAGCAATTTAGTTCAGTGGTTCCACTGCCTGCCTCGCAAGCAGAAGGTCCAGAGTTTGATGCCCAGTACAAAAAAAAAAAAAAAAAAAAAAAAAAAAAAAAAAAAAAAAAAAAAAAGATAATACAATTGGTTTTTGTGTGTAGATTTTGTACTCTGCTGCATTACTGAATTTGATTATTAATTCTGACACTTGGTGGGGTTTTTGGGTCTTTTCTGGAGAGGATCGTGCCATCTGCAAATGTCAATTTGACTTCCTGTCCTGTACTTACCTTTTTATTTCTTCTTCTTGCCTACTTGTCCTTGCTCATATTTCAAGTACTATGTGGAACAGGAGTAGTGATGGAGACACCCTTGTCCTGTTCCTTTCCCATTTAACGTGATACTGGCTGCAGGTTTGTGATAAATGGCTTTTATCAGACTGAGCTAAGGTCCCCCCATCCCTCTTTTCTTCGCTCAGTACTATGAAAGGTGCTGGGTTTTGTCAAAGGGTTTTCTGCATCCAGTTGAGATGGTTATGTGATTTTTGTCCTTGCTTCTGTCTAGGTGATGTGTCACCTTTGTTGATTTGCATGTGTCAAACCATCCTTTCATCTCTGGGATAAAACTCCTTGGTCAGGATGTATGATGTTTTTGTTGTTGTTGTTGTTTTGAGACAGGGTCTCACTGTGTAGTTGAGACTGACCTGGAACTCACTATGTAGCCCAGGCTGGCCTCGAACTCCTAGCCATCCTCCTGCCTCAGCCTCCTGAGTGCTGGGATCACAGGTGTGCACCACCACACCCAGCTATTCAGGATTTTTAAATCTTCTTGGTTCAGTTTTGGAAATTCATATGTATCTAGGAATCTATTTTTTCTGGGTTCTTTAATTTCCAGGAACGTAAGTTCTCAAAGTAGTTAACAATAATTGTGACTCTGATTGGGTCCATTTGAGTAAAAGAAGCGAAACTACTTTGGATCCTCACTCTCACCCGGGTGTGGAGGCCGCCAGGGCCGCTTGTTGCCCGGATTCTGTAAAGAGGAAACAAAAGACAGCTCTGCCTCTGTGTCCTCAGAGGAGCTCCTGCCGCCTTCGCTTCTCCAGGCTTCCTGGGCAGAATCCCGCCTCCGCTGCACTCCCATCGGCCTCCTGTTGGGACTCTCACAGTTCACTGCAGTGGCTCCAGGCCTTGGCCTCCCCTGTGTGGACGGACCTCTGCTCTCTTCACATCTGGCTCTGTGAGTGGCCACTGATCCAGCCTTGGCAGTTCTTATTTATATATTTATACACCGTGTGTTGCTTCTGTGTCTCTAGTGAACACCAACAGATACAGGTTTTGGTACCAGCAGTGGATCTGGAGAAAAGACTGTAAAGATGAAAGTCTGTAACGGCTTTAGGGTTCCTGGGGTCGCACTCCAATCTGATGAATCCTAAATTCGCTGCGGCCTCTCTTTCCGGTGCTGTGGGGCACACTGATGTCCTTGGCGTGAACCATTTAAAGTAGTACATTTGATCTCCCTAATTCACCACTGTTAGTGTCAGGAATTTAGCAGCTCCATCTATGAAAGTTGTGAATATTTTTGGCAGAGTGGGAAATGTAATGATGTGGCTGGTTGGATTTAACATCTCTGGACAAACTAGTAAAGGACGGAGCCAATGAGCTCAAAACGTCCACAGGAAATCTAGGGTCTTCTGACTGTGAGGTCAAATTAGAAAGGAAAATAAGGAGCTCAAAGATTCAAATTCCCAGCTTCAGGGGCACCAAGAAATGTAAAAGCTTTTCAGTGTGTCCTGAAGGAAAATCTTTTAGGTTCAGGGCCAAGATCGCAGAAACCCAAACACAGGCCCTAGTAATTCGATTGGCTGAACTACAGCGTAAGCTGAATGCCAGCCTCAAAGGGGATCTGAGGGTGCAGATCAGAAAAAGGCTGGGATGGAGACCTTTGGGAGGGTCCTGGGAGGCTGAGGATGTTGTTTCTAGTGCTGAGGAGATTCTTTTGCCAGAAGAAGAGACTTCCCCCCGTGCCGTGTAAGAGGCGGCAGAGGCACCCATCCCCACCCGGTGGTGTCACCCTCCCGTAGGGCTGTGCCCCGAGGACCCTAATCCTGTGCTGACCAAGCGTGCTAACGCTCCTCAGGACCACCTCACCACCCACTTCTGCCTCTAGGTCCATAACCAGGCTCCGGCAGAAGGCGCCCAAGGGTGAGGCACACAGCGTGACCCACAAGAAGTCCACGGCTCCCCCAGAACTTCTCCAGTTTTCTAACTCTTACGAGAGGCTGGTGAACAAGGGTGGGAATGGGCCTTAGGGTGTGGGAGAACCGTGGCCCAGATATACACCTGGCTCGGGCACAGTTATCAACGTGGGCCCATTAAGCAGCGATTCTGAATGTCATGTTGCAGCGCTCAGAGTAAAGAAAGGTGTTAAATATTTCTGTGGCTGGGCGGCAGAAGTGTGGTTCAAAAGCTGGCCACGGTGAATGAGGCCGAGGTGCCCGATAGTCTCTGGTTTCCTGTTGAGAAGGGGCTTAGAGGCTCGGGGGATGGCGATGCTGGAGTGGGTCTGTCATGCGACACCTAATCCTCCGCACTGCGATGATCAGAAAATGTGCCCTTCACCAACACTGGAGAAGACTCCTGAAGGGGCACTAGCGTCCCCGAAGAGCCCGGCAATTGCTCTTCTCCGTGCCAGACCTTACCGTGGGGCCCATGGCTACTCAGCTGGGAAACTGAAAGGCACTGGGCTTGATTGGATCCGGAGTGGCAGGGCCGAGGGGCAGCGCGTGATTGCCGAAGGCAGGGTGCACGCCTCCCCGTGCTGGACAGCAGGAGCAGAACACGGGCCAGAGTGGTCAGACACGAGTAGACCTATGGCGTTGGCTGATCAGCCATGTGTTCCCCAAAGTGAAACAGACAGGAAGGCTACAAGGTATTTACTAGATTGATATGATCGAAAACACTTATAGGCAAATGAGCAGAAACCTACTTCAAATCGTGGTAACAGAGTCACATCTCTCAGTCAGTTTCCAGATTGGAGCCAGTTTGCAGACCAGGACCCATCGAGGGAAGGGGAGACCGGGTCCCCCTGGGGAGGGACTCTGATGCCCCAGAGAGTTAGCCTTTCTCCCCTCCTTCCCCAGAGGGCCCTGAGCCTTGTGCCCTAGAGACTGTCCACTGGGGGAAGGGAAATGACCAGACATTTCAGGGACAACTGGACACTGGTTCTGAACGAACACTGATCCAGGGAATCCGACTGTCACTGGCCCTCCAGGGAGAGTAGGGTCGATGCAGGTCAGGTGACTCACAGCGGCCCAGAGGTCCTTGAATCCATCCGTAGCCGTGCCACTGTTCCCGAAGGCGTAATTTGGATGGATATACTCAGTCCTTGGCAGAACCCTCACACTGTCCCCTAACCCGTGGTGCGAAAGGCCATTGGAGTTGCTGTTGCCTGGTAAAAGAGTAAACCAGCAGCAGTGCCTATCGCATTCCTGGGTGGACTGCAGAGCTCAGAGCCACCATGGAGCGCTTGAGGACACGGGGTGGTGGTCCCCAGCTCATGGCCGATTAATGCCCCCTTCTGGCCTGTGTGGAAGACGGACAGGTCTTGGGAGGTCAGTGGATGACCACAGACTGAGCGCAGAGGGCACTCCGATGGCGGCTGCGCTGCCCAGTGTGGCCTCTCTGCTTGAGCAGGTGAACACCGCCTGCTGGCCCCACGCCTGCCCCCCAGGCCCATCAGAGACGATGTGCGTTCAGCTGACAAGGCCAGCAGTCGCCCCGCTGTTCCGCTCAGCATCGTGTGATCTCTGCAGCCCTGCCGCACGACTTGGTGCGTAGAGGCCTTGATCACCTTGCTCTCCCCCAAGGAGGGTCCATGATGCTCATGATGCTGTGCTGACTGGACCAAGCAGCCACTCTGGATTTGTTAGCAAAGAATGTGAGAGCCAGAGGGAAGGACCTAAATCAACAAAAATTCAAAGTCCTTCTACCTCAGTGAGATTTCTAGGAGTACAGGGCTGGGGGGCGTGTGGAGATCTCTCTTCTGCTTGCTGTGACCTGTCCTCTGATGCCACCCGGCCCTGAAGCCAGTTGATTATGGACTGAAACCTCTACAAACTGTGAGCTAAATATAGCTTCCCCCTTTAATTTTGGGCATTGAGTATTTTTTCTCAGCAATGACAGAATAGTAGCTATGACAATAATCTGGATTTGGGTGGCAATCATGCTGGCCTTGAATGCAGGATGATCCTCCTGCTTCAGCTTCCCAAGTGCTGGGATTATAGTTGTGTGCTACTGGCTATTTTGCATTTCTTTCTTTATTTTTTTTTGGTACTTGGGTCCTTGCACCTGCAAGGCAGGCAATGGAACCACTGAGCTAAATCCTTGGCCCTGCATTTTGTATTTCTGACTTCATTGATTTGGATCTTTTCTCTCTCTCTCTTTTTTTTTTTTTTTTTTTTTTTTTTGGAGGAAGGGGTTAGATTAGCTAAAAGTTTTGTTTTGTTTTCTGAGACAGGCTCTGGTTATGTAGTTCAAACTGGCCTTGAATTCACAGCGATCCTCCTGCCTCAGCCTCCAGAGTGCTGGGATCACTGGCATTTACCACCACACTTGGCTTCTTCCTTGATTTCTTCCATAACCTATTGCTTATTTTCAAGTGTGTCATTGAGTTTCCACTCATTTGCATGATTCCTCTCTCTTGCTGCTTTCTACTTTTTTTGCACTATTATTTGATAACACACATAGTATAATTTCAGTCCTCCTACAAGTTTGCTTTATCAGGTAGTATGTGGTCCATTTTGGATAAAGTTCCTCATGCTGGTGAGAAGAGTGTGTGTATCCTGCTGTTGCTGGGTGGAACACGCTGTAGGTATCTATTCAGTTCATTTGTTTGAAGGTTTCCTTCAACTCTGATATTTCTTTGTTGGTTTGCTTGTCTAGCTGATCTATTTTTGTTTGTTTGTTTTGGTTTTTTGAGACAGGGTCTCACTATATACTTGAGACTGACCTGGGACTATGTAGCCCAGGCTGGTCTCAAACTCACAGTGATCCTCCTGCCTCAGCCTCCCGCGTGCTGGGATTACAGGTGTACCACTACGCTTATATACTTGAGACTGACCTGGGACTATGTAGCCCAGGCTGGTCTCAAACTCACAGTGATCCTCCTGCCTCAGCCTCCCGAGTGCTGGGATTACAGGTGTGCACCACTACGCCCAGCTAGGTGATTTATTTGTGCTGGGATTACAGGCCTGCACCACCATACTCGGCTTCCATTGATTTTGAAAGACAGTTTTACAGGGTACATCGGCCTGGGTTAGAGTTTTCTTTTAGGTCTTGAAACCTTTCATCCCAAGCTTTCCCAGCCTTTAAGGTTTGTGTTGAGAAGTCTGCCATGATTCTAACAGGGTCACTTTTGTATGTGATTTGTTGCTTTTCTCTAGCCACTTTTAAGATTCTGTTCTGGTGTTGAACTTCTGGGATTTTGATTATGCTGTGTTATTGAGAGGTTCTTTTCCTGATTGTGGCTCTTGGGGTCCTATATGCCTCACTTATGTGTGTTGAATTCTTTTTTGGAAAGTTTTCTGCTGTTATTTCAGTTAGCTGGCTTTTTTATGCCTTCTGTGCTGTCTTGCGGTTTTCACGAATTCCCTTAGGTTAGTCTTCTTTGGGTCCTCTAGTAGCTGCGGAATCCGTTTTCCTTGCGAATGGGTCCCTGAATACAGGCCTGTCTCCTCGTTCTGACACCTGGCCCTCCCTTGAATTGGCCACTTCTGTTGTCCATGCTTTTGATCACATTCGGTTGCCTGTCTCTCTGGAGCCTCCTGAGGACTAATTCTTTTCTGTGCTGGTTGGGCGTCCTTTTGCTTCTCCCCACTGGCTTTTTATTAGTGTCCTCTGTAGCCTAGCTGCTTATTTTGTTTAGCCCATTGTTTGTCGGCCTAGACCTCCTGTGGCCTTGCCAGGTGCCTTATCGATCTCCTTTGGTACTTCCTGTGCTGTCATTTCAAGTGTTTCAGGTGGAGGCTTTTGTTTTCCTCCCCTTGGATGCTGCCTGCATCAGCTTTGCGGGAGTTGGGAGTTTTATTGTTTTGTTTTGTTTTGATGGTACCAGGGATCGAATTTAGGTCCTTGGCGTTTGCGAGGCAGGCGGTGGCGCCACTGCGTTACATCCTTGCCGGAGTTGGGGGTTTGGGAGGCATGTTGTTGGGCGTCCTCTCATTTCTGTCATCTTTTTTTCTTTATGTTGAGGCTTGCAGGTCGACTGTACTGGAGTGTTGTTTGTGACCCCTTTAGTTCACGCCTACTTCTCGGTGCTGTCCTCTGCCCCGGGAACCCCTCCTGTGACTTGGGTGGGAGGTGGCAGGCGATCTGAAGAATGCCCTGACATGTTCAGTGTGCGTGTGGAGGTGAGGACTACACCCAGGACCTTTGCGCCCAGCTGCATCCTCACTCCTTTCTTTATTTTTTAAATTTTGAGACAGGGTTTTGCAGAACCACTAAGCTACCCAAGCGGGGCTCCAGCTCGAGTACGGGGATCACAGGTGGGCACCTCCACCTGCCAGCACCACCCAGCCAGGGTGCCCCGTGGCCGGGCGTGAAGCCTCTCTGCCATGTTTGCTGCCCTGCGTTCCCTGTGAGAGAAGGAAGCCAGCTGGCAGAGGGGAGCAACTGGCAGGAAACAGAGCCTGCAGGAAAGGGAGGAGGAAGTGGAGGAGGAAGGAGAGGAGGAGGAGGACCCTTGGTTAACGTCCCCAGAAGAAGAAAAGAACGCACTGCACTCAGGAAATAAGAGTGTGAGGGGCCGGGGACCCAGCTCAGTGGCTCCGCCGCCTGCCTGGCATCTGATCCCCGGTACCAAAATAAAAAACAAAACAACCACATGAGCGTGGGTTTGGGGAAGTAAGCATCCACGCGCTGTGGTGGCGCAGGCCTGTAATCCCAGCTCTCGGGAGGCCGAGGCAGGGTTCTCCACATGTGAGGCCAGCCTTGGCTACCTAGTGAGCCAAGGCCAGGTTGAATTCCAAAGTGAGGCCATCTCAAAAACACTCTTGAAATTATAGTTTTTAAAAGATACAACAGAAATGAGACTCTCCGAAAGATGGAAGACAAAGTTGAGGAAATAGCCAAAAAATAAAAAAACACAATAAAGAAGAGATTAGGCAATTAGGAGATCGACTTAGGAGGCTGAGTACTAAAAATGACACAGGTTCCACAAAGGGGTGGAGGAGAGCAGGGGGTCAGGCATTGAGTGGCTCAACACTATTCCCTGGTTTCACGCTGGAAAAGCCACCAAACTTGCGCCTGAGACAGCAGCGCACAACTCAGGAAACTGGGACGGAGCCCCCAGGAGCCCCACAAACAGAGGAGTCACAGACAGCCAGGGCTGAGAGGGGTTTGGCCCCGCTGACCGCAGCACAGGAAGTGAAGACAGCGGGGGAAGATGGGAGGCTGTGCCCGCCTGGCAGTCCCTACCAGCCCGGTGGCAGTCAGTACCAGAAGGAAGACATTCCGAGCCCTGACGCAGATGCAGTCACTTCCTGCCAGCCCTGGGAGGATGCTGCTGAGGTCCACGTGTGTCCACAGGCCCGGGGTCAAAGGAATGGCACTGTGGTACTGTTAGCGGGGACTCACAGAGACAGTGGCACCACGGAGCTAAATCCCCGGCTCCTGTCTTTGTCTCAGACACAGTAGCCGGCTTGGTGGTGCACACCTGTAATCCTAGCACTTGGGAGGCTGAGGCAGGAGGATCACTGTTTGAGGCCAGCCTGGGCTGCATAGTGAGTTCAAGGCCAAATTGAACTATTAGTGAGACCTTGTCTCCAAAACACCAAAATAATAAGAATTCAGGGAGTGGCTCCATTTTGTGACCCTTCCTTGTATCTGTGAAGATCCTGCTTCCCCACAGGGCAGGGTGGGAAAAGGTGGGAACACTCACAGGCCCTTAGGGCAGGGTGGACTCTGGGTGCCACCTGCCCTGGGGGGCCCCTCATCTCTAGCCTGAGCACAGAGCTGGCAGTTTGGGGCTGTCACAGTCGGTGCCAGTCCCAGAGGGGCAGGCAGGACGGGCGCAGCCACGGGCCCCGGGGAACCACACCCAGCAGGGCACACTCCCCACAGCTTTAGAGACTCCACAGTCCCTAAAGGGTCTGTCATCTGGCCTCTGGGCGAATGTCCTTCGCCCGAGCCATCTGGTTATTGAGACAGGGTGGCGCCATGCGGTTCAGGCGGACCCTGTGCTCCCCAAGGAGCCCCGGCTGGCCTCGAACTCACGGCCATCCTCAGCCTCCTGAGGGCTGGGAGGATGGTGTGCACCTTTCCCTCAAAGGGCAGCAGTGTTTAGGAGACTGTTTCCTGAAACCTAGGTGTCCAGCACCTTCATTCCACCGACTGTGCCAAGGAGCGGGGGCTGTGCTGGTTGCACCTCCTGGAAAGCCCAGGCTCTGAGTCAGGAAGGAAGGGGCTCTCCGCAGACCTGTGCCCGCCGAGTACCTCGGCCTGGCTGCGGCCTCACTGGCTGAGGGACCCGTGAATGTCCTCACACCAGTGAGCTGCCGGGTCACAGCATGTTCACCATCTGGTGGGTGAGGATTTCAGAAATCACCTTGGTCCTGCCTGGGCTGGCCGACTCCCCGAGGGACCCGCAAGGGAGGTTGCGCTGCAGAGAGAAGAGGGCTGTGGCCTCTGCGGATTCTCCCGGCAGAGTGGCACAAGCCCTGGAAACCAGTGAGGAGACTCTTACAAAGTGAGAACCAGAGTCCATCTGGCCCCGCTTCCCCACCTGGGTATCATCACGCTATGGGGACCATGCTCACCTGCCTTTATGGCAGCACAGCCCCTAAGAGCTGAGTCCACAGAGCGGCCTGCGTGTCCACCCACAGATGAGTGGACAGGAAAACGTAGCATTTACACACCGTGGCCGTGGAGCACCGCTCTGCCACGAAGGACAAACCTGCATCACTTGTAGGAGTGGAGGCACCTGGAGACCGCGACGTTCTTCAGTGAGATAAACCAGACGCACAGCTTCAGTATCACCTGGTTTCCCTCAGATCGCAAACCCAAAGTATAAACGAAGAGCAAAATAAGAGAATAGGAAGTAGGGAGATGGATCTTTCTCAAGAGGGAACAGGATCAAGAGATGGGGGGACAAACGGGGATGAAAAAGAGCTAAGATATGATGTGTAGGTGAGCACGCAGGAGGCTGAGGCAGGAGGATTGACATACGTTTGAAGCCAGCCTAGACTACACAGTGAGTTCAGGGCCAGCCTGAACTGCATCACCGGTCTCAAAAACCAAACCCGAAACTGAAAAATAGAAATTCCACTTGGCCCAGCTCTTCTGGTCTAGGTGCTAGTCGAGTGACAAGGCCTTTCTCTTGCCCTGTGTTCTACTGGTAGCTTTCTTCAGTCTCCCACTTCAATGCCTCCGACGTCTTTTTCAGCACCCTTTTTAGTACAAATGCCATTTTCTCGTGGCTAGCAAATATTTCTGGCCTGCCAGGGTCTAGTACGTCTTAGACTTCATGGGCCAGGCCTGTAATCCCAGCCCTCGAAGCTGAGACAAGAGGATTCCAAGTTCAAGTCTAGCCTAGGCAACTCACACCCCGTCTCAAAATAAAAAATGGGTTGAGGATGTTGCTCAGGACAAAGGCCCGGACTTCAATCCCCAGCCCTGGATAAAGGGGAACTTTCCAGAACCTGGTAAGCCCGAGTCCGCTCCCTGGTGCTCTCCAGCCTCACCTCCGGATTCTCGGGTCTGCGGGGCAGTGGCTTCTCCGGACACTCCCGAGGTCACCACCAGCCATCTGGCTGCAGACTCGTAGCCCCTCCTTCTGGGGTGTTTTTTCTTTTCCTTTCTTTCTTCCCCTCCCGCCTCCCTCCCTCCTTCCTTCCTAGATGGGGGTCTTCCTGTGTTGCCTGGGAGGCGTCAAACTCCTAGACTGGGCCCCTGTCTCAGGCTCTAGCACAGCTGGTGTTTTAGGGGTGCCCCAGCTCCTGTGCCAGGCTAAGGAAACCTTTTCCTGTGGCAGGAAGTGTCAGCCCCAGCCCACCATCTCGGGCGTGGAAATTCTCCAGGCTCCACAAGGTGTCTGCGCGGAAACCTGGTTGCGTTCTGCTGGCTGAGCCCTGTGAGCTCTGCCCTGTGGGCACCCTGCCCACTCCGACTCCTCAGAAATGTCCAGGCCAGGCCTTCCTGGACCGAGCCTGTCACACGGAGCTTTTCTTTCCAACCCCTAATGGTGCACCCTGTGAGAGCAGAGACCATCCCTCCTGCTCACTGAATATTTGGGTTTTTGTTTGTTTGTTTGTCTTTGGTACCAGGGATTGAACTCTGGACCTTGCTGAGAGGCTGGTGGCAGAACCACTGAGCTCAATCCCCAGCCCTAATTTGTTTTTTTGAGACAAGGTCTTGCTATGTCACCCAGGCTGGCCTGGAACTCACAGCTATCTTCCTGCCTCAGCCTCCCAAGTGCTGGAATCACAAGAGTGTGTTACCACGCCCAGCAAGGAGTTTTGCTTTTTTGACTCAGGGTCTCAGGCTGCCCCTGCATTCACTATGTAGCCCAACCAGGCCTTGAATTTGCCATAATTCTCCTGTCTCAGCCTCCCTGTGCCCGGTCTCACTAAGTACTTGATTGAATTTCTCTCTCCTTGGGCTCCTGCCCTGTTCTCACTCCTTTGTAATTTCTTCCTAAATTAAAGGTGTTGACCCTTTGCCCTTGGCTGAGTTCCTCCCCGGCTGTCTCTCACTCTTTCCTGGCTGTCTCTCACTCTTTCCCGGAGCCTGGAGTGGGAGGGGCTGGAGAGGCTGGAGAATTTGAGGGAGAAGTTCTCACTCTTGGGCTGGGCTCATCAGCCTCCGGTCCTTCTCCTCTCTACCGGGAGGCAGAGGAAGGGGACGCTGCTTCTCCCCCTCGCTGAAGATGTTTAACTGCCTCACAGAATAAAGTCAGAGCTCTCCTTCATTCTTCACCCGGATTTATCTAAAAAGGCCCACCCTGGGAGGTGCAGCCATGGAGGGAGGAGAAAGCTGTTTTGGAGCTAGGCACAGGGGCACAGGCCTGGAATCCAGCTGCTCCAGAGGCTGAAGCAGGAGGGTGGCGAGTTAGCAAGACCCCGTCTCAAAAATAAGAGAGTGCTAGGGATATAGTTTAGTGCAAAAGACCCAGGGTTCAATTCCCAGAACAACAACAAAAAAGCTAATCCTCAAATGATCCTCCCAATTTAAAATTCGGTAAACTGAGGCTCGAATTAACATCAGTATAGTTGAGTCTAGAAGTTCTTGTCCTCACAGCCAGAGAAAGGACCTACTCTGGGCAGTGGATGGAGACAGAGCCCTGGGCCTGTGGGGCCCAGCAGGACCCCAGCACATATGCGAGCTGCACCCTGGCTTGCCCTGACTCAGCGGCAGTCAGGCTCAGTCGCTCCTCCCCCTGCAGCGGCTTCCCTCCCTCAGACCCCGCGCGGAGGGGCCAGCTGCGGAGGACCAGAGTTCCGCCTGGAGGTCCACTGGCACTGCTGGTCCGGGAGGGAGGGAGGGCAGGGGCAGAGCCCTGGGTGGTGTTGCTACGGAAACCGAGCCCCCCCTCAGGCCAGGTGTGTAGGCCCAGGTGGCCCCGTGTCCTCCCGTGTCCTCCGAGCCTCCCCCGTGATCACAGGAATGACTGCAGACAGAGGCCCCAGGGGACCTGGCCACAAGTCTCCTCACCCCGGCCCCTGGGGCCCCTCCCAGCCTCCCTGTCCTCAGGGCGGCAGGACAGGCTGGGGCTCTCTAGGAAGCCACAGGCCAGGTCAGGGCCCCTGAAGCTCCCCAGCCTGTCCCAGTGGATTGGGCTCCAGACAGCAATAGGCTTCCCTGCAGGTCCCAGCACCCTGACTCAGTTTCCCCACACAGGGCTGGCTGGGCTCAGTGGGGAGGGACGACACCTCTGGCCATCCTGTCCCAGTTAATCTTTTCCAGGTGAGGGCAGGCCAGGCCAGGCCAGGGAGGTGGGGACTTCAAGAGCAGCAAAACAGGAAGAAGGCGTGGGGTGGCCAGGAACCCTCGACACAGCAGGGAGGCCGCATCTGGTTTGCATCAGGCCGGGTGGTTCCCCCCAGGATAGGAAGAGGGGAGGAGGGAGCGGAAGGGAAGGCTGGCACATCCTGCTCACACAGCAATAAGGCAGCCGCCTGACAGTGCTCACAGGCACGCTGACCTCGCCCCAGAGAGGTCACGAGACTCCCCTGAAGTCACACAGCCTGGGAGGGCAGGAAGGGATCAGAACCCGGACCAATGGAGTCCATTGGTACCGTCCCCAGGTGGGGCAGGGACAAGGGGCCCTGCTCCTGACCTGTGTGGGACTAGGGGAAGGAGAGGGTCAGGGCAGGTCCAGAGAGGCCCGAGGCTGCAGGCAGAGGGACACTTGGGGCACATTAGGCAGGGCAGCTGGCCTGGCAGGCCCTGTGGGGAAACTGAGGCACGGGGTCTTGACGTACCCAGGCTCCAGCCCTGACGGAGCATGCAGGACCGTGCACCACCTTATCTGGGCCACCCAACCCTTGGGTGGTGGAGGGTAGCAGGGGAGGACCTGAGCCCCAGAGGCTGCTCCTGCCCCCAAGCGTCTGGGAGAGCTGGGCTGGAGTTAATAATTACGGCTGCCTACGGGAGGAGGAGATAGGTCGTGGGGGCACCGCCCTGCAGCCGGCTCCTGTGGAGACAGATAGCTGAGGTTACAGAGTGAGGCTCGGAGGGACCCCGCTGCCTGGCATGGCTGCCTCTGAGGAGCCCCCTAGCTGCCCTGCGCGTGGGCCTTGCCCTGTGTTCCTGGCCATGCGCGCGGGCACCGTCCGCTACGCCCCGGCCTGCCTATGCCCCATTCTGG
>NW_022900939.1:972721-973760 GCF_012274545.1 Fukomys damarensis | reverse complement strand
AGGCCCCCACAAGGCCACCGTGGGCGGGGATCGGCTGTCGGGCCAGCCCCAAGGCTCGGGAGGGCAGGCAGCCGCTGCGGAGTGGTTCTAGTCCAGAGCGGCCCAGCGGAGCCGCAGAGTGGGCACCCCATAGCCTGGCCACGGCTGCTGTAGTGTCGGGGAACCCTTGTCTCTGGGCCGACGCTGGGAGGAGCAGGTCTGCTAGGCTGCTGAGAGGTACAGCGGGGCCTCAGTCACTGGTGTGCGTGTCCCTGGAGGTGACAACCTGACCGCTCGGGTCCCCTCGGGCCTCCCCAGTCAGCTGTGAAACATGGTGACATCTATCTGCTTTGGGCCAGACCCTGAGCTAAGGAGAGCTGGGTTGGGCAGAGGGACACAGCCCTGAGGAGAGGCCACAGTCCTGGGGACAGCTGTGCAGCAGATGCAGGGACCAGGCCAGGCAAGAATCCTGCACAGTGGGGACTGACACCGTGCAGAAATGTCTAGGTTGTTCACCGCACAAGCTGTGAGCCAGGAGAGGGCAAGGCGCAGAGGATTACAGCCTGGCGTCTGCTCACTGATGTGTGCGGTGCCCGCTGGGCTGTCAGTTACACCAGCACCTGGCTTTGGGAGCCCGAGGAAACAGTGACTGGGAAGTGAGGTCCCTGCTCCCTGACAACGCTGGGCCGCAGGGAGAGCAGCTGTGTACCGCGCCCTTCCGTTCCTGCCCAGCGCGGCCTAGCTGAGCTCTGGAGGCCTGATAGAGGCCCGAGCACAGCACCTCCCTGGGCGGGCTTTGGCCTGGGGTCGCTCCTCTGCTGCCGTCCAGTCACCTGGGGAAGCTGAGGCCCAGGACTGCAGGGTCCTTTCGCTCCTCGGAGACTCCTCAGGCCCGGGACGGAGACGTCTGGGGTCCCCAGTGGCAGGGTGGCGGGACCAGGCCCCTGGCCTGAGGACACAGCCAAGGACAGACCCTCCCTCCCTGGGCCCTCGTGCAGGGAGGGCTGAGAGCCGATTTGGGGTCCTCCCCCTACCCCTGCCAGTCGGTCGTCCCCCCCCC
>NW_022900939.1:970838-972233 GCF_012274545.1 Fukomys damarensis | reverse complement strand
GAGAGGCCAGGGCCCTACCGCGAGGCGCGGCCAGGGGTTGCCAGAGGGTTTGGAGGGTGGAGAGGTCGGGGCCACCCTGCCGGGACAGCAGCTGTTCCGCCAGGGGCCGCAGGCTCCATCCCACCAGGGACAGAGCTGCGTCCCGCCCCGGGCAGCCTGGTGCGGAGGGAGCGGTGATCTTTGTGTGGGGTAGAGGGAGACAAGTCAGCTGTGCGCTGTGCAACCCTAGGCTGTCACTGCCCTTCTCTGGTCCCCAAGGGACATGAGCTTGTTGGGAGGGGCCCCAGCCTAGAGAGCACCTGTCTGTCCCGTCCAAGGCCCTCCTGGAGAGCGGGAGGCTCACAGTCCTGGGGTGCTGCATGCCCTTTGAGGGCCTTGGGGTGCCCTGGGGTGAGACCGTGTAGCCGGGCTCCATAAATGCAATGAATGTGGGCCAGCAGGGCAGCTGGGCCCTCGAAGGGTGGCAGAGTTCCGGGTCACCTTGCGCACTTCACGGGGCTCTGGCAGACGCAGAGGCAGGGACTTGGGGGCCGGGCCACCAGCACCCACCTGGGTTACCCTGATCCAGGCAGCAGTTGAGAGGGGCCCTGCTCAGGGCTGCCCTTGCCCGGCCCTAGGCCCAGGGCTTGTGCTTGAGACAGCCCAGGCCGGGCTTCCTGGGGGCTGGCGGCCCTGGGCCAGAAGGAGGGCTGGCCTGGATGAGCCAGGGGTCTGGGGTGGCCCTTGGCCGGCCGGCCTGGGGCCCAGCCCTTTTGGGATGGGCAGCAGCAGTGAGGACCCCCTCCTCGGGGTAGGCCTTGAACCAGGGACCGCCTTTAGGGGACCGCGCCCAGCTGCTCCTGTCCCAGACGCCAAGGTCCCTAGGCCGGCTGGGAATTGTACTGTCTTCCCCGGTGCTGGCCACTGGGACCACTGAGCATTGGGCGAAGGCCGAGCCCAGTTGTCGGTGCTGCCTGGGGCTGACCACCATCCCAGGGAGGCCCAGGCCACATCCTGGGCCCTTGTGATCCCCTCCTGGCAGGTGAGGCCCTGCCCTGGGGCCTCAGTGAATTACCCTAGACACCCAGCCTTGCTCTCTGCCAGGGGCCTTGGGGGCACCCAGTTTTGGGGGCACTTCTCCAACCCTCAGGCAGATAGAAAGCATGTGCCGCTATGTGTAGGGAGAGACGGAGACAGGCTGGCTGGGAGTCTGGGGACTGGAGGGCTGGGCTCCCTGCAGGGCCACCTGCCCCTCCCTGCTCCCACTCTCGGGACCCGCTGCCCTTCTTGGGGGTGCCCCGGCCCCCATCTCTCACCTGTCCCCCACCGCCTCCGTGCACACCAGGGCACAGGAGACAAGATACCCTCCCACCCATCTTCCTCGCCCAGGCTGTGGCGGCCGCTGCTCCCTGCCCC
>NW_022900939.1:960540-970667 GCF_012274545.1 Fukomys damarensis | reverse complement strand
ACCCGCCAGCCGCCCTGCCTGCCTGCCCCGCAGTCACCACCCTCCGTGCCAGTCCCCTCCCTGGCCTCCCAGTTCCTGTGCTCCCAGTTCCCCTGTGGCTCTCTGCGCTTCCCAGCCTGCTGTCCCCCAGCCTCTCCCCAGCTCCGCCTCGAGGCCCGGTCCTCACTTCCTCTGCCTCTTCTCTGTTCTGCCAAGCATCAGTCCTATGCCCCTCTGGCCTGTGCCCCTAGTCCAGTTTCCAGTGCGCCCTTGCTGTGTGTTCCAGCCCGGTCACCACTCTCTGAACTCAGTGCTGCCTCATGGAAACGGTGCTGGATTCATCTCCATCCATGCCATGGTGCCGCCTGGACCCAGAGCCAGGACCCCCGTCCCTGAGACCCGTGTCATGAGGCCTCTGGAACCCTGTGGGTCAGCCACTGCCTGTGGGCCTGAGCAGGGGGTGTGTGGCCCACAGTGACCCAGGGACTTCCTGTTTGAGCCAGAGAGCGGCCTGAGGTGGGGTGCTGGCTGCCCCACCTGACCGGACCCTTATCCCTCAGGCCCTGGCAGTCCCTGCCCAGATGGGCTCTGCGGGGTGCGGGGACAGGGAGGGACAGGCCGGAGCTTCAGTCAGTCTGGGCCGCCCTGAGGACGAGCCTGCCAGCCCATCCTGCTTCCTCTGGGATCTGAGTCTCAAATGTGTGTGGGGACTGCAGTCCCCGCCTCCCCCTGTACCCCCTGGCTTCCTGGGGTCCCCAGAGCACCCCTGTGGGTCATCAGTCCCCTTTCCTGTGTGGAGCAGGCTGCTTCCTGGGGCTGAGCAGAGGCTGTGGGGCCAGTGTGGGCTGAGCTGGGTCCGACCTTCCAGTCCCAGCCCTGAAGCCTTCACCCGGGTCCAGTACCCCCATCCCGTGGCCCCCAAACCTGAACCACTCTCTGTGGGCTCCACTGGGGACATGGCTGCCACCTCAGCAGAGTCCTGACCAGCTGGGTGACCATGGCAAGCCCCTTCCCTCATCTGTATAATGGGGAGATTGTTTTCAACGGAAAACAAGCACTCCCAGCACTCTGGGAGACTGAGGCAGGAGGATCACATGGTTGAGCCCATCCCGGGCAGCTTAGTGACTTGAGACCCTGCCACAAAACAAAACTGGCTGGGGTGTAGCTCGTGAAGGCCCTGAGTTCCATCCCCAGGGCGCCCTGCGTGAGGGCCCCGAGCCGACCCTACCTCAGGACCACCACAGTGCACGGGGAGGGAGGGTCCAGGAGACTGAGCCAGGCTGGGTACTGCAGAGGGAGGACCTCAGGGTCTGAGACAGGGAGGGGACGCCCCCAGCCCACACGTGCCCCTCACTTCCTCTCTGCCCCACACCCCCACCCTGATGCTGGCTCAGGCCCGGCTCTGCTGAGCCAGTGAGTCTGGAGGTGCTGTCTTGGCATTGAGCTGCTCCCAGCGGGGCCCTCAGTACAGGGGGACATCTGAGGCCTGGAGAAGGGGTGCTGCCCACCACCAGGCCCAGCCGGAAATGGGCCACCTCCTGGGCTGTGGGTAAGCTCTTCCTGAGGGGCGCCCTCCTGCTTCCTCTGGTCCACCCTGAAGGGCAGGGTTTCGCCTGTGGGAACTGCACAGTTAGCTAGGAAGGCAGCCTCTGCTCTCCTGCTAGGGTGCACAGCCGCCCTTGGGCTGGCAGTCGACAGGGCCTTCGCCCGGAAAAGCCAGGGTTCTGATTCTTCTTGTCCTCCTCCCCTCCCGCTTCTTTTCCCCTTTTATTTTTTTTTATTTTGTTTGCTTTTTTGAGACAGGGTTTCACTATGTAGCTCAGGCTGGCCTTGAACTCACTATGCGGCCTAAGCTGGGCTTGAACTCATGGTGATCCTCAAGCCTCAGCGTGTGGGGCTGGAGCTCAGGCTTGGTCACTCTTCCCATGAGAGGGCAGAGACAGCTATCAGTGGCTCTGTGCCATGGATGCAGAGTGGAGGCTAGGGTAGCTGTGTCTGCCGGGCTGGCTGTGGCCCTGCCCGGTGGGTGACCCCACCCCAGGGCACTGATTCTCCTGTTTGCCTTGCAGCCTGCCGCAGCCAGACCAGGGCCTCCCCCCACCCCTCTCTGCCGTACCGGGGCCCTGGAAGGGCGTAGACCCCAGCAGAGGCTACTGGGAGGCCCCCGGGCCCCCTGCCCAGGCCACTGTGGAGGGGGCGCCCTCGGGGGAGGAGGCTGCAGCCGTCACCCCGCTGGACGTGTCGCGCCTGCGCAGCTCCTCCATGGAAATCCGCGAGAAGGGGGCCGAGTTCCTGCGGGAGGAGCTGCGCAGAGCCCAGAAGGTGGGGTCCCCGGGCCATGGGGGGGTGAAGGACAGCACCCCACGTTCCCAAGGAAGGCCACTTCTGTGTCTGTTTCACTCACTCACCGTCGTGCTGGGGCTCAAACCCGAGCCTGTGCCCTGTCGGGTCTCCAGGGGTCTCCGTGCCAAAGGCGGGGGTGCAGTGCTTTGCCAGGTCTGGCCCAGGCAGAGCCAGGGTGGCTGACGCCCGCTACCGCCTGCAGGAGCTGAAGCTGAAGGACGCAGAGTGCGAGAGGCTGTGCCGTGTGCGGGAGCAGCTGGAGCGGGAGCTGGAAGAGCTGACAGCCAGCCTGTTCGAGGTGCGAGGTGAGGTGCAGTGGGGCCGGAGGGCAGGGTCCAGCTCCGGGCGCTCAGCTGGACCCCGCCCTCTTCAGGAGGCCCACAGAATGGTGCGGGAGGCCAACGTGAAGCAGGCGGCAGCAGAGAAGCGGCTAAAGGAGGCGCGGGGCAAGGTGAGCTGGGTGTCCTCCCCTCGTGGCTCCCGTGGGGCTCAGCCACCCCACTGTGCACGCGGCCCTGGGTTAGGGTTAGGGACGGTGACCTCAGGGGCCGGGTCCAACCCCCGTGCAGATCGACATGCTGCAGGCGGAGGTGACTGCCCTGAAGACCCTGGTCATCACGTCCACGCCGGCCTCCCCCAATCACGAGCTGCATCCGCAACTGCAGAGCCCCACCAAGGCTGGGCCCCGCAAAGGACACTGGCGGCCCCAGAGCTCCAGCAGGGCCCTGGGCCCCACCGTGCGCCCTGCCCCAGGGCACGGCCTCGCGCCGGACAAGGAGGGCAGGGAGGTGAGGTGCAGGCGTTGGGACGCGGGTGGCATGGCCAGTGGGCCTGGCCGCCTTCTCGGGGCCCCTGCACCTTTTGTGGGGGGGACACACAGCACCCCTCAGGGACAGGCCTCCTGGACCTGGACCGGCTCCAGGGTGCGTCCACAGCCGCAGGGCCCACCTGGCTGTCCCTGTCCGAGGGTGCTGGGGCTGTTCCCAGACACATGTCCTCCTCCTGGCCAGTGTGTGGGCAGGCGGTCTCTGGGCGAGGAGGCTGCCGCTAGCCTCCATTTCCTCCTGCTGTAAACGGGCCTCTGGGGCCACAGGAGGAGCTGTGGGCACATGGCTGTTGGGCTGCAGCCCACCCTCCCGTCCTCGTCGTCCCAGAGCCCACCTGGCCACTGACGTTTCCTCCTGCCTCCTGTCTGTCTCTGTCCGTCTGTCCGTCCGCCCTCTGGCCCAGCCCGGCCTCACCCCCCTCCTCTCCCTGCTCCTCTGTGTGCTCCCCAAGAAGGCCGCGCTCTCCTGGCCCAGGAGCCAGCCTGGCCACCCCGCCCACTGCCCCTGCCGCCTGCTTGTCCTCTGCCTGGCAGGCAACAGCTCAGTGGGCACCGGAAGGAGGCGCTGAGCCTGAGGCTGTGCCTGGTCTGGGAGCCTCAGGGCTGAGGAGCTGAGCACAGGCAGGAGCTTCGGGCTCCTCTCCTGGGTGCAGCCGCCTGCCCATCCTGGTCACCCGCACCTGGGTCCCTGACCGCCTGCCCGCCGCTGCCCCAGGTCGACACCACGCTGTTCTCAGAGTTCCGGGCCTGGAGGGCAGCGCCCACACTGGACAAGGCCTGCCCCTTCCTGGACAGGGTGTACCGCGAGGATGTGGGCCCCTGCCTGGACTTCACCATGCGCGAGGTGAGGGTGGTGGGCGGCAGCCGAGATCCAGCACAGCCAGGGCCATGCCGCTCACTGCCCGCCTTGTGCAGCTCTCTGCGCTGGTGCGGGGTGCCGTGGAGGACAACACGCTCACCATCGAGCCAGTGGTCTCACACATGCAGCCTGGCACGAGGGCCGCTGCGGAGTGTGGCCGCACCAGGTGAGCCCTGAGCTGGGCCTCCTGCCTGGGGACTGGACAGGACGGGCAGCTGCCCACCCCTATGGGACCAGGTCCCCTGGGCTCAGGAGTCTGGCAGGAGTGGCGCTGTGGGCATGAGCTCCCCCACAGGGCTGGCGTTCTGTCGTCATTGGACGCCCCGTCCACTCGGTGTCACAGCCAAGGGGAAGGGGGACATAGCCAGCACCCTGCCAAGCCTGGCAGCCAGCACTTTCCTTTGCCTGGGAGGCTCTGTGACCGTTTCCTAGGCAACAGGGAGACCGCTGGGAAGGGTGGCGTCCACATGGGTTTTGGAGCAGCCTGGTCCTAGCAGGGAGGGGAAGGGGAGAGTGGCTGGCAGAGGCGGGGAGGGCCCTTGGGCCCAGACGGCAGGCTCTGGGGACCCGGTCGCCCAGGCTCATGGAAGAGGCCCAGGGGAGCAAGCAGGGCACACATGGCTGGGGCAGGGTGATGGCTCCAAGGCCCGGTAGCAGCAGGAACAGCTCCAGGGGCTGTAGTGTGAGGCTGGTGAGCACTCTCACCAGGAGGGGGTCTGGGGGCCGGGGGCCCGGTCTGAGTGCCCCCTGTCCTCAGCAAGTGTGCCCTGAGCGGGCTGACCAGCCCTTGCCGCCACCGCATCCGGCTTGGGGACTCCGAGAGCCACTATTACATCTCGCCATCCTCCCGGGCCAGGGTGAGTCTCCCACCTCCCCGGCACACAGGCGAGAGGGCAGAGACTGGGTGTGGCTCAGGCCACACTCTCCCGCCTCGCTGCCCGACCAGGGGCACAGCTTGCCCTGTGTCCTTGGCACAGGGGCTCGGTGCCTGTGCCATGTAGGCACCTATGCGGGCGGGGCTGACCGAGGGGAGGCAGCAGGAAGACCAGAGCCTCCCGGCGGGCTCCCAGGCCTGCACGTTGGCTGGGCCAGCCAGGCTGCTGGCATGGCAGGGATGGGCTTCCGCCCTCAAGGCTGGGCCCGGCCTCAGCGAGGGCAAAGGGAGCAGAGGAGCAGGAGAGGCCTGTTTGGAGACGCGTGGCGGGGTGTGAGGTGCCGCCCCCTCTGCCTGCAGCCCTGCCTGGGCCAGGACCAAGGGATAACGTGACCCTCGCCAGCGCCTGGCAGCTCCTCAGTCTTCAGGCTTCTTGTCCACACCCGCGAGTTCTCCCAGGAGGCCCGCACCTGGGCTGAGGAGGGTGTAGGCCATGGGGCTTGCTCGGTGGCCACAGGGCCCTCCCGCCTCTCCTATCCTGGTGGGCCCTGCGGCAGAGTCCAAGCCAGCCTCCCGAGCCTCCTGACAGGCTTTGGGCTGTGCGCAGCAGCTGGGGGTGCAGTGGGAGGCCTGGCATTGCAGGTGTGGGAGGGGACCCTTTGCCTGCTCCCTCCCTGCTCAGACCCCTGTCCCGGTGTCTCTTCTCCCATTCCCGCACGGCCTCCGAGGTCTGCGGCTGGGGTGGGAGTGCTGTGCTCCCCCTTCCAGCCCTCAGCACCCAGTCAGGGGGCAGGAGCAGCAGGGACCCCACAGCCCCTACTGTTGGCCTCCTGACCTGGGAGCCAGACAGGTGTCGTTGTGGTCAGGCACAGCCTCACAGTCCACCCTGAGTCTGATGTTAGGTCCACACTGGCCTCCAGCCAGGAGTGGGGTCCGAGGGTCTCACATCCTCTTCTCCCCCAGATCACAGCGGTGTGCAACTTCTTCACCTACATCCGCTACATCCAGCAGGGCCTGGTGCGGCAGGATGGTGAGCGCCCCCTGGTGGCTGGCACAGGTGGCCAAGCCAGCTGCTGGCTGAGGCATTGGAGGCCCCGCATGCTGGGGGGGGTGGGGTGGGTGGGGGTCCCCTCTATCACCTTGGGGGTGTGGCACAGGGGGACAGGTGGGCCAGGACCCTGAGCTGTCCGTGTCCCCGCCCGCAGTGGAGCCGATGTTCTGGGAGGTCATGAGGCTGCGGAAGGAGATGTCGCTGGCCAAGCTGGGCTTTTTCCCGCAGGAGGGCTAGGGTGCAGCCTGGCCGGAGCAGCGCCTGCCTTGGCACAGCAGGCCCCGAGCCAGAGCAGCAAGGAGGGGCCAGTGCCTACCCTGGATGGACGCACGGACAGAGCGGCCTGGAGCTCAGAGCTGAGGCCTCCACCCCCACCGGACCGTGCACACCAGCATCTCCCAAAGGCACCGTGGGCCGAGGTGCTGGGCATCCAGGAGGGGACCCTGGGCAGGGCGCATCCTCCCCTGTGGCAGCTGAGTCTTCCAGGAAGGGAAGGACAGTTCCAGGGCAGCCGGGCCTCCGAGGCGGGCAGCCCCTGCCCCAGCACCCGCTCCACACTGGCCCCTGCCTCTCTGCCCCAAGGCAGCAGGCTAGGAGGGCATGGGCCTCCCCCACCCTGCTCTGTCTCACAAAGTGGGGGCCCCCAAGCACCACCCCCACCCTTTCCCACCAAGATTGGGACGGAGGTGGGGAAGGGGACAGGCCTCCGAGTCGGCACAGATGGGACCTCGGGGTGCCCACCCACACCTCTGCTGCAAACACTGGGGTCCACACGCTGTACCGGGCCAGCCCCACTGGACACCCCACCACACCGTGCCCCTCCTTGGCTGGAATGCAGCTCGATCTGTTTAATAAAGGAGGCTTTGTTGGTGGGGCCCCACTGCCTGTCACTCCTGCACCCTGGGCTCCAGCCAGGCCTCAGGCATCTGCAGGAAACCAAATCCTCCTGCCCACCTCGTGCCTGGGATTAGCCCAAATCCTGAAGCCCCCGCCACCGCCACCGAACGCACTGCACGGGCCACTTGCATTCCCTGCAAGGCCATGGGGCCTGGGCAGGCAGTAGAGCCCTGGGTCACAGCTAGGCTGGGGTCCTTTCAGGGAGGGTCTGTATGCGTGGCCAGGCCACCTCCTGGCCCCTGCCCCACTCCCCTGGGAACACTCACCTCCCTACCTGAGGTGGCTACTGCCCAGGCCTGGTCACCATGTCCCCTGGGGACTCCTCCAGGCCAGAGCTGGTACCAAGTCCAGTGTGTCATGTGCCCCCTGACTGACCAATCACTCCAAAGACCTTCCCAGCCCCTCCTGTCTGGGCCTAGCTTCCCATTTTTTGTTCGTTTTGTTTGTTTTGAGCCAGGATCTCCCGTGCAACCTAGGCTGGCCTGGAATTCATGGCAATCCTCCTGTCTCAGCCTCTCCAGTGCTGACACCACAGGCATGGGCTACCGTGCCTGAGGCCTTACTTGTCTTAATCCTCCAGTTGGGAAGATTGGGTTAAATAGCTTTCGTGATTTTAAAAAACTAAACTTTTTTTTTGTTTTCTTGTTAAAGAGTTGTGCCAGGGATTTGGCTCAGTGGTTCCACCACCTGCCTTGCAAGCACAATGGCCCAAGTTTAATCCCCCCCACCGGAAAAAACAAACAAACTGAGTTTACCATCTTTATATTTTGAGGTGGGGTTGAGGGACCCGATCATTCATTCAGCTGGCTACCACCTGAGTGTGTGGCTGTTAAGTGTGTTTACTCGGGTGTGAACCAGGCCTGCAGAACCTTTGGTCTCAAAAGTGAAATTCATTCCCATAAATAAGTCTCTGCCCTGTGACCCGTCCCACTTCCTGCTTCCAAGTCAAGATGCGTCTCGTGGCATTGTGTCCACATCCTGCCTCCCTCTTTCTGGCTGAGTAGTATTCCTCCCCCGTGTCATGTTTTGTTGCTCCACGCATGGGTTTGGCTCTCAGTCGGTAGTCCGCTCCAAGGCGGGGTAGCATGTGGCAGAGGAGCGCTACAGAGAAGAAACAGTTCGTGGGACCCACGAGGTAGCAAAAGCAACAGGGACCTTAGCAGCCCCTGTTGACCTCTTCAGACTTAATCCCAGGGCCCTTGGCCGATATTTCCCCAGCACACTCTCCAGCAGGTGTCAGACTTGGGGACCTCCAGACACAGCCACAACTCCCAGGCCCCAGCCTCCCTGTGGGGGTGCAACATGGGCTCAGGCCCGGCTGGATCTCCAGGGTGCTGGGTGCCCCCGTTTCCCAGGGAGGCTGTGGCCCTTCCTCCCTGTAACAGCACAGGGTCCAGCCCCTATGTCCCCTGCTGTGATGAGCCGGAGTCCAGACCCTGGATTTAATGTGTCTGCTGCTGAGAAAGGCCTGGGCTTGCTTTTCTTTTCTGGTTTTTCTTTGTTTTTGGTGCTGGGGGATTGAACTCGGGACCTTCTGCTTGCAAAGCATGTTGGGCAGCACTGGGGTACATCCCCAGTGCTTTTCTTTTTTTTCTCTGGGACTGAAGATTTGACCCACAGCCGCTCCACCACTGAGCTGCAGCCCAGCCCTTTTTATTTTGAGACAAGTTCCCATTCAATTGCCGGGCTGGCCTCACACTCTGCTCCTCCTTCCTTGAGCTCCAAGTAGCTGAGGTAACACCGCTGTACTGGGTGTTGGGCCTGGCCTGGTTGTGGAATGATTTGTATGCTTTTCGGTACCTACAAACCCTACAGTCCTCGGTGAGAACTGCCGCGCCCCTCCCCCTTTGTTCTTCCAGCGGCCTCACCCTCAGCCCACCTGTGCCCAGGTGGGCGAAGCCCATGCTCTGACTTTCTGACCTCAGCCTTTGGTCACCCTGTTGCACCTCCCTGGTGGCTCGGGCTCTGACCTCCTGAACTTGTCCCCTGGCTACTGCTGGGCTGTGCGGCGTCCCCGCCTGCTGCTGTCACTATGCTGACATCCCACGGCCATGGGGCATCCCCAGGGACTAGCGTCACAGACCCATGGGGGGCCCATGTGGCGGCTGAAGGCAGGAAGAGAACAGGGATGCTCAGGGCTCCCCCACCTCCCACGTGTGGAGCCCAGGCTGCCCGACCTGTGGGTGGTAATACGGGTTCCTGACATCCCCACTTCCAAGCCTGTGGAAGCTGGAGACTCCCCAGGTCAGGGCACCGGGATGGCTCGGGGCCCACAGAAGTGTGAGGGAAGCTGGTAGCTGGGGCTGGGCGGAGGAAGGGACGGGGCACTGCTGCTCCATGCCCGTCTCTCTGGGGAGCAGGGAGAGGAGCCCAGCCCAGCCTTGTCCTGGGTTTATCTTCTCCGGCGGGGGCTCCGTCCAGGCCTCCGCCTGCACCTGCAATTCAACAATCCCGTGATGAGATGCATTTGGAAAACGTTCCAGGATATTGCAAAAAGCAACATTGGTATCTCCGCCTACTTGGTGCCGCCGGAGCCCACCAGAACTCGGTGATGCTCGCCCAGCACAGGGGCCTCTCCTGCCCAGCTCAGCTCCTGCCTCCTCCAGTGCGGTCCGCCCATGACTCTGCATCCACCCCTACACGCGCGGGGGTGGTCGTCCCCAGCCATACAGTGTGGTCGCGGCAGGCCCATGAGGTCCCAGATGATCTGAAGCTCTCAGGAGCACCATGCCCTTCACAGCCGGGGCTGCTTGGCGTCGTGGGGCCGGACCATCTGGATCCATGACAGTGGCGCCCTGCACATGACCGCACCAAGACAAAGCGCTGGCAAATCGGAGAGATACACTCAGGTCCTCAAAGGAGTTCTCCGGGAGCATCTGGGCTCTTATTCAAGGGCCCTTCCCGCCCACACCGCCAGCTCCGCCCATCCTCGGCGGGGTGGACTCCTGACAGCTATGGGGACCACCGAGCCTGGCTGGAGAACTTCCCCGGGGCAGCGCTGGCCGACGCCCCTGACCCTCACTTGCACCCCAGTGAATCCCTGAGCGCCCGCCTCCTCTGCCCCTCTCCTTCATGCATCCCTGCCCGCATCCCTGGGAAGACTGGACCTGGGGGCCCTTCAGAGTCACCCCACGTCCCGTCTCCACCCCAGGTAACAGCGGAAGCTCCAGGCCCTGGCTGCTCCAGGGACCTCGCCAAACCCGATCTGTGTGCGCCCTGGGGCGGCGCTGTGCTGTCCCCACCCTCCTCTGAGGCTGGGGGCTGCAAGCCGGGCAGCGGGAGGGGCACTCCGCGGCCA
>NW_022900939.1:952954-960255 GCF_012274545.1 Fukomys damarensis | reverse complement strand
GTGGGCGCAGCGGCACCCGGGCGGCAGCCGCCTCATCGGCCACCATGGAGCGGAGGACGCCACGGTAAGGACTCCACGGGACTGTGGGGGACCCTCGAGCCCCTCCCGGGCGGACTGGGGACCCCACCGGCGGCTGCGCCTGGCAGGTGAGAGTCCTCCCGGCATCCAGGTTCCCCATGCTCTAGGTCCTAGGTCCGCAGGCCCGAGGGAGGGATGGGCCGCCCGTCACGGGGACTCCACAGCATCTGCGGGGTCTGGGCAACGCCAGGGAGGTCTGGTGGGGTGCCCAGGGCGGCTAACCCAGGACCACTTCCCTACAGGGAGCGCACAGAGGTGAGGGGCACCCGTTGGCTCTTGGAGCCCAGCCTGGAGCAGCCCAAGGGGAGGGGACTTGGCCTCTCCCCTCAACTGCCACCTGGGCAGGAGGGGCTGGGCCCTGCTGCTCTGTCCTAGACCAGCCAGGGCTCCAGAGCTCAGCAGGCAGGTCCTTCCCTACCTAAGACTGGCCAACTCTTTCCTGCCCTGTTCAGCCGACAGTCCAGCCAGCAGGATCCTGAAACCAAGCGTAGACAGCCAGGGGCCAGAGCTGGCCGGGGACGGCACTGCCCTGAGTTGTGGCAGCCCGAGGGCCAGGCAACCGAGCCCACGTGCAGGCCCTGCCGTGCCCACAAGTGGCCGGGATGTGTTGTTCTGCGGGGCACGGCCAGTCGCTGGCGGCCCTACTCCTGTGGCAGGCTGGGGGCAGGAGCAGGAAGGGCCGAGGAACACGCCTGTGAATCACCTCTTCCTGCCAGAGCCCGGCCTGTGCCGGGCCCCTCCCATCCCACGCCTCCTCTAGCACCAGGCCCAGGAATTCTGTGATGGTCTCACCAGTGCTTCCTGGCCTGTGGAAATAAAACTTGCTCCCTAGGGCTGGCCCCTGCTCTGACCTTGAGGCTGAGTGACCTTAACTGGGCTCAGCGTGCCTCTAAGCCTCAGTTTCCTCATCTGTAAAGGAGGAGAGCAGCCCTGTGCCCAACCAGTTGAGGGCAGTCTCCATGCTGGCCCCAGGGGCCACCCCTGGCTCCCCAGAGTGAGCCCCCTGCAGGGATTGCTTCCGGCCACAGCATGGCTCCTGGGGCAGTTGTCCCAGGGCTCCACACACTGGGCTGGGCTTGAGGGAAGTTCCTGGTCTGCCCAGGCCCAGGGCTGAGGGGCTGGGTAAACGCCGTCTCCATCCACTACAGGCCACCAGGCACACAGGGTCGGTCCCGCCCAGCACCACCGCCCAGCACAGCCCTGGAGCCCCGGAGTCCAGGCCTAGAGCTGCCTGCCAGGAAATTCCCAGAGTTCCTGTGCGGCCGAGTCAGCCCTGGTGCCCTGGGGAGGGAGCGCCAGGCCGCCGGCCAGGTCGGTCCAGCGTCACCGGCACCAAGGGACTGGCAGAGCCACCCAGGGCCGAGGCCCCTGTGGCTTGGCCTCCTGGCCATGGGCTGAGCCCCATGTGGTGCTGGGTTCCATGCCGAGCCTGTCACTGTCAGGGAAGAGCTCCTCAGGCAGGGCAGGTTGGCTCAGAACAGATCCAAGAGGGACCAGTGGGCCATTCTCCCATAGGCGGTGAGGTCCACAAGTCAGGGGCACCTGGGGGAGGTGAAAGGACAGGCCCAAGCGGAGCCTCTGAGGTGGCCTTCAGCGGGCAGAGTTGTGGCCCCCAGGGTGTGGGGCCTGCCTGTCGGATCTGCCAGAGCCAAGGGAGTAAGGGCCAGGTCGCCAGCCTCGCGCCCTGGGATCACCCTGGGATCGTGAGCCCAAGCTGTGGAGGGGCGTCACGTGGCCTCAGGTCGGCCTCCAGTGGCCGCGTTCCCACTTGCAGATGAGGAGACCAAGCAGAGTGGTCCCATGGTTAAGGATAGTCGGGCTCTGAGTGGCTGTTTGGTTCCACCGGTTCCATGTGCCCTCAGGCCCGGGTGGACATCCAAAGCCGGTGTCTCTGCCAGAGGGGACCCTGAGGAGCTGCAGAGGGTGGGGTGGGGCATCCCCGCCAGTCACCTCCCCACATCCCTTGAAAGGGTGGTTTAGTCCAAAGAAGGAGCAGTAGGGGGTGGGGGCAGAGGAGGGACCCCAGGGACCCCAACGCAGCTTTGGGGGGCCAGTGGAGAGGACAGAGCGGCAGGGGGACTGCACGGCTGGTGTGGGAGGTCAACTGGAGCTGCCTCCAAGCCCTGCCCCTGCCCTCTGGGCCTCAGTTTCCTTGTCCGTGGAGAGTCAGAATGCTTTCACCTTGGTCTCACGGTGGGGTATGCGGGCCGCAGAGCTGGGCGCTGCAGGCCCAGACTTTTTTTTTTTTTTGGTTATTTAATTAGGTTCTTAGTAAGAAATTTGGAAAGCCAGTTTGTGAGGGTACATTCTATTTGTCAGAGCAAAAAGGGATCACATGCAGCTCTGGAGCTGAGGAACAGCTTTGGTTTTCAGTAAAATCTGAGTCCGCCACTTTCTGATCCACCTTGCACTGCTCGGGAATCCGGTTTCTCTCTCGGTGTGGAGACCTCACCTGCTGGTGTCTGGGCTTCACAGCTGCTGCTTCTTGAAGTCAGGATCCGTGAGGGGTTTGGGGATTTTCACGTGGCTGATAACAATTTCTGTGGAGGTGGCAAGGACAAACTTCTGGCGTGTTCTATGCAGCGGAACTCGATACAGGTTAAGAGGCCCCATCACAAGTAGCAGCCACTTCCAGCTGCTCCAGGAAAACCACTCTCTCTTCTCAGTTGCAGCCTGTGAGGATGATCAGGACGGTCCGGGGCTGATGCTGGCCTGCGGTTTCCTCGTAGGCTGACTGGAGGGTTTTGTGCCATAGCTCAATAGCTTTCGAGCGCCTTTTCAGCAGGGCAGTGTCTAGGCACTTGGCAAAGCTTAACCAGCAGGCACCGCCATTCGTGTCACCACCAACTGGTTTCGTGAGAGTAGCAAGAACCTTCTTTTTTTTCTCAACCTTGGATTTAGCAGCCGTGTACTTCCTCGTGTACAAAGTAGATCAGGTCTGGGGTGCCAAGCTCTGTCCAGGACTGCGAGTGCCACCTCGACTGGTCCCGGCCCAGCACCCTCAGTCCTGGCCACCTGGCACAGCGACCAGCCTCACTTGGAGGCCCTGCAGGGGCGGCACAGAGGCTCAGGGGCCCGCCCGGGTCCTGACCCAGGCTCCATCGCACAACTGTGTCCCCAGAGTGTGTGGCTGACCTCGCTGTCTTCTCTCCGGGCCCTGGGTCCTCGAGCAGAGCCAGGACAGCATGGGTCACACGGCCCCGAGGGCGGAGTCCGGTGCCTGGCCGCGCAGTCCAGCCTGTCCCCAAGCCAGACTTTCTGTCGTGGGGCCAGGCAAGTTGGAACTACAGTGATGCGCCACTCTGAAATCAGTCCTTTATCATAAGCTGGCTGATGGAGAACGGCACACACAGGAAAGGCGGTTCTCAGGGTCCTTTCAGGGGCTCTCCCATTTGGGGACTTCACAGGGGCAGAACTTCCACTAAGCTCATGGGGGTGGGGCAGTTTCACACGGTTTCATTAAAGCCAAATGTCACACAGGGTCTTCTGTTTACCAGGCAGTAAAGATAACATAGTTGCAGACTCATAGGGTCCTGTTTACCAGGCAGTAAAGAGAGCAAAGATAAGGGGTGCAGATTCACCAGGGTGCGGCAGTCATTAACCCAGGGGAGCCCAGTGGAGTCTGCGATCCCGGTCCCATTGGCTGCAGCCCAGGGAAGCTGACGCAGCCCAGGGAACTCACCCGCTGCACCCGGGGCCTCGGCTTCCTCCCAGGGTGGATGGAGGGAGCCCCTGGCCTTCTCTGTGCGCAGCCCTGGCGGTGTGCTGCCTCGTGTGCCAGGCTGCATGTGGCGTGGCCGTTTTCCTGGGGGCCTGGACCCTGGCGGCAGAGGTGGCTGTGTGCCTGGTGTGGGCGCTGGGCTCCACATACTCATGGCCTGTGCCAGCATCACTTCCGCCCAGCTGCTCGGCCTCAGCCCCTCGGGGGAAGGAAGGCGGACACTGCTCCGCGGCCCAGCTGCACGCAGGACCACACTGCTGGCTCTGCTCACATGGGCCCGGAGGCATCAGATTCTCGGAGACCGAGAGGGATGGTGGCCACAGACTGGGCAGCTGGTGATGAATGGGCGCAGTGTAAGGGCCTGGGGGTGGACAGCGCTGACCACACTACAGCAAGACTGTCCTCAGCACCCCTGAACGGGACGCTGGAGATGAGTGGTTTGTGTGTCCTTTGCCTTAACAAAGAATTTTATAAAGAAAGCAAATGCTTAGAAGGGCCCTGCAGCCTGGCCGCCTTGGTTTACCTAGCACTCTGGGAGGCTGAGGCAGGAGGAGCTCAGGCCCAGCCCAGGCTCCTCAGGAGGCAACCGATCAGCTCCAGGCTGCACAGGGAGTGAGGTCACTGAGCCCCAGGAGCACCTGGCTCCCCTCCCTCCTCAAGCTCCCCGCATGCAGGGCCAGGTGGCTTCTGCTGGCCTCGACCTCTGCCCGGCCCACCTCCAGAGGCCCCACCCTGTAACAAGGTCCAGGAGCACAGCCAGCCTGGGCTGTTCCCAGGGCTGCCCTGGGCCAGGGAGATGGCAGGCAGTGGGCGAGGGCGTCCTTTCCTGCGTTGTGTGGGCTGCAGCTGTGACCATCACTGAAGTTGTAATTGGTGTTTAAGACACTGTCCACGCTCGTGGGTGCCGAGTGCTGTGTGGACACATGTGCACCCTGCTCACGGGCTGGCAGGACCCGTCAGTGGGGCCCTGACCGCAGGGGTCCCTCCCCTAGCAGCCCCCCGAGAAGGCCCTGTGGCACCTGTCCCAAGTCCTTGGGGACAACACCACGCAGGCACTCACCTGCGGAGTGGGCACCTGAATCCACAAGGACAGAAATCAGCTGCAGAGCTTCACACAGGTGGTTGCGTGTGAGGGAAAAATATGGTGAATGCTTAGGGTTTAAAAATGTCACAGTAAAAGACACCCTGCTGGGCCGGGGATTTAGCTCAGTGGTTCCGTGGCCTGCCTGGCAAGCAGAGGACCTGAGTTCAATCCCTGATAACAACAACAACAACAAAAAGACACCCTGCAGAGAATCCCTTCAAACTCCTCCCTCACTTTTAACACATTCGTCCCCTCATCCTGGCCACTTTCTGTACCAGCTCTGGAGTCCTCTTTCTCTCTCTGTTTGTTTCTTATTTTGTGTTGTGTTTTGAGATAGAATCTTGCTGTGTAGCTCAGGCTGGCTTCAAACTTAAGGTGATCCTCCTGCCTCAGCCTCCCAAGTACTGGGGTTACAGGCCTGTGCCACCACTCCCGGCTGGAGTTAATTTCACTCTTCTGGCTGCCTGGATGTCATGAGTCCGTTCAAAATGCTTCCTTCTCGTGGTCAATCTGACTTGGGAAGAGCCAGAAGTCACCCAGTCCAGATCCCATGGATAAGGTGGACGAGGGCTCAGCGTTCTTCGTAGCTGCCTTTCTGCTGGATGCCACTTGGCGGCAGCAGTCACCACACTTCTGTAAGACAGGAAGGAAAGAGGACTCGGGAGCTGCTGCAGAAATGGCAGGATGGGGGCACTCTGAGGGGATCCGAGGCACCACCTTTCCCCGCCTGTAGCACCTGTGCTTAAATGTGGCCACGCACCATGCATTCGGGTTTCCTAAAGCCGAGTGGGGCGACCGCACAGCGCGGCAGCCAAGGAGGTGCCTCCCCTGCCTCCGTGCTGCACGCCAGGCGCTCTCCCTAGCTTCCTTCAGTCCTTTCTCTTTTTACGGGAGGGCCGAAGAAAAAAGACAACAGAGACTTGTGCAATTTCAAAGGATTTGGGCGCGGGAGATCAGTGCCTCAGATTGGGCAGGAGAGACTCCGAGCTGGCCAGCGTCTATTGGGTGCACACACTAGTGGGGCCGTGGTGATCCTGCTGTGGAGAGGAAAGCAGGGCAGGGCGTTCCCTGCACAGGAGGGGCCGAGCTCAGCCAGTAAAACTCCTCCTCCCCAGGTGAGACCTCTCTTAACCCTGGGCTCTCAAGGAACCTGGACCACTTCCTTCCACAGATACAGTCTTTCCCTGAGGGCCACATTGGGGTAGGGTGGGGGGGTCTCTGAGGCTCCAGCTGTGACGGGGAGGCCAACGGAGTCGTGTTTCCTCAGGTCATAGCCAGCTCCGGCCGGGTAACACTGGCACTAGACAGCTATGGTCATACTTTAATTATGAAGTGATCTTCCCCAAATTTATGTAGAACTGCTCTCACATTTTTTCCTCCAGTTCCTCCTTTATTCCTTCTGTTCTGTACCTCACATCCAGCTGTTACACAGAATCACAGTGCTGAAATGAGCAAATTAGGTGTATTGTTTTACTATTAAAATTTATGCTTTATCTGGAGGCTGAGGCAGGAGGATCACTGTGAGTTTGAGACCAGCCTGGGCTACATAGTGAGTTCCAGGTCAGTCTCACTACATAGTGAGACCCTGTCTCAAAAAGCAAAACAAAACAAAAATTTATGCTTTACACCAGGCACGCTGGCACACGCCTATAATTCCAGCATGCTGAGAGGCTGAGACAGGAGGATCACAATTTGGAACCCTGGCTGGGCAATTTATCAATTTATCAAGACCCTGTCTCCAAAAAATTATATATTTTATGCTCCTACATTTTTTCCTTCTTTTGAGAAACAGTCTCACCAAGTTGCTCAGGCCAGCCTTGTGCCTGCGATCCTCCTGCATCAGCCTCCCGAGTAGCTGGGATTAGGCTCTGTGCCATTATGTCCACCAGTCTGCTCTTGGTTTTTCATTTTTATTTTTATTAGCACGTGTGCAGTGATAGCACACATTGTGGGGAGTTTTTACTTCACCTCCCCTGCTTCCGCCTTCCCCATCTCTGCTCCTACTTTTAAACCCACTGAGGGGGACACGTCCGTGTCCCCGAGAACCCTTGTGGGGCCTCTGGAGCCTGTCCGGCCTGGTGCTCACACTTGGCGGGGAAGGACAGTGGTGTGCAGACCCGCTGGGGGAGCACAGGTCGCTCTCGGAAGGAAGGGGTCTCCTGGGGTCCCCCGGGAAACCCATACTGCACGCACTGGGCTGTCCGGAGAAGCCCCGGTGCAGGGGAGGCACAGTGAGGCATTGGGGGCCCAGGTGTGTGGCGGCCGCCTGCCCGTGCCCTGATCTCTGCTCTCCATCCACCAGGACGCTTTCCACGCCTTCCACCAGGACCTCGGCTTCGTGCGCAAGTTCCTGCGGCCCCTGCTGGTCGGCGAGCTGGCCCCGGAGGAGCCCGGCCGAGACGGGCCTCAGAACGTGAG
>NW_022900939.1:935368-952899 GCF_012274545.1 Fukomys damarensis | reverse complement strand
CGTGCCCTGGCCCTGCCCACCCCGCGCCTGGGCTGGGAGATGGCGCCGCCGGGCGGAGGCTGGGGCCAGGAGTTACCTCGCACGCGTGACGGCCCCTCTGCCCCACCTCACAGGCCCAGCTCCTCGCAGACTTCCGAGCCCTGTGCCAGGTGGCCAAGGACATGCAGCTGTTCAGGGCCGACCCTGCCTTCTTCGCCCTCATGCTGGGCCACATCCTGGCCATGGAGGTGCTGGCCTGGCTGCTCGTCTACCTCCTGGGCCCCGGCTGGGTGCCCAGCACGCTCGCCGCCCTCATCCTGGGCGTTTCCCAGGTGACCTGGGCCCGCGCAGGGGTGGGGCCCAGGCAGGTGGCCTGTGGGCAAATGTGCAGGGCAGGTGGAAGAGCGAGCGGCACAGCCTGAGCTGGGGAAGTTGGCTGTCATAACCCTGAGTACAGAGGTGGGGCCAGGAGGGCACAGCTGGGCACTGGACGGACATGATGGGACTGCTAGAGTGGACAGGCCAGCTGTCTTCCGGATCTCCCGCCGGGCAACGAGGCCCTCCGAGTGGGAGCCGGGTCTCCTGGTCCACTCGGTTCCGAGTGAGCAGGCTGGGAACCTTCACATCCAGCTCTGGGAAGGGAGAACCGGAGTCCCACTGGGGCCCGGCGGCAGTATGGGGACAGGCGCTGCTCCGTGGCTGCCTGGGGGTTCTGGCTTCTGCCAGCCAGGAGGAGAAAGCGAGGGCTGCAGGGTGAGGCCTGTGCCTGGGGTGTGGTTCTGAGCCCGACATTTGCCCAGTGTGGGGCCGGGGCGGCCAGCAGTTCGGAGCACTTAGGGTCCCTGCCCGCCTGGCCCGACCCGCGTCTCTCGCAGGCTCAGAGCTGGTGTCTGCAGCATGACCTCGGCCACTCCTCCGTCTTCCTCACGTCACGGTGGAACCGCGTGGCCCAGCAGTTCGTCATGGGGCAGCTGAAGGTGAGGGCGGGGCCGCCGCAGGTGTCCGCGGGCTCCGCCCCGCCCGCCGGCCCTGACCGCCACGCCCCCCCAGGGCTTCTCCGCCCACTGGTGGAACTTCCGCCACTTCCAGCACCACGCCAAGCCCAACGTCTCCCACAAGGACCCCGACGTCACGCTGGCGCCCGTCTTCCTGCTGGGGGAGTCATCTGTGGAGGTGGGTGGGTCTTTGCACTCTGCCCGCCCCGCCGCCCGGCCGCAGCGCCTACAGCCTCCTGTCCCTGCAGTATGGCCGGAAGAAGCGCAGATACCTGCCCTACAACCGCCAGCATCTCTACTTCTTCCTCCGTGAGTGCCCAGCTCCGGCCAGTGCCCGAGCCTGCGCCGTCCTTGGCCCCAGCCACTCGCGGCCTGCAGCGTCCCTGGGCCACTGCGGTGGCCAGCAGGGGCGAGCATGTCACGCCGGTCCCGACACTTGAGCCCCGAGCCTTGATCTGCTGGGGTGGCCAAGGTCACGGCTCTCACGGGGACCAGTCCTCGGGAGGGCACTGGTGCCCTGTGTCTGCTTGTGGGGGCAGCGCCCCTCGATCTGCACCCCTCTTGCAGTCGGGCCCCCGCTGCTCACCCTGGTGAACTTCGAGGTGGAGAACCTGGTATACATGCTCGTGTGCCTGCAGTGGGCGGTGAGTGGGCAGGAGTGTCCAGCAGGCCATCCGCGGTCTGGCCCCGGCTCGCCAGGGAGGGGGCTCCTGGTCCAGCGCCCCGACAGCCACCTTCCACCGCCTGCAGGACCTGCTCTGGGCTGCCAGTTTCTACGGCCGCTTCTTCCTGGCCTACGTCCCCTTCTATGGCGTCCACGGGGCGTTGCTGCTCTACGTGGCCGTTAGGTAGGAGCGGGCGGGGTGCAGGGCAGGCAGTGCCGCCATCTGGGTTGGCACGGGCTCTGTCTCACCGTCTGGCTGGGGTGGGTAACACCGACTTCTGCAGGGTCCTGGAGAGCCACTGGTTCGTGTGGGTGACACAGATGAACCACATCCCTAGGGACGTGGGCCAGGACAGGCACCGCGACTGGGTCAGCCTGCAGGTGGGTGTGCCAGCTGGGGGCAACCTGGGGGGGTCAGCGCCGAGCCCCCCTCACTGTGCCCACCCTGTGGCAGCTGGCGGCCACCTGCAACGTGGAGCCATCACCCTTCGTCGACTGGTTCAGCGGGCACCTCAACTTCCAGATCGAGCACCAGTGAGTGCCGGGCTGGGCGGAGCAGGGCCCACACCCCACCTGGTGACTGCAGCATGTGACACTGTCCCCACAGCCTCTTCCCCACGATGCCCAGGCACAACTACCGCAGGGTGGCCCCACTGGTCCAGGCGCTGTGTGCCAGGCACGGCCTGCTCTACGAGGTCAAGCCCTTCCTCAGAGCCATGGTGGACATTGTTGGGTAAGGCTGTGCTGGCCCCGGATGCCCTGCACACTACACAGCTCCAGGGCAGCTCCGAGAGGTGTGGTTTACATTGGGCACAGGAAATGCTTTGGCGGGATGACAGCCAGCAGACACCGCGGGCGGGGCAGGTGGGGGCTGCAGAGGCCAGGCGGGAGTGCCAGCCTCCAGAGCTGTGGTGGCGCCCCGGGGGCCAGTGTCCCGGGCTGCGGGAACGGGCCAGCAAGGCCTGTGTGTGGGGTGTGCCAAGCGGAGGGGCTCTGACAGCAACGCACCCGGGAGGAGGCTGCAGCCGAAAAGGGGAGCCCAGGTTCCTGCTCCTGCCCAGGCTGGGGGCCAGCGTGGTACCCAGGGCCTGGGGCATCTCTGCGCAGCGTCTGTTCCCTGCATGGGCCAGTGTCCCGGGCTGCGGGAACGGGCCAGCAAGGCCTGTGTGTGGGGTGTGCCAAGCGGAGGGGCTCTGACAGCAACGCACCCGGGAGGAGGCTGCAGCCGAAAAGGGGAGCCCAGGTTCCTGCTCCTGCCCAGGCTGGGGGCCAGCGTGGTACCCAGGGCCTGGGGCATCTCTGCGCAGCGTCTGTTCCCTGCATGGCTGTGAGTGGTGAGCTGGCAGGCATGGGGGCTCCGACTCTTGTCTTTGGGCCCAGGGGAAGGAGGCCACAGGGAAAACTGGTTGCAGGGATGGCTGGGACACGGGCCCCAGCTAGGCCGTACTGTTCACCCTGTCCTCATCTGCCCTGGTGGGCACTCGGGGTCACCAGACCACAGGGGGCTGAGGGGCCCTTGTGCTGGAGCGCTGACCCCACCCCTCCCCAGGTCCCTGAAGAAGTCTGGTGACGTCTGGCTGGACGCCTACCTCCACCAGTGAAGTCGGGGCAGACGGCCGGGGACCCGAGCCTACGCCCCCAAGGAACCGCTGCCCACCGGCAGGCCCTGTCCCGTGGACCCTGTGGCACGGAGGGAGGTGTGGCAACCACACCTCGGCACAGCATGTTTTCCCACACCAGAATCAGGGAAAACTGTTATTTTTATATAAAAGCCAACCCAGAGTGCTGTGGAGCAGAGTGATGAATGTGAATGGATTTAGGGACTGGGAGCTGTCCCGGCTCTCTGGCTGGGGAGCCTGGGGGTGCCAGGGGTGGAGGCAGAGTGCAGGTGTCTGCTCAGGGCTTTTCCAGAAGCAGGGTCCCCCACCAGCTGCAGGGTCCACTTCCCCAGGGTCGCCCCGTGGAGAGGAAAGGCCCAAGTACTGTGATTCTTGCCCCCGCAACCCCACAGAGGTGGGGAGATGCTGTGTCCCCCCCAAAGCCCCCCACAGGCGGCTCTGCCTGTGAACCTCATCCCAAGGCCCAGCCTGTTGCTCGCGTGACTATGGGTGTCCAGGGTGCTGAGCAGGGAGTGATGGCTGTGTGGTTCCTTGCCCTCCTTTCCTACCCAGGAGCCCCCTGCCCAGCCCAGGCCCACACAGCTGCTGGATTGGGCACCTGGGGTAGGGGTATGGGGCACCCTCCGCAGCTCACACCCCCAGGCCAGGACCCCACCAGCCACGAAGCCTTTGCCCTCTTTCTGGGGTCTATGGGGGTGGGGTGTGGAGGCCAAGCCCTGCCCTGGCCAGGACTCAAGGTTGCGTGACCTGGGAAAAGTGATTCAGCCTCCCTGATCCCAGTGCTACCTCCTAGGTGATGGAAAACAAAAGGGTCACGTTTTGTGGCCTGGTCCACCCCTTGCCCTGGGCCCAAGTCTCATTTTGCTCCTGAGAGCAGGAGGTACTGCTCACCCCTGAACAGAGCCCCTGCCTAAGCGCAGGACCGGCAGGCCTGCCTGGGTGTCCCTGCCCGACTGTGCACACCCCCGGGACCCTCCCTGAGGTCCCCTCCGTGCCCCCGGCGCCTGGGGAATGGGCCACCCCCACTCAGCCCAGCTCCTCGCCCCCATAGGTCTCTTGTTTGGTCACAGAACAAAATGGGACACAGCACAGGAAGCTCCTCAGGGCCTGAGACCCTGTGCTCCCCGCCGCCCCTTCTGTGACCCGCAGCCCTGAGCAGCTCCTCAGGTTACGGCCTCGGTGTGGGTGGCCTGGGACCCAGCCCGCCTGCCGCAGGTCGGGGACTGACCAACGCTCCTGCTGGCCCCAGCCCCACAAGCTCAGGCTTGTGCCATGGCTTCCCCACAATGCAGTGGCTGGCAGCCCACCTGCCACACCACATACGGGGCAGACGGTGCAACACCGTGCGTGGCTGTGGTGTCCCGGCGTGCTGGGTGGCGTGCGTCCCAGGGCACAGGAAGCACAACTGGCCCACACAGGCGGGGCCAGCCAGACCCAGCAGCTCCTGTGCGGGGCGGAGCAGCGACACACAGCAGTCGAGGCTGTGTGGGTCGGTGGCTGCCAACCTCTGCTCAGCCCTTCTTGCCCAAGGCCATGTCTCCCTCCCAGCGCCCGAGGAGCTCGCAGGCCGCAGGCTGGAGTGGCCCCTGCGATAAGCCTGTGAGCGCCCGCCCATGGCCAGCCTTATCTGCTCCACTCTGCCAACTGTCTGGGGCCCCCGCCCCCACCTGCCCCAGGAAGCCTGGCAAGGAGCAGCCATGTGGCCTCGGGCCGGTCCCTCTTCCCTCAGGTCTCAGCTGCCCACCGTGGACCGCAGCAGTCGGGGTCTGATGCCCATGGTGTGGAGCTGTGGACCATGGGCTGTCCCACCTGCGGCAGGAAGTAACCTGGGCACTGGGCAGAGCCGGGCGGCTGAGCGGGAAAGGCCACGGGGCAGTGCCTGGGGCCACATCCAGGGCCACTCTGTGACCTGGCTTCCCCTGCCACCCAGCCCTGCTTCAGACCCCAGAGCCTCTGGCGTGGGCGAGAGGCGCGGGGTGGGGCCCATCTGCCCCGCACCCCCAGGCCAGGCCCGTACCTGGCTCCCCAGCCCCCCAAGCCCACACCCGACGTCAGCAGTGGGAAGCTTGCCGGGCCTTCCACAGCTCCTGCTGAATCACACAGAAGTGAGAATAAAATTACTTCTTTTATTCTTCAAAAATGTAGGCTGGGGATGCAATATGATAAAAATGAAGATCAGTTCCCTATGGGTTTGTTCTGCCCTTGGGGAGCAGGCTGGGGCTGCTGCTGAGGGAGACCCAACTCCGGGGCGAGAGGCCAGTTAGTGGGTTAGATCTCGAGCCAGGGCCGCCCGCCTCTCATGCCCTCACCCGCCCGCCTGCCCTCTCCACCCGGCCCGGAGAACGCAGATTGTCCTGGACCAGCCCGGCCACCCTCCTGTCGGAATGCATCTGTAGAAAACGTGAAAACAGCAAAGATTAAAAAGCCAGTAGGAGAGTGCCCGCGAGGCCATGTGGGTGCCATGACCTGGTGGCCTTGTCCACGCCACCTCAGGCTCTGGCTGGAGCGCTTTGGGCATGGGCAGGATGGGCTCCTGAACCCAGGGCTCTGTGCTGGAGGACGCAGGGGGAACTGCAGCTCCAGTCAGGCCCAGCACTGAGCTCCCCCGAGGGAGTGGGCCAGCCTGAGACCCACATGTCCAAGGCTGAAAGGAGACAGGCATGGGCCTGGGACCCCGGCCCAAGGTCCTCAGGGCAGGAGCGGGAGGCAGGGACGGGGCACACACCACGGCCACCTCTCCTGCTCTTGGGGACAGGGACGGGGACACGGGCGGGACCGGGCTAGGAGGTCAGCGAGAAGGGAAGGAGATGACCGCTTGTGACATCCCCAGCCCCAGGGCGACCCTCAGAACAAAGTCCCCTCCCTCTGGCTGTCACCCCATCCCTGGCGCCCCAAGGCAGCTGGTCACTTGTGGAGGTAGGCGTCCAGCCACAGCTGCCCCGACTTCTTCAGGGACCTGCGAAGGGACGGGGACCAGGGCTCAGGTGCTGGCGGGGGTGCAGGAGGCCAGGCTGGGGGAGGCGGACAGGGTCCTCACCCGATGATGTCCAGCAGCGCCCGCAGCAGTGGCTTCTCCTGGTACTGGATGCCGTGCTTGGCACACAGCGACTTCACCAGCGGGGCGATCTTGCGCAGGTTGTGCCGGGGCATGGTGGGGAAGAGGCTGCAGACGCAGACGGCCGCGTGAGAACAGCCCCGAGCCCAGCCAGGCTGGGGGCAGTGGGGATGCTGGCAAGTGAGGGCCCCAGAGAGCTAGGGAGCCACTGATGGGTGCCCAGGTGCAAGCAGAAGGGGGGCGAGACACCCTGGCCTCCCCGCCAGCCCCACTCACTGGTGCTCGATCTGGAAGTTGAGGTGCCCGCTGAACCAGTCGTTGAAGAAAGACTGCTCCACGTTGCAGGTGGCCGCCAGCTGGGGAGAGACCAGATGAGCGGGGCGCAGCCCCAGCAGTGTGCTGTTCCCACCCTGCTTGCCCAGGTCTTCGTCGAGGATGCAGGAGGCCCAGGGCCCACCACTGAGGCCCTGCCCCTCACCTGGCTGCTGAACCAGTCACGGTGATGGTCCAGGTCGATCTCCATGACAATGTGGTTCATCTGGGTCACCCACACGAACCAGTGGCTCTCCAGGAACCTGGGGGAGCGGTCAGGGTCACAGGAGGGATTCCCAGAGTGGCCACCCCAGCTCACCTGTCCCACCCGCCTGGCCAGGACACAGCTGAGGCACCTGATGAAGTTGAGGAAAAGCAGGGCCCCCAGGATGCCATAGAAGGGCACGTAGGTGGAGAAGAAGCGCACGTAGTAGCTGATGGCCCAGGCCAGGTCCTGCAGGAGAGGAGGCTCAGGGCCGCCCTGCTGGGCTCACCTGGCTGCGGCGCCTCCAGAAGGCTGGCACCGGGCCCAACGGCATGTGGAGCCGCTGCTTCCTGGCAGCTGAACTGGGACAGCCCTGGGTGGGTGCAGGGCCCGAGTGTCTGTCCAGACCTCCGACTTGGGGCAGAGGGGAGTCACAGCGTGGCCGCCCCCTCTCCCTCCCTGGGCGGGTACAGCCTGCACCCCTCTGCCCAACACTCTCCTGCCCGGGTACCAGAGGCAGCTGGTGGCTTCCACTCCAGGCAGATGCTGTCCCTCCCAGCTCCACCCAGCCCCAGGGAACTCTGGGCTCTGTGGGTCCCCTCAGCACCCCAGCCAGCTCTGGGGAACCACAGGCCCTCCACAGACTTCCACTGCTAGGAACGGCTGAGGGGAACGTGCCATCTGGCCAGCCAACTGTCCTTTCTTGGGCCACCCAGAAGCAAAGGTCCAGGAAGGAGGGGCCTGGGAAGCCCCTGGCCGAGCCCAGCCCTCCGAGCCCCTGAGGACCCCAGACAGATCCTGGGCCAAGGTCTCCAGGGCCCAGTAGGATGTCCAGCATGGTCCTGCCAGCTGAGGTGTGCCCTCCCTCTGCCACAGTGACCCTGGAGGGCTCCAGACCAGTGCTGTGAGCCCTAGACACCCCCAGGGCGTCTCAGATGTCCCAGGCTCTGCCTGTCAGGAACACAGGCTGCTTCCTGTCCTGCTCTTCCTAGTCAGGGCTTTGTCCTCTCATCCCCGCAGCAAGCACGGTAACACTAAGAAGTGATATTGTGCATTTGCATCCAGAGTCATCTGCTGTGAAACACACAAGTGCACACACTTTCAATCCCAGCACTCTGGGAGGCTGAAGCAGGACTGCGAGTTCCAGCCCAACCTGGGCTATTTATCAACTTGGCAAGACCCTGTCTCAAGATAAAAAATGAGGGCCAGGGATGCAGCTCAGTGGCACTGCGCCTGCCTTGAAAGTGTAAGGTTCTGAGCTCTATCCCAGTACAAAAAAAAAAAAAGGAAAACAAAAAGAAAAAGAAAAATGAGCGGGGATACAAAACAAAACACAAAATGAAATGAAACAAAACAAGGGCTGCCCAACCCAGGAGGTCTGGGTTCAGTCAGCCCCGAGCTGGGGCAGGGCAGGTCTGTGGACGGCTCCCACTCCCACGGGGCCTCCCAGTAGTCACTGAGCTCAAGGGAAGGGAAGGGTCCCGGTCCCCTCTGACAGCCTCACTCTGGAGGGGTGGGAGCCCAGGGCGGCTGCTGGTGCTGAACTGCGTCCCACACTCATTCTGAAGGCTGAGGCCGGTCAGGAGCTCTGCAGGGCCTCTGGGGAACAGCTTAGGCGGGTCACCCAGGGCTCTGCAGAGGGGACTCCCGGACACAGGCACAGGCGGAGACACCGCCAAGGCCGGGCCCCAGGGACCATGCCTCCCATGTGCCGTTTTCTCGCCGCCCCCCAGGAGTGGGGTGACCAGGCTCGGACCGTGGGGACACAGGCTGGGGCGGGGCCCGCCCGGCACCCACCACCGGCCCCCGGTGACACCGCCAAGGCCGGGCCCCAGGGACCATGCCTCCCATGTGCCGTTTTCTCGCCGCCCCCCAGGAGTGGGGTGACCAGGCTCGGACCGTGGGGACACAGGCTGGGGCGGCGCCCGCCTGACACTCACCACCCAGTCCCTGCGCATCACCATGGTCATGATGATCTGGTACTGGAAGTACATGGGGATCAGCAGCGGCGGCCCGACTGTGGAGAGAGGCGAGTCAGGCGCCCGCTGTCCACCTGCCGCCTCCGTACTTCTTAGGGCTGCAGGAGGGGAGCAGGGAGCAGAGCATGGTGGGGGTGCCGGGTGGGCGCACTCACTCAGGAAGAAGTACTCGTGCTGGTGATTGTAAGGCAGGTACTTCAGCTTCTTCCTGCCGTACTGCGGGGAGAAGGTGGGCAGACGCCTGAGGGCCGTGCCCAGCCCACCGGCCAGCCTCCCACCTCTGTGCCCAGTGGGAGCTCAGGCCCCGCTCCACCCCTGGGAGGAGAGAAGCCCAGGTCCCCAAGGCTGGAGAACTAGGTGACACCCAGACAACGGCCCAGGCTGCCTGTCACTTCTTTTCTCTCTTGCTTCCCTACTGGAGATGGAAACAGACCTTTGCACTAAGCTATATCCTCAGTCCTTTCTAAATTTTCGATTTTGAGACATGATCTCATTAAGTTTTTCAGATGCAAGGCTTGGCTGGAACTTGCACTCCTCCTGCTTCAGCCTCCCCTGGTGCTGCATCACAGGCGTGCCGTGCCCACCCTGCCACAGGCCCTGTTCTAAGGCCCACCACACCCCCAACTCATGCAGCCTCCCACACATTGCTGCACAGCACAGGCAGCAAGAGCTGTGCTGGCCACTGATGCCCTCAACTACTTGCCCCAGGGACCGCCCACCCAAGGGTGCCATCAAGAGCCTGGGCTGGCACTCTGATAGAACTCGGTTTCCGCTCCCAGTGCCATTGCTCAGCCTCAGCCCTGCCAGGCACCCATGTCACCCGGTCCACAGCTGACAGCAGAGGCAGAGCTTGTTCAGATCCCACTCTGCAGCCAGCGAGGAGGAGGCGTCAGTGGGGGACACCTCCCCGAGCATTCCCAGCCCTCGCGGGAGCCAGCGGTTGAGAAGTGACCCAGAGACCACCCCTTTCCTGTGGCTCTGGCCACCCCAGCTCAGCAGGGCTGGGGGAACTCAAGGGAGGCAGGGCCACCGAGCTGCAGGGCAGGCACAGGGGACCTCAACGCTGAGCAACCCTCAGGAGCTGAGGGGCGTAGACCCTGCCTTCAGGGCCCCACGTCTCACAGCTGGAGTACAGTGGACTAACAGTGAACCTGTGACACCCAGCTGAACCGAATCAGCATGGTCTGAGTGTGGAGAATCCACCTGAGGATCGCTACCAATAGCGGTAAAAAGAGACCCGGAGGGGAAGATGGGGCTGTTGATTTTCTAGGAGAAGCTTGGTGCGGGTGGTTTTCCTGACGGAACTAGGTTGTTCTTGTCGGAGCTCGGGGCGTCCCTGACATTGGGAATGGCTGCTGCTTCAATCAGGGGAGCTCTCATCTTTACTGTGAGCATCACTTCCTGCTCCAATGTGGATCCCTCAGTCTGGTGAGATTCTTCATCTCGTGAGCACAGATTTTCTGGCTTCCACCCCTGGCCTTTGGGCCTTCCAGGTGCAGATCCTCGATACCGACAAGCATGAGACATTGCTGTGGGCTCCAGGCCACTGGATGGACTCGAGGGGGCACTGCCTTGGGCTCCAAGCCTTTCGCCGGACTGGTGTGGGAAGCTGCTGGGATCCGGCCCTTGGATGGATGTTTTGGGCTTCTAGTGTGTGGTTAATCTCTTGCACTCCTTTACATTTGATGCTTTGTGTAATTATCCTAAAATAACCTGGTAAGTTCTGTGTTCTGATTTAAAGTACTTCCTCACCCAATCCTGCTGACTATAACAGGAAGCAAACAGGCAAAGCAGAGGCTGGACGTGCACTCCGGGGGCTGCTGAGGCCGGGACAGAGTGCTGACGTCAACCGGGGTCACACACGTGTGCACACACAAGGCGACACGCCTGCCCCCGGCCGACAGCCTGTCTGGGACACAGGTCCCGGGCAGCCTGAACACATTCTTTCCCAAAACCCAGAGCACAGGGGCCCGGCGACACTGGGCTCCATCCTGTGACAGCTCAAGCAGTCAGAGGAGTCCTCAAATGCACGAGGCCGGAGGAGGGGCACCCTCCCTGCAGTGACGGAGACAGAACCCAGGGCCTTCACAATGAGCTACTAACCCCAGACGTTTTTTTAAAATTAATGAATTTTTTTCTTTTAAATTTTGAGACAAAGTTTGGCAAGTTGCCCAGACTGGGTTCAAACTTGCAATTCTCCTGCCTCAGCCTACAGTGCTGGGATGAGAGGTTTATTTGCCCCCGCTGCTGGCTTAGCTTCTCAATTTATCGGAAAGCTAGTCACCACAAACGCACTCTTCATAGGGCCTGTGGGGTGCAGATGGGATGCCCCCTTTCTCTGGTCATGTTGCCTCTCTCACCCAGGTTTCTCCGTCAAAGGGGTGGACATTAGCCCCTGACCTGGGCCGAGCGGGGGCCGAGAGGTGCTCAGCATGTGGGGCGGCCCTGCCAGCCAGCCGCATCCCCCCAGCTGGGGCCTGGCCTCTACCCCTCAGGAAGTCCCTGTCCTGCAACCATGGTGGGGAGGTGGAGGCAGGGCCTGGGAGGGAGCACGAACGGTGCTTTCACCCTCAGGATGCCGGCACAGGCGGGGGTGGCTTCCTGTGGCTGGATCCCAAGAGGAGATGGTGTCCACACAAGGCTGGCCTTGAGCGGGGACAGCGCGTTCCCTGTGGGGACGGCCAGCCATCACTGGTCAGGGAGGTGCTGAACCTCCCGTCTTAGCCTCTCCCAGGGCCACAAGAGCCTGGGGGACCTTCAGGTTTGACACAAAATGCAAGAAAAAGGACGAGGCACTAAAACCCCAAGCAGAAACAAGGGTGTCACCATCAGAAAGGAAGAGATCCTGTTTTCCCGGAAATAGGACCTAGGAAAATTCTCAGCCTTGAAAACTCAAGATCCAAACTGCCAGCCCCACTGGGTGTGCTGGTGTATGCCTGTGATACCAGCACTGGGAAGGCTGAGGCAGGAGGATCACTGTGAGTTCCAGGCTAACCCGAATGCATAGGGAAACCTGGTCTCAAAAGAACAAAAACCAAACAGCTCCAGCTGGCCCACCCTTGCCTTACCTTGCGTTGCGATTCTCTTGCTCATGGCTGCTCTGTAAGGCAGGGAAGGCAGGGATGGGCCACTTGGGACTAGCACCTTTGATCTCTGGTTTTCAAGGCCTATTACTTTCCAGATAAGTCTTATTTTGGGGAAAACACAGGACTAGATTTGTCTTTAATTCCAAGACATGATCATCTACCCAAAAACCCCAAGGAGTCCACTGAATCCTACGGGGATGTCAGTGGGCACGAGCCACGAACCCTCTCAGGGGCACACCCAGGGCGAGCGCACGCGCTGTGAGACGCAGTCAGAAAACACGGGAGGGGACACAGCTGTCAGGAGACAGGACCAGGGCTCATTCTGGGAGGGGACAGGCAGCTCACCAGACGCGGGGTGCAGGGCTGTTCCACCCTTGGAAGGGGCAGTGGGACCTGCTGACCAAGACGGTGGGCAGAGCTAGAGAGGGCTGGAGGCCTGGCAGGCACCTGCTCACACCCGGACCCTCGGGCAGGAGCCAGCACGGTCACCACAAGAGCAGCCTGGGAAGCAAGATGTCAGAAGGGGCCTGGCCGCCCCCAGGAAGGACTGGGCTGGCACCGCCGGAGAGGCCACTGTGTCTGTCAGGGGCAGGCCGCGGGCGGCGCTCTCAGAGGGCCTGGGGTGACCGGCTCACCAGAGCGGGGGGACAGCCCCGTCCGCTTGGGTGCACCAGTCACCCCTACTCTGCCCCACATGAAACCCTGGGCAAAGTCTCCCTCCACGTGGGCTTGCAGGGCCCTCCAGACCTTTCAGGGGCCCTGCATGAAGGCCCACAGAGGGAGGTACTGTGCTCTTGGGCTGAAGGGATACAAGAAGAACAGCGGGCGGTCCCGGCCTGAGCAGCCCCGGGCTCTGCCAGGCACGGCCCAGGGCTATGTGGCCTTGGGCCCAGTTTGTCCGCTCCAGTTTCCCTTTTTTTTTCGGTACCAGGGATCAAACTCGGGCCCTTGCACTTGCGAGACAGGCACAGGAACCACTGAGCTAAATCCCTGGTCCTAAAATCCATGTGCTTTCTTTTTTCTTTTTTTCATTTGGTACTGGGGATGGAACTCTGGTCACTGCGCTTGCAAGGTAGGCGGCAGAACCACTGAGCTAAATCCCCAGCCCCTGCCGGCCCCGGTTTCCACACCAGGGCCCGCCACGCAGTTCTGAACGAGGAAAATGGACTCCGGCCTCCAGACAAACATGCTCGCACACTCACACACACACGCACACTCACACGCAGTCATACAGGTACTCACGCACGTGCACACACACTTGTGGATGCACCCATACATGTGCATACGCACACGAGCACACATCCACACGTGTGCAGTCACACGTACACACATGCACACGTGCTCTCACAGATGCATTCACTCATGTGTGCTCACGCAGTCATGCATGCACTCACCCACACGTTCACACGTGCACACACACCAGCACTCGTACATGTACACTCGTGCACACATGCAATGTACCACTCGTGCACGCACACATGCAGCCCTGAGCCCAGTCCCCAGCACCACACACTCTCACAACGGAGACGGCAACGCCTGACACCTGTGCTCCTGTCCAGGTAAGCAGACCGCCTGGCCCATGCAGACCAGGTCACAGGGCGGAAGGGGGCTGCCTTAGGCTTCTGCGTCATGCTGACACGGACACACGTGTGCTGAAACAGGAAATATCAAGTACTCCAGGGCACAAAGCTGGGGTGAGGGCACAGGAAGGACATAAGAGGCTCACTTTTTTCCTGGGTTTTTTGAGGCAGGGTCTCACTGTGGAACCCAGGCTGGCCTCAAACCCACAATGATCCTCCTGCCTCAGCCTACTGAGTGCTCGGGTTACAGGTGTGTGCCCCACGTCTGGTGACTCATTTTTAAATTTTGTATATTTCCATACAATTTCAATGTTCGCGTGCACACACACACACAATCCCAACAAGACAGTGGTGTGTTAGCAGGACAGCCGTGGTCACAAGACCTGCCAGGCAGTGTCCACCAACACTTGCCCGCGCCCTCTGCCCTGCTCATTATCTGCTGGGCGGGAGGACCAGGCCAGGCGGGGTCCTCGGGCAGGGACTGTGGTGCTCAGGCAAAGCCCCCTGAACCTGAGCCGCCGTCCACCCACAGGGAGGTGCAGAACCTGCTCTCCTGCTAATTGGGCCGGACTCTGCGTGGCACAGGATGCGCTGTGTGGTGCCTACCCGTGGGGCTCCTCCTCCCTGGGGCACCTCCCGTGTCCCCGCCATCCCCCAGCCATACCTCGAGGGGCTGCGACTCGCCCAGGACAAACACGTGCAGCATCTTGACGTCCGGGTCCTTGTGGAAGACGTTGGGCTTGGCGTGGTGCTGGAAGTGACGGTGGTTCCACCAGTTGGCGGAGGCGCCCTGCGGGGATGCTCAGTGAGCGCCACGGCCCAGCAGCTTCTTGGCAACCCAGGGGCGCTGAAGTGGGCACATCAGCTCCTACTTCCCCACCCTAGCATGGTCACCGCAAGGAAGAAGGGCTGGTGCTGGCCAAAGGCTGAACCCCGGTAGGTTCAGGGGTGCAGGGCCTTCCACCCCTGCTCATGCAGCGCACGTCCCCAGTGCTGTGCCGGGGGCGGTGTTTCTGGGACAGCAGACAGCACCCTGACCTCTACTGCCGAGCACTTTCCTTCCCGGGCCCAGGGAGAGGATGCGTTTGCAGGAACCCACAGGACGTTCCTGAAAATGCCACTCATCTGCGCGGCAGCCTCAAAAGTCCTCAGAGTGGGGGATAAAAGTGGCGCAGCCACACGGGGCGCATCAGGGCCACACTGGGCATCCGAGTCTCGTGCGCCTCGGAAGCTGATCACTGTATGGGGGCTGGGGTCCCCGGAAACGCCCATCTCCCTCCTGGCTCCCCCCTAGACTTCTCGCCCACCCCCCAGCAGCTGCGGTGCTGGGTCTTGTGTCTCAGCAACACGAACGTAACCCAGACGAGTGCGGCTGTGCCAGCAACACCTGGACACCCTGTGCTGAGGGAAAGGAGCCCGTCACAGGGACCCCAGCCTGGCACAGGCTCCATCGGCATGAGATCCACGGAGACAGCACTGCCCGGGGCCGGGCGTGGCGGTGGCGGCAGAGGCGTGGGTGCCAATGCTGTCCAGCCATCAGCTGTGGCAGCTGCGGCAGTGGCAGCCTGGGCCGTGGATCGTTTGTTCAGCGAAGACCCAGCAGCTGCCCTGTGCACTTCCACGGTGTACGGTGAAGAGGCTCTGCTTTGGCCGAGGGCCTGGCCAGACACACAAAAGCTTCTATACGCAAAGCAAACGTCTTCCCCAGAGGCACTTCTGGCACAGCCGCAGCCTCTGGATGCTGACAGCCCTGGCCTCTGACGTGACCCTGGGCCCTGCGACCGCTGGGCCTCAACACCAGCAGAGCCCAAAGGTTCGGGGTCAGTGACACATTCCGTCCAGAGGCATGAGGGAAAACTGCCCGGAGGAGACAAATGAGAAAGCCCCAGCAGGGACCTGCAGGAGCAGGGACTGAAAGGGGAGCAGGAGGCCGTGCTGCCCACCTAGGACGCACCGGCAGGCACGGTGAAGGCCAGGGCAAAATGGAGACAGGGCCCAAGGACGTCTGCTGGGGAACGGGAAGGAGAGCGGAAGATGACCCCGAGCGAGTCGGGGGGACAGGGCTGCTGTCCTGCTGGAACAGTGACCAGCCGGGCCCTGCCTGTGTCCTGCCGCCCTAAGCTGGCCACTGTGGAGGCCGAGGCCGAGGCCGGGCAGTGCAGCTTGGATAGAGCCGTTGTTCCCAGGAGCTGGAGGGAGTGGACACCCTGGTCACACAGCGGGAGAGGACAGGGGGTGGCGAGGCCCAGGAGCTGACGGTGGCTCTGGTCCCGGCCCACCTTGTCTCAGGGCAGGGCCTGGCTCAGATTCACAATTTCTACCAACCAAGGGAGGAGTTGGTGCAGTTTCTAATTAATTCATGGTGACGCAGAAGTAGAATGAATTATGCTCTGGCATAAATAAGACAATGGGACAACGCTTGTCGATCCAGCACTCGGAGGCCAAGGCAGAAGGGTCATCGTGACTGGGGCCAGCCTCAACGACACGGTGAGACCTTGTCTCAAAAAGTAGCTAAGTAAGTAAATAAAGAAGACATTTAAACCTAAAATAATCTTGGAATTTTTATACAGTGATTTTCCAAATTTAAACATTTAACGCTCTAGGGGAAGAGAAATCAAGGTGTATGGTTTCCATGCCTAAGCTCAGCCCTGACCTTCTGAAATCTGGGAGGCTGCAGGGTGGGTGCTGCCAGGCGAGCCCAGCCTGGGCAATTTAGCAAGTGAGCAGGACCCTGTCACACAGGACAAGAGGTTGGGGATGGCTCAGTACAGAGGCCCTGGGTTCGACCCCCTGTATGTGATGAAACAGACAATTTCTCCGCCTCCTCAGGAAGTGGCACTGTGTGGAGCCCCCACACCCCACAGTGGTGCTCAGCGCCTGGTGCCAAGCTGGAGACCGAGGACCCAGCACCGAGGAGCCCTGTGTGAGCACAGCCAGGAGGGGTGCACCGCGCCCCTGAGCCAAGGACCCTGGCCCTGCCACCCGAGTGCCACTGGCATCAGCGTCTCCTGGGAGGCCCGGACCCAGCCGACACCAGCGCTGTGCCCAGGGCGGCCAGGACTCAGGCCATGGTGAAAGCCTAGGCCCCTACCCTGGGAAAGGGACACAGCCCATCTTTGTGTGGGTGGGGACACTCTCAGGAGGGAATGTCCCTTTCCAGGACTGAGGAGGTTTTATCCACAGGAGGAAGAGGAAACAAAGCCCAACTGTGCAAACCTCTCCGCCTCCCCAGGCTTGGGAAGAGCCCAGTTCCCAGACCCTGCTGGCCAGGCTGGGCGGGCAGTCTGCTGGGGCGGGGGGGGGGGGGGGGGGGGAAGAGGCACATCGGGGGTGGGGTGGGGGTGGGAAGAGGCACACAGCGCTTGCCCATTGGTCCACACCCTCCAGCCCGGTGCCCACTGGGGCTGCGGCCACAGCTTTCCCACCAGGACGGGAAGGCGGGTGTTTCCAAGACTCAGCTTTTCTTTTTGTTGGTTTTTTTGAGAGAGGGTCTCACTACCTAGTTCAGGCTGGCCTTGAACTCACTATGTAGCCTCAAACTCTTGGCGATCCTCCTGCCTCAGCCTACCAAGTGCCAGGATCACAGGTGTGTGGTACCATGCCCGGCTCAATTTAGCATATTTTAAACTTGCACAACCGCATCGTAAACTGAGGGGCACCTATCTGCTTTCTGCACTCCACGTATTTCCAAGGAGCCTAAGAGATGGCCTGAGAAAGAATCAGAAGATAACAGCACAATCGGCCCGAGTGCGAGGGAGCCAAGTGTGAGAACCAACACAGGGGGGCAGTAATCTCCCCTCCAGAAGTCTGCACAGCTGCCTGCTGGGTGCAGCCCAGGTAGGGCGCTCAGAGGTGCTGTCCCCGGCCACGGCTGCAGAGCGCAGGGCTGAGGGAGCCCGGGCGGGGCCAGGCTGGCCACACTTGCCTTCAGGTGGCCGATGACGAACTTGTGCACGACGTGGTTCCAGCCGGACTTCTTGTACACGGAGAGGTGGCCGTAGTCGTGCTGCAGCCACCCAGCCTGGGCCTGGGGAGGGGAAGGGGCCGTCAGCGGTAG
>NW_022900939.1:934702-935278 GCF_012274545.1 Fukomys damarensis | reverse complement strand
GCGGCGGCCCGGCCGCCAGGGGCGGGGGGGCAGGGCTCCCACCTGGGAGGTGGCGAGGACAAAAGCCGTGAGGAGCGTGGGCACCCAGCCGTTGCCGAAGTAGGAGACGATGAGCCAGGCGGCGCTCTCCATGACCAGGATGTGGGCCAGCAGCAGCAGGAAGAACAGGTGGTTGGTGTGGAACAGGTTCATGTCCTCAGCCGTCTTCTTCAGTGCCCGGAAGTCCTCAGTGATCTCGGACTGGTGCCAAGGACAAGTGGGTCTCAGCCACGGCCTTCCGGAGCGGACACTGTCTCACCAGGGCAGTGCCCAGAACGTGACATGGACACGGGCCACCTCAAGGGGGCACAGGCCGGGGACTGCGCGTGTTCACGCCGGCCCAGCCAAGGAGAGCAGGGAACGAGCTCCTCTCCCAGCTCTGTCCTGGGCCGGCCCTCACGGAGCACCTGGCTCTGGACGGAGGAAATGGCCTGCAGAGCGGTGACACCAGCCGTGGCCAAGCCCTGGCCCAGGGCCTCTGGGGTCCTCTGTACCCCGGGGCTCAGGGCACTGCCTCCGGGACCACTCGTGGGGCAA
>NW_022900939.1:927813-933981 GCF_012274545.1 Fukomys damarensis | reverse complement strand
GGAACTTGCACACGAGCTCGAGGTCAGGGTGGAAGGCCCGGAAAGCGTCCTGGAGGACGGGGCGAGTGAGGCGGGGCCCCAGGAGCACCTGAGCCCCAGCCTGCCTCCCAGCCGGGCACCACCCACCACCCCGAGGGCCCACAAACCCTCGCCTCTCCACGGAAGGAGCCCAGCTGCAGGCCACTGCGCAGGGCAGGTGCCCGGGAGACCACGGCCAGCTCGCAGTGGACACGCAGTCCGTGAGGCGCACTCCCGGGAGGGGCGCAGGACCTGAGCTCTTGTTAGCACGTGCACAGGTGGGGGCTGGCGTGCTGTTTTCATCTCCGGCCAGACCCCCAACATCGCTGTCACGGCAGGCATTTTTACTAGCAACAAGGCAAAAATGTGCTCCGTTTTGGCCACGTGGGAACACGTACTGAAGAATAAGGAGGAACGCCAACACCTCCTGGGAAGCAGGCACCACTAACGCCCTAGCACACTGCTTCTGGATTCTCAACACACCGCGAACCCCACACCTGGTCTCGGGACACCAGCTCCCTCCCGGGGACCCCTCGGCGCCAGGCAGAGCAGCGGACATCCTGAGGGCACAAGTCACCCTGCACCAGCACAGGAGGGGAGGCTGGGTGTGGGGCCCCGGGACACACAGCAGAGACATCGGGCCTCGGGGTCTGAGCCCGAGAAGCCGGCTGGGAGGGAGCAGTCACGGGCGCTATGGGCCCCACGTGATCAGAGTCGCACAGCATCTCGACTGTGACGCCTTCCCTGGCCCTCGCTCTGAGAACCAGGCTGAACACAGGGGCCTGGTCGCAAGGATGCACCTGGAACGCCACGCTGACAGTGGGCAGGCCCGCTGAGTGTCCTCCCAATGCCTCTACGTGGCCAGAAAATTCCAGAACAAGACCGGAAGGTGGGGAAGACACTGCCAACCCATGAAACCCTCCACTCTCCAGTGCCCCGCAGGATGCCAGGCTCCTCTGCGTCTTGTCTTTTTCTGCTCATGTCCAGAGCACACTCACAAAGCAACTGCGGGAAAACCCGGCCCAGGTTCTAAAGACACCCCTGTCCCCAACATTAAAAACCAAAAGCAGGCACCTGGAATGAACAGACACTTCTCAGCTGAAGAAGCAGAAATGGCCAATCAGGAAGGAAAGACTGCTCCACAGTACCGGTCATCTGAGAGACGCAAATCAAAGCAAGGCTGTGACCCGACCTCACTCCAGGAAGAGTGGCTGCTATCAAGAAACCAACCAACAACAAACTCTGGGGCTGTGGGGAGAAAGGAACCCTTCTCCACTGCTGGCTGGAGTGCAGACCACTCAGTGCAGGGATTCCTCAAAGAACTAGGACTAGAGGTCGCATCTGACCCAGCTATTCCCCCGCTGGGCGTCTTCCCAAGAGTTTAAGGCTTCGTGCCACAGCGAGGTACACTCACCCGTGATTACGGCAGCACAGTCTGTAACAGCCGAAGCTTGGAAACGGCCCAAGTGCCCATTAAGTGGAGACCGGATAAAGAAGATGTGTTTTTTTGTATACAAGGGACCACTACTCTGCCACCCTTTGGGATAAGCTTGAGACATTTCTAGATAAATGGACAGACGTCAGACCACAATCATATATGAAAAATCCTGGACATGTAAATTTAGGCATCACAGTATCTCTCCTGAGTGAGATCTCAAAGTACGAATAAGGAGCCAAACGGAGGCCGACATTGGAAGTAGGAAGAACAGGTCCAACGGGAAGGGGAGCCAGGGGTGGGAGAAGGGAGGGAAAGGGATCTTTAAAAGTAGAATTTAAAAAGATAGAACTGAAGGGAAAAATGGAAACGGGAGAGGAAGCAAGTCTGGAGGGTGGGGAGGGGGAGGGGACATAGAGAACAGCAGTGCGTGGTAGCCCATGCTCATCCCGAGACACAACCGCTGCGGACGGCAAGCATGTTAATTGTAATAAGGCACCTCCGTCGCGTCGCCCTGCTGCCATCGGGGTCCTGGCTGGCTCCCCGCAGGACTCACAGGGCGCTTCCTGAGTGCCCTGCCCCAGCCCCATCCCCAGGACTTCTGGGGGACAGTGTCCGGTCTCAGCCTGGCCCTCAGGGTCACACCCATGGTCAGCCTGTGCAAAAGCATTGGCAGCACCACAGGGGAGGCACACAAGTCCCGGGCCGGCCACGGAGCTGCCATGAGGCTCATGGGCGGCTTGCAGGGCCATAGGACCCTGAAACCCCGTGCACCTTTCCACACAGATGGAAGTCACGCTATAACTTTGTGTGACACAGCTGGGCTCCTGCTTCGAGGGCACAGAATTCTCCATGGTCCATGCCACCCACACCATGGGTCTTCAGGCTGCCACAGGTGGCCACACGAGCAGACATAGGTGAAAAGGATGCTGGGAAAGCAGCTCATCCACATGCCAGGCACACACGCCACAGGCTGGAGTGACACAGCCTCCTCTCCCAGGAAGGGACCCTAGCACGACCCCCTCCACGGAGCCCTGCACACTTGCACAGCTCCCAAAGGCCACGTGGTGCCCAGGGCCCCAGCCGCTTCATGGGAGGCCACGGTCAAGACAGCAGGGCCAACCCAAACGTTGATTTTGGAACAAGAACTGGAACCAACTCCATCCTCGCCTGGCAGGGAGAGAAGCCAAGGTCTTTCCAGGAAGAGACAGGAGCAGCCACAGGTGGCGAGTGGGTGAGCTGACCGGTCCTGCTGCAGGTGGGCAGAGCTGGCCGTCACTGTGGTAGGTCCTGCTCTGCTGTCTCCCAGCCGCCTCTCTGGAGACTTTGTCTTCCCCACTTCCTACGCCTGCCAAGCTCTCCACCTGGCACCGGCACGTGCCCAGGTGCCCACAGGGCAGACCCGACGCTCATCCAACTCTACCACGGGGCACGCAGCCCAGCCCGGGAGGCACAGGACAAGCAGGCTCAGGCCCAAGGCCGCACAGACAGAGCAGAAAAGCAGCTCCAGGCGCGGACTTCCTCCGTGTAGCGGGGCAGGGCGGCCTGAGCCACATAACCACCAAGGGGCTGCGAAGGTGCTAAGGCAGAGATGTGTGTCCCATAAGCCAACCAGGACCCTGTTCCAGGGAAGCAGGCCAAGGAAGAGCCCGTGAGCCTCCCTGGAGCAAAGACACAGCCGCTGCACCTTCCCAGAACCGCTACCCTGGGTGCCGGGCTGGCCATGGAGGCTGCCTGGGGCCAAGCCCAGCCCCTGGTCTCCCCTCCTGCGTCCACAGGACCAAGCCCCCAGGACTGCTTGGCAGGAGGGGCACAGGCCAACTCTGGACAGGCGGCCAGAATGCTGGGGTGAGAGGAGAGGTGGGGGTCCGGATCCAGCCCCAGCCGGCAAGAGGGGAGACGACACCGCTGAAGACCTGGCCGCCGTGAATTATTCATCTCAGCGCTGGCCGAGCAAATGTTTTATGAATGGTTGGGAGGACGGAGTCCAGCCGGGAAAGGCTTGGCCAGTCCAGGGACGAGATACAGAGGATAAATGAGGGCCACATAAGATGGGGGAGGAGGGAGGCCGGCCCCAGGCCAGGGCCATAAAGCCAGCAGGAACAAACATCCAAGGATTAATGGAGATAACCTCTATCAGCACGTTTTGTGAGCTCAAAGATTAAGTAGCTTTTTTTTTTTTTGTGCCAGGGATCGAACTCTGGCCCTTGTGCTTGCAAGGCAAGAGGCAGAAGCACTGAGCTAAATCCCCGGCCCCTAAGTAGTTTTTTAACTGACAAGATAGTGACTGCCTAAGCCGGCCTTTCTGGCTTACCCAGGCAGGCCCAAACTCTAACTCAAGCAATCCTCCCATCTCGGCTTCCCATACAGCAGGACGACAGGCAAGTGCCACGGTGCACGGTGCCTAGCTGTGCCCAGCTGAGTGACTTTCACCATCACAGGCAAGGACAAGTTCTAACCTCTGCGCAAATGAATGACGACCATCCTGTCCTGGGGGGAGAGGCCCTCCCCCGCACTGCTGAGGTTCCTCTTCCTTAGAAAGTAAGAGTCCCGCCCCCACTGCTGTGTCCCCGGGACGGCACCCTGAGGTCTGGTCTCTCTTCCAGCCCTGGTCAGACCTCACAGGTCACAGGGTGACCAGCTCCTGGCAAGGCCCCTGTGCAAATCCTGTCCCTCCCCCAAGCCTCAGAGGGAAGTCTCTGCCCCCCAGGTGGAAGCCACTTGCTCCATAGCAACAGAGACCTCTGCTGTCTGCTGTCCCCACGGCTTCCCAAGGCTTTTCCAACACCCCACAGCACTAAAAAAAAAAAACAGGCCATAGCACTTGCACTTGTTTTTGTCTAACCTGTGGACTAAGACACAGGACAGGTGCAAAAGATGAACCCTCTTGCAACCCAGGACTCTGCTCAGCATGCATTCCAATGTGCGTGGAGGGACAGGTGCAGCCGCAGGTCCCAAGCTCCCAGGCCCAGGAGAGAGAAAAGTAGAGGCCCAGCCTGGGGACACCAGCTTGGAAAACGAAACAAAAAACTATGTTGATGCAAACTAAAGGGGTGGGAGGTACTGATGACCACAAGGCGGTTTCCCAGACGAAGCGTCACTAATTCGTGCAGGACCCCGCGAAACCTCAGCTGCACAGGTTTGGGACTTGTTCCCACACTGCCACACAAAGACAGCTTTGATTCCTTCTCTCTTTTAAAGGCTTCTGTCTTGGACACGGTTGTCTGTGTATGGACGTGTTTGCTTAAATGTAGTAAAGTAGCAACTTCAGATTAAAATTTCCATGGGTTTTAGTAAAGTAAATAAATAAATAAGAGGCCTCACGGTACCAGGGCGCCTGCAGCTTTCTCAGCTTGCTCCCGAGAGAGCACACACACACACACACACACACACACACACACACACGCCCCGTGACCCAGGGTCTGACTCAGAAGCTTGGAGAGCAGGACTGTTCAGGTCTGGCTGCAGTTAGCCAAAAATGGACTGAAACTTTTCTTCCGAATTTCTTTCTGCATACTTTACATTCCTGACCCCCGGTTCTACAGCAACTACCTGCGCCTGGAGTCATGGCCGCAGGTGTGCTCAGGAGGGGCTCCGAACTGACCTGGCTCACTTGTGCCCAGGCACCGTGTCCTCTTTTGCGGCCCACTGGGTTCTCCGCACGGAGACAGCAGCTCCAAGGTGCCAGAGTTGCGGCCAACAGAGGACACAGAGTGCGGGCGAGATAAGGAACGACCAACCTTCCGAGTTCAAGCCACCAGAGAGGCGAGCAAAAGGCAGCCTCCGAGCAATGTGCTCAGGAAATTCACATAAAGTGGGTCAGCAGTGAGGACATCGGAGTGAGGACCGGACATCGGCAGTGGACAGACTGGAGTCCAGGTGAGGAAAAGCTCCCAATGGAAGGACCCGCTGCACTGGCACAAAGGGAAGCTTGCTGGTGAGAGCGGGTAGGGCAGGAACCTCCTGACAGGTACACCTAGGGTTGTAGCTGGCCACGTTGGCCAGGACCCTGCAACAGGGAAGGACCCCGGCAGGAGCTAGGGTGTCTGCCCCGCACCCTGGAGGCTGACCCAAAACCCACCAGAGTTCCTGCAGCGCCCAAGCAGCAGGCAAATCAGGACAAGCAGGAGGCTATGGTGGCGATGTGGCCGCCCAGCTGGGTCATATGGACATCTCTGGCCCCCTCCCCACCTCCTCTCCACCGGCAGGTCAGGACCTGCTCACCCAGCCACCTGTCCCAGAGCAGCCGAGGTGGCGCTGCCAATGCTGAGGTCAAGACCCACACCTGCTCGGTGTGGACGGCCAGCCGTGCCAGCGGGAGGGCCTCCGGGGCAGGTCTGCCCAGTCCACCCCTCCTTCCCCTCTCCGGTGCGCCTTTCCCGAGTTCTCTGCCCGCCGGAAGCACGGCGGCTTCCAGCGCTCACGGCCAGAGCGGAGCGACCCCTTCTCTGTCCTCTGGGTCACCCATCCGAGTCCTGGGCTCCCGTCTCTCTTCGCGCTTGGATTCCAGACTGGGAGTGGGTGGGGTGCTTGAGGTTGCTAGGGGCGGCAGGAGCGGTCTGTGGACCCACCTAGTGGTGTGCACGGTAACAAACAGAGGGCCATTGAGTTGAACGCCCGGGAGTAACCTCGGATCCGGCAGACCTGTGGCCAAGCCGCCCGGCGTGCTGCGCTGCAAAATCCGCCTGGCGGCAGGAGCCCCTCCGGACCTGGGA